>NC_140443.1:20207929-20707929 GCF_963576455.1 Neolamprologus multifasciatus | reverse complement strand
TCAGCACCTTACTTCAACATACAGTTTGGGGGAGTTAGTAAAGAAAATCTTCACTGTCTCTTTACAAAATCTGGTCTGATTTGAGCCTTTTCGTGGTGGCCAGGAGGATCAGTTTGGGTCATCAATACAGAAGTAAAACAGATGTTACTACATGTGGAATATTTTAAGTGGATCCAGAGCCCCAAAGTTGTCTGTGGTTTAGACTTGGCTGTCAAATCTCCAACTTGCCCCCTCTTCCCCTCCTCGCTGTAGCTTTCCTGGCCTGTTTCCTACAGTAATCCCTCATTACCTCATCCTTCTACATTTTCAACTCTTTGGAGAAGCAGAATGACATTTTATTCAGTCTTCCCTGGAATTAGTGTACCTCTTCACTTTGATCTCTACTTAGACACTTAAACTTTTACACCCCTCTCCCCTTGTTCAGCGTGATGTGGATACGACTGCAGTGGCAGAAAACCCTCATTAGACAACACAGGAGCACCGCTTGTCCCTCTTAACTCATCACAGATGCTTGCTGAGAGTCTCTCAGAGGCCCATTCCTAATTCTCTTAATGAAACATCCATATGCCAATTGCAGCTTCAAACATTTCACCCATTAATGATTTCCTATGAACACCACAGGATGTGAAACAGTCAGCATAAACAGTTATTTATTTGTTTCCTGCAATCAAGCAGCTTGATGCTGTGCTTAAACAGTGGGGTTCTTCTTTTCTGTGTGAGAACTGCACATCAAAAGCACATGTTTGCTGTTGGGTCACTTACAACTATAATCTTTCACTGACCTCAAATGATACTAATGTGACTGGAGAGCAGTCTGTCCATTGGGAAATTTCAAAATGTAAACTTGTAAACGTATATAGTGCATTTCTATGCTAATTGAGCAAAGTCCTTTCTTACTACAAGTCTTAACAAACACAATTGCTGTTTTTTCTATGCCTGAGTCTAGCACTGACACACTCACACGTCGACGGATGTATTGAGAAGACTGGTTTTTGAGTATTGTGTTTGCTATAGGTGTGTTTCAACATTTATTTTGTCTTTTAAGTAAGATTGTTATTAATAATTATTAAATATTATGAGCTCAAGCATGAAAAAGTAAGTCATTTTGCAGAAATCTGCAACATCCCTAGCACAAAGAGAGACCCACACAGGCACAGGAAGAAGTGCAGTGGCAGTACTAAGCACTGCTCCACCACCACCACCATCATATTGCTTATATTAATGCATTAATGTGTAGGCACCATTTTACCACAGAAGTTACTTGAGGTAATATTATTATTTAATAATTTATTTAAATAGCACAGAGTGGTGAAGAGCTGTAAGGCAAACACCTAAGAAAAAATAATCCTACACTATTTTTGGAGTGTCACAGCTAGGTGTTAATTTAGCTACTCACAGACAACAGAAATTAGGCACTCCGTTCTTTCACATGCTGTCAAAACTATTTTCTGAACATGTGCTGCATTTCAAATTTACTTTGAAGCATCTGACTACAAGACCCGCAGCCAAAAACGCAGAGTCATTTGCAGGAAGACCAAGCTTCAGCTGTGCCTACAGGAGGTGTGTGCATTGTTGAGTCATCTGACAACAACCAAGGGCTACTTAACTTCAGAACCTCAGAGTCTCTGAGCTGGTGAAAGACACAGTCAGAGGATGACTGGAATTTTTCATAATGAATGCAAGGCAAACCTCTGTAATGCCCAAATATTAACATCCACAATGATGTGAAAGGAGGAAATGAGGTGGTTCATTACGGGATGTGCAGTGTGTCTTTGAAGACACTGCTTCAGCTGCATTTTTAACATTTTTTTGTAAAATACATAATGGCACAGTGCAATATGTCTTCTGCTGTTATTCATCTGTAGTTGTCTAATTTAAAGACCTGGTTTTCCCCTATGTCTACATGTTAAAACATAGAATGGGCAAGCATACTTTCTTATAAATAGAGGAATGGAAACTAGATCCAAACCATCACCTGTTACAGAACCTCAGAACCACTGTTGTTATATTGTCAGCAACAGAATAACTGCGTGAAACTAAGGAGCAGACATCAGGCACAAGGATCAGAAAGATAAGATACACTATAGCTCTATTTATCCCCTTGGGGATATTAAGCTTGTATACCAGGAAATTAACACAGGTACAAGCAAACAAAAGTAAATTTCACAGGGCCGAGCTGCTGAAAGCAATATCAGGAAGTGCACGACTCTTTAGGACAATCAGGCCCTTTTCAACATTTTTTATTTTAGGGTTTGTTTTAATGACAAATTGCAGACAACAGGATCTTCGAGCACTTTTCTTTACTCCCATTTCAGCATCGCACTATATTTGAAAAAACAATATTTTGAACAACAGCTTCAGCCCACAGTCATACCTCTCCTCCCCTTACCTCTCACCAAGCTGCCAGAGATCCAAATGGGATTTCACAGTTTTGTTTTAGCAAAATTTGTTTTGTTGCCAACCAGCAAAAGTGTTGGAAAATACCACGAGGTAACCACCATGTGGCAACGCTATTGATTTAGCTATTTTTGAACAATGAAGTAACAAAGGTCTAGTCTAAAATAGAACAAAATACTGCTGCCTGTGGATCATCAAGATGGGAAAGAGACTGCTCTGTCATGTTTTGTAACCTTTAAACTGCCTTGAAAGTGTTTGCCACAGGTTGTGGTGATAAGGAGAAACCATTTCTAACACACCACTTTTCAGCTCTGAAATAAAATTGTTGCAGAATGTAAACATAGACTGTATACAATGATGGTCATGGGCTTCAAGTCCAAAAAGTGAAGCCAGTAAGAAAATGACTTTAATCTGAATCTTTTTTTAATGGCTAGCACGTCCATGGAAACATTTATCAGAAGATCAGTACACTGTAGCCATAAAGGGATGGACACTGCATTAATACTCAGGTTGTCTTTGCCATTTAAACGATGCTCAATTGGGCCCAAAGTGTGTAAACTGTTACTGTTGTCTTCCTTTTATCTCAAAGCACTCTAGCCATTCTCCTTTGGCTCTGGTGTCAACAAATTCTCTTTAAAACTTCAAAACTTTAGAGTTGGCTGCATGGGAAAAACCATCTGGCACCAACAACCATGACACGTTCAAAGGAATTTAAATCACCTTTCTTTCCCATTCTGATGCTCAGTTTGAACTTCAGCAATTCGTCTCAACCACGTCTTTTTAAAACATTTGACCAACAAGACGGTCCTTCTGAAATTTGCATGCATGTAATTTATACATATAAACTTGTCATTACCTCACATGCGAACCCGAACACTGTGTGCTGTGTCCAAATCTACAGATAGCTTAAATAATGATGGTCACCAGCACTGCCTTTGGGGTTTTGACTTTCATCACACTGCACATATGAATAAGTCATTTAAGGCAGCTCTGCCATCTCTTCTGTTTCACCTCAGGGGGCAGAAGAAGCTGAAGTTGCTTGGTGCTTGTCCAGTTTGGTTTGCGTTCAAATTAGACTAACAGCGCAGCACCAGTACCATTTGTTGCTATCCCAGACATACGTTAATCTATCAACACGGTCTCTTGCAGAAAATCCTGCCATAAGCAAAGCAGTTCGTAAGCTATTGCTAATGACTGTACAGTGAAGACAGTATAACTGCAAATGGTTGGAGAAATATTGCGGAGGAAAGTTATGATAAATCTGCCAATACACTGCAGTTAATTAGAAATATTAATCATAATATATGTAAAATGATATAGCCCATGTCTTTTATTGTTACAGCAATGCGGAATGGGTGACACCCAGGCTTTGTAGACATGCTGTTTTCATTAATATCGAGCTCTTATTATACTGAACTGATTTCTGACAAACAAAGTTCTCTAGAGTTGACATTTCATAGCTGAAATGAAATATTAATAATATTGTACCTTTTGAGGATAAAACTTTCAAACTATAGTTACAATTTATATCACAAAGCATCCATCAATATGACATTTCACCATTAACCTGTTTTGAATTAAAACATATGGGAAGCAGATGCAGGATATGAGAAAGCTGCTTGGTATGAAATAAAAATTCGGTTGAACAGAAGTGAAGGGTAAAAAAAAAGAGAGAAAAAACCCCCAGCTTTTTCGAGAAAAATGGGGTAAACCACGGGCTACGGTCAAAATGAAGCAAAATGAGTGTTTCTACAAAGACAAAAATAAATAAATAAATAAATAAGAAGCGCACTGTACCAGCAGAGAAACTGCTCATTAGAATTGCTGCATATATACAAAGTGTTGGTATCAAACACAACAATGCAACTGAGCTAGAATAGGTGACCCTAAAATTAATGAGCACCTCTACTCTCTGACAGATTTATGCAAACACATTTCATTAAAATGGCACACTTATGTGTCAGCAGGCAATTATTTCTCAGCTCTTCACAGATGCAGTCAGTGATGTGAACCCTGAAATCAACCAGATATGCTAGTGATTTGAGCCCTGAAACGGTAAACCTTGGGGAAAAATGAAATTTTATTTTTCTTCATTCATACCTACCACACACGTTAATCTTGAATATTCAAGCAAGTATACATATAACAGGAAAGTTTACAGTAAACAGAGTGCAATGAACACTCAGGAAAGACACTGACATTGACCATTTAACAATACAAGAAAAGATAAACAAAGCTTATAAGAACATAAACTGGTTTCTTTTGATTCAGTACAACTCTAAAAGTTTCATTGATCCTGTCCAAGGCTAAAGGCAGTCCCATAATAAGGAGTGCAAAAAACTGAATCCATAAATCTGAAGGGAGAAAGGCATTTTCTCTTTTTAATAAGGAAGACAGAATGAAAGATGAAGGCTGCAAGGTCACTATAACCCTTCCATGATCACTAAAAGGAACCAATATGTTTTCAGGAACACACAAAGAAAGTAAAGACAGAAAGATGAGATCAATGCACGTGTTAATAAGAGTTTCTACTATGGTGCAGCAAAGGGAATAGAGACGAACCATGACTGACAGCTATTTAACTCAAAGGAATACAGAAGAACATGAAAAAACATCAGGAATACAGTGAGGAGAAAGAACTTTGGGAGAGCTCAGTGAAGAGATGAGGTGTGAGAGATCGATCTGCAGGACACACAGTCTATTACTTACAGTGTAGAGTTCATTTGTCACCTTCACAAGCTCCTCGTGCATCTGGATACCAATGTCCTTGCTCTGAAAATGGCAAGAAGACAGAGCAGGGGTAAGAAAACAAATACTGTCTGAGCAATCAGCAGTGACCCGATGTTTCAAACTCCAGTTGTTATGCTGGCGCTGTGACTTTGGTGAGTCACAGAGAAACAACTCAACAAATATTAGATGGATGACCACAAAGACTGGTGCAGAGGGTGTGTCTGACTGTCTTTTCTCATTGAACCCCGCATACAAGTGAGAATTGGCACAACTGCACAAATAGATTTCAAAATGTGCAAGCAGTGGAGTGTTTTGGAATAGGTAATTGTACTTATTACAAACAAATTTTGAGAATACAGTAACATATAAGCATTTCCACCTTTCTAGGACACCCACAACCTCTGTTGTCAGTCAACAGTGACCAAATATTCTAATTTCCTGCAGTTAATGCACACTACATTACATGTTAGATACTGCATATTCAGATCAATTCTATGTCCTCAAAAATACAACAGCTTATAAAATATCTCAGTTAATTCTTCTTACAGCTTTTAATACTCTTACAACTTGAATTTTACCACAGAACATGCCTTGTAATAGAAGGAGAAATAAATAACAGTCGATGCATTGACATCTGTTTGTGTGGTGGGGGAACAAGACTTAATATGAAGACTCTGAGGTGAGAATACAACAACAGGATATCTCAGTTTGATGGTCTCACACATTCAAAAACAGAGGCAACACCTTCCTAGCCTAAGAAAGTGACGTGAAAGTGTTAAAAAAGAATGACACAGATAAACATCAGTACAACCCGAAATATAAAACTGTTTAAACTTCCTGATAATTTTACTTGAAACTCTTGCTGTCCTTTGATGTCACAAAACTCAGAGTTCTATTTTCAAAAATTAGGTTTTTTCAGGTTGCGTAGGTATTTTTTTAGTTGACATTCAGGGTAGGTGTTGAATGATTACGTAGATTTTCTTAGCCTAGAACCAGTTTTGTTCTCAATCCATTCATTTTGTTAACCCTTACCCAGTCAGGGTCACAGGGGTCTGGAGTGTATACCACTGGTAATAGCATGAGAAGCAGTGAGAAAGATCCTCATGCCCAGTTCCACGCCTACTGCCATTATATGCCGAACAATTGTGTCTTTGGACTATGGGAGGAGAGCTACAAACCACAGGAAGAACAAACAACAACATATTGAAAGGCTAAAGACAACTAGGGGTTTCAAACTAAGAACATTCATGCTATGAGATAACTCACTGCACCACCCCGGCAGAATTTCTGAGCATTTTGAGTAAGGACGCTAAAACTCAGTAACCCATGATTCAAACAGGAATGATCACTACATGGGTGTTTTACTGTCTCTAGAATAAACAGTCAAAATGAAATATGTTACCTGACCATCAAATCAAATTCAGCTACTTCTGAATTATAACAGAGGTTAGGGGCTAAGCTCTGAGAAGCAAACTAAGCTTGAAGTTGCTGAAGGCTGAATCCTACTGTCAAAATGGAGTGGTGGAAAACAAGAGGTACATGAAGTCCCAAGGTTCCTCAGTAGAACTGGTGTGCAAACGAGACCCAAAACAGTTCCCAGAACCTTTAAGCTCTGATACTGTGTTGTTCGACACTTGTTTTGTGTGTTGCCTGGAAGGTGTCACCTTAGCCATTAACACTGGGAACATTTCAGCTATAAACTGCAACACAATAACATACTAATAAGCAAACATGATGTTATAATGCTGATTTCTAATGAACAAAACAAGTGGTTTGTCAAATACGGCAATGACTTTTAGCAGAAAAGATTATGTATCCCCTCCTGTGCACAACTTTTCTTAGACACATTTTTTAACAGTGAAAACAGCTGACTCGTTTTTTTCTGGTGTATGGAAGATAATGACTCAGCAACAGTCATTTCATATTTGAACAAAGCATCGTTTGCTGTCAGATCAATAACGGATGTATTTTGCTATAATGAAACCTTGCTGCACCAATGACAAAGCATAGCTGAACGCAAAAACACACAAACACACCCAGTATTTTCATCACTTCAGACAGCAAGACACTGACTTACTTTCATTGTCTTATGGGGACCTGCTCCTGCCCTTCTCTTCTGTAGACTTATTGTTACCCTTGGCATAATTACTGCTTGCTTAACTCTAACCCTGAATCTAGACATAACTTTAACACATTTTGTTTGCCGGAGTTTATTTTTAGCTTATTTTCATACTGGGACTCCACAATATGCAATGTCCCCACAACATAGGTAAAAGAAGTACAAACACTCAACTTAAACCACATCCACCCACAGATCAGAGGCGTTCATTGATATATGAAAGGTAACCTTTTTTTGTCCACACCCTGGTCTGCTATGGTAACTGTGCTTGAAAAAACTTGCAAGCCATGAGTCACAAACTAACCTAATTATAATTATAAAAGAATCTCAAAAGAAAATGTTTCTGTAACAGTTCAACTTGATTATAAAGTACGCTCAGAAGAGGAAAATAAACACAGCCTTGGTAATAAAGAAGGGATTTGATGTTGCAGCTTTGTTTTTATCTGGATCACAAGCAATAAGTTCTTCTCAAACAATCATTGAACTGAATGTAATGAACTGGTTACACCCTGAGAGGGCTCCAGCAGCTGGTGAATGGCATCTGTATGCATCAGTGCCTCTGAGGTGAGACAGACTGCAGCGTGTACTGCAGAGGCTTGGGGGGATGAGGAAGGTTTCATTGAGTGAGTAAAAACTGTGATGCAATACACTGTAAGAGCTGTGGCGCTTACAGAGCCCTTTATAGTGAATGTACATTTTTAAAATCTTCCCTCAATAAAAGGCACGAAAAAAGAAGATTATTAATGTATTCTGTTTGAAATTAAAAGTGATGTAGAACAGAGAAGACAACAGGAAAATATTGCACTCTGTACATTCATACTTGCCACACCTTTTGTAATTATATTACATCTGACTATTAGCACATTCATCAGAACACACCCTTCTAACTCTGATCAGCCCATCAACAGTAGCATAACAAACTAATATTCATATAATATCAGAGATATTACCTGTAACAAAATTCCTATTTTATTTACTACTTGACAAACTATTTGTAAAGTTTCTACAGATTACATTTTGTCTTTGTTCGCCCCGTCTCACATTTAACCAAAGCTCATTTATTTTAGTATAAACATTCATGATTTTCTGCAGAACACACACACACACACACACACACACACACACACACACACACACACACACACACACACACACGCACACACACACACAAACAGAGCATCAGAATCAAGCCTCATAAGCAGAGTTAAGTTCACTACAGGAAAGCCTGCAAGGTGAAAACAACCTTCTGGTGTTTGGATAGGGCCTCAGTCATTTCTAAAATGTGCTGACAGAGAGCCAGGTGTTGCTCACACTAGTACGAGCTGTAGATTCTTAGACCAGGGAGTCTCGGCTTGTCCCCCAAGCTGGTTTTACTGCTCCGTAGGCCGTGCAAAACCTAGACATCTTACGAACTCCATGTACACTTAATCAGCAAAATTAAAGGTTAAAGGCAGAGCGGAGGTTTGGCTGCATACTGAAATCTTTTCATTGGTAACAAAGTAAGAAAAAAAGGAGGGAGACTGATGATCTTACCTTTTTGAACAGGCGAATTACATCCTCGCTGATCTGGGCCAGGCGGACAATAACATTGTTGGTGTAGATGTCACTGAGGGTGGCATGGTCACGGCTCTCACGCCTCGTCTGGTTCAGCAACAGATACCAGCAGTTTACGGATGACAGCAAGTGCTGATCTTTCCTGGGACAATAAGAGACATAGAGGACTGTTAAAGAGCTTTTCAGAACAGAATCAGGTCTCACACGGGTGGTAATTATAAACTGAAAAAAAAAGTTTTGCTTCAAATGTTCAGATTTATTTAGTAAAATTATAGTTTAGACACACTAAGAACAGACACTTGTACCTAAAGCTATCTACAACTCAGAGCTAGCTGTGGCTTATAATAAACTATTAAGTTCAATATAGACAACATGTTTATGGTTAGCTGGGGCCTCTCTGTGTAGAGTTTGCATGTTGTTGTGCAAGTAGCACTGGGCAACTAAAACTGATGGGAATTTCACCAGCCAGATACAACAAAGTTTGGCTAAAGATTAACACAAAATTAATGTTAGGATAAAAAAATAATAATAATAAAGATTTTACCTAACTGAATGTGTTAATCCTTCTCACTATCACGTCCTTTTTGCTTACCAAGACACTCCAAGCAATGCTATAGCTAGCAAGGCACCAAGTGGTTAAATTTATAATGCTCGTGACCATAGCGATCGAGAGAGTCACAGGCCCTGATTGCTGCATAATCAGTTTAAACTGTCTTGGCCTCGGGTGCTTTTAAATCGCAAGACCAAGTCACATAGACACTGAACAACTGCACACACACACGCACAATCCCTTCAAACCCATACCCTTGTCTGGATTCAATCTGAGCATTAATCAATCAACCAACCCTGAGGAAGAGACAAAGGGGGTGGGGCAGGGAGGGGGGTAAGAGCATAGAAGGGAGAGAACCAGAGCACAGCAGAGGATTGGGTTTCACTGTTGAGGGGAAGAAAAAGATGAGCAGCACAAACATCAAAGACATCCCCTTCAGAGAGCTTCCATAATGCTAATCGCATCTAATGAAGCTGATATCTTGCTACTCCAGAGTTCCTCCACCATTATTTCTTTACTTAACTCTGCCTCTAAACACACTTACAAGAGGCTGACAGGATACAAACAGCAGCACATCATCTTCATAACATCCTTGTGGAGCAGAAAATAGGATAGCATTTGAAGTAAACTTGATCTGTCCATTTACTGTGCACCCTGCCTCTTAATGTTAAACTGAACATAGTGTATCCATGCACGTTATCCAAAAGGTAGATCAGTTCATTTAAAACCACAAAAACTGAGTAGTAAAGATCCGATATAAGCCAAGTGTTAATCAAACGTCACATTTCAGTCTTGATTGTGACAATTAAAAAGCAATAATAAAATTATTCAGCAATTAACTAACTCTATTATAGTGGTATGAACTCATTTGTAAGACTGTGTAAAGGACAAGTGGGACAGTAAAAACCCAACATTAGTAGGTCTAATAAAGACCATATTCTCTGTCATTCCTCTGGGATGACCTACTTTGACTGTCTCACCATCCCTCATTTTGTACCAGTTCTTCTTGACTGACCTATCTACCCATAAGAGAAGCAGCTCCTTGGTGTATAATTGCTGTTTGTGGTTGAGAGGTTTAGGGAACAGGCACCTCTACTCACTGTTAATCCCTGAAAGTGGCCAGAGATGCTTCATCTCATCCCTAAGCACAACCAAGCTCCAATTTTAGTTCTTTTTATCCACCCCAGCTTTCCACCCAAGCACCGAACACTTCCTACAGGCATAAATCCCAGGCCCGCCTATGATGATTTAAAGCGGTAGTGGACCTTTGGTCTATAAGTATGGTTACTTTTTCCTTTAATATCTGTTTAACTTGACTGGAGCACCAGATTCATGCCACACTGAAATAAATAGTAATTTGCAGTTTACTCAACAGACTTTAAAGCACACAGCTTTTAAAAAAAACAACCCAAAAGCTGTTTTTACATATGAACTCTGCAGAATATCGATAAACCCATGTTTTCTCACATATAGCAAATACTCACAAAATAGCCACGGCTAATATGCTATTCTAACCGTTACAAAGTTTGGTTCTGCAGTCCATGTGTGAAAACATCTGAAGAGATTAGTGCCTGTGAGTCAAGTTAATGTAACCATACATGGCCCAGTGTCATAATGCTCTGAGGATACTACCATGCCCAGCATACTGTTGCTTGCATGAGTAGGGCCGTGTCTTTAGTTAGCTATTAAAAAGCCTGATGGTAGCACAGTCAGTAAAATTATTTTTCTGAGGTCCTTGGCAGGTATTACAATACTGTGCAAAAGCATGAAGCAACACTTCAGCTTTCTCAGCTTGTATTTAGCTTTCAAAGAACCAGACTATCACTCAGGACTTAAGTGATACTTAAGTCCACTAAGTTTTATTTGTTAGTCTTCTTACCACTGACCTATGAATCCCATAAAAATAAACTCAAGGGATGAACCAGTCTGAACTGTATATGTAACAAAAACAGGTTTTAAATTGTATCTTTAAGAAGTTTGTTACTAGCAGCTTGTCATAAATATGTCCTCTGTTACCATCTCTTCAGTTTAATTTACAAAAACATGGCAAAGATAACATAGTTCAATAGGCATAAAATTATGTTTTTTGCACAAATAAGGTGATTCCCAAAGAGTTGCTGGTTTCCTGCACACCAAAGCATGCTGGTGTGCAGAAGAAAACATCTGGAAAGCAGGGCAAAAGGCAGACAAAATAAAGCATCACTGTGCCATCCTGTCAATTCAGTAAAAGTATCCCAAGAAAAACAGACAAGTGACTGCTATCAGTCATGGATTGGGCTCCCCAAAGCCATTCCATGACTAGTGATGACAGTTTGAACCAAAACTTTCAAGTTGGATTAATTACTTCGTAAAATCATAACACCTGTTAATTTCCAGTACAATTCTTGTGTAATCTGGCAGATTATTCCCAATTTGCCTTCCTTAAGAATGGCTTCTGCAGGGCCTCGACATTATTGAAGCACCTTTGTCAGAAAACAGAACAAAAAGCAGCCAACATCCAAAGAAGAGCTTTGATTGCTTTTCAAGAACCCTGGAGAACTATTCCCGAAGACTGCTTAAAGAAATTACAAGAAACTGTCTAAGAGAGATCAAAATATCTTAAAGAATAAAGCTGGTCGTACCAAATAGACTTTCAAGCTTGTCACAATTCTTAAAACTCCGTTTTTTGCTTTATGTAACATCACTGCACCCAGTTCCAATGTCACTCATTCACTGAGTTTTTCAAAAAATGTAGAAGGATGTTTTTTGGTGTGTGAGTGCAGGGGAGGACTCTCAATTAAGGAATAAGAAGGCATGAAAATGGAAGGGCACAGATTTTTAATGTTGTGGCATAAAACCTTGGCAACAAGAAAAAGAAAGCGATAACAGACACAAGATCTCCTTGTTTTATCACTGGTGCCCTATTTTCACAGAAATTAGGAGCATAAGGTCAGTAATTAGGCCTGTGTGGGAGCAGAGCCTGTTAACTCTGTACTAAATGTAGCTCCTCCACTTTTTACAGTACTGAGACACAACCTTCTTCTGTACTGGTTCTACAGAGATATATCAGTCATAAAAGACAGAAAATATTCATTCCTCAATCTCTACGTTTTACCCGCTTCTTGCCAATTTCCTGTAGAAGGATGAATATCAAGTGAGAACTTGCAGGTCAATTAATCTTGAAGGCTTCAAAAGGTTTGATTTTGAATGGCTTCATGCCCTCTGTATTTATACAAGGAATATCATTAACATGCAGAAGAAGGCAAATGATGAGCCCTGACAGTCTCTAGAGAAACAAAGAGGAAGAGGAGGAGGAGGACGAGTGCAGCTTTCTGGCATCCTTTTATATTCGTCTCATTCAGCAAAGCCGTGTCTGCCTGTCTGCATAGTTTTAGACTCTGCTCCCTGTGTGATGCAGGTACATACACTGAGCATGATCTGTGAACAATTCAAAGAGAATGAAGAAGAAGATGAGACACAGTGTCAGTGGAAGTGAATGGAGAAACAAAAAAGAGAGCGTGTTTGGAGAGTATAGCAATAATCCTCTGATTCAAGGATAAAATTATGGCAGGCTGTCTCCTTAATATACATACTCTGAACAAGTGAGTATTGTATAGAAGAGTGGCCATGCTTTAGTCACGGTTGCTCTGAATGCCACCATCTAATCACCAAGAGCCTCTGATGTGTCTGAGCCAGGATTTCCAGAAGGAAGTGTGTATTTATCAAACCAGGACTCAGCTTTATAAAGGCCTTTAATCCGCTCCACACTGCTTGCCTGCTGCTTATCAATGAAACAGCCAAGGAAAAGAAGAAAGTGCCAAACAGCTTCAAAAGACAAGGGACACGTGGGCACATGCAGCTTGCTTTGCCATTTAAATTTTCTTTTGCCCCCATTTTTCAGCACAGCTTAAATATGCTACATCGCTGATTTGCACACCATTTACTTTTGGGGTTTTCGAGGAGACACACTGCCAGCACTTGATAATGCACAGCTGTACAGACAGATGGGGCAGAGCAGGGCAGAGCATGGGGCAGTGCCTGCGAAGAGGACACGGGGCTTTGACAAGACCTGAAACGCAAACTGCAAAACAGCTACTCTATTGATCCGCACACCCAGATTTGCAAAAGCATCACACCAACTGCTGTGCACTGACTACAAGAGATACAACTCAACCTTTTACTCTTTGAACCTCAGACCACCAGAGTAGCCATACTTGTAAAAACCAATGGAACTAAAGTCATTGCTCTAGGTTGATGCTTGTCTGCCAAGCCTGCAAAGCACAATTAAAAAGGTTGTTGCATTCCTAAAATGAGACGAATCATAACTGAAAAGCATCATCATGTTTCGAGGCTTCTCAAAGAGAAGCTTGTTACGAGCACAGGCTGGATCAAAATGTGTAATGCTGAAACATGACAATATCCAGCTATACAGTTTCAAGTTGTGACATCTGAGCGTGACATGAACCGTGACGTCCTTTGAATGAGCAAAGGTCATTACTAAAAGGAAAGCCTGATATACACAAAGATCTCAATAAAGACATCAGACTTTTTTCCCCAGATTCCTCTCAAACCTAATGAGCATACACACAAACTTAGACACCGCTATAATCCCAGCTTCATCTCCACAGCAAGGTTGTTATCCATATTAGTGCTGCATGATTTGCCTTCCTATCTATATCACAGACATACAATATCAATCCATCCTAATTTGATGGGTTACTTTATAAAACCTGTTCATAATTTACTCGTAAACATCTGTCCCATAAATAAAATCAAGTCAACTGTTGTCTCTAAGGATCCAATAAGCAGGGTTTTTCCTGGCTCGAAATAAAATAGGCGGTGACTCCGTATGGCACTAAGCACGATCACTTTGTACAGAAAAGGCATTAAAAGCGTTGCCCAATTTGACATCTATGCAGTTCTCTAGCATCTCGGAGTATTTCGTAAACAAAAATGCACATTGCACATGGTAAATAGAGTCCAAACACTTTAATAACAACACTGGAGGATGTGGGAGCACCCTGGTGAGAGAAAGAAAAGCACTTGCACCCTAACTGTAGCACAGAACACCTAAGTAACCTCTCAGTGTGTCTTTTCACTGAGGCAAATGGGGTAAAGCGCCAGAGCAAAATAATTCTCGGTTGGGTTGCTGCAGTGTAGCCTTAGCTGCAGTAGCTGTAAATCACAGTGGCATTCAGCTTGCTAATGAATCTGCACTGGAAGGGTTCAGCCAGCAGCTGTAGGCAGGGATCCAGGACATATGGAAGTCTGTCCTGGTCAGAATGACGCCATTTTACCGCTGTGTGTTGATGTCCACTAAGCTGCTTATGAAGCATCCCTTAGCAGTACAGCACAAGGTTTCCTGAGCATGGCTTCCTTTGCAATGAAAGATGGTCATCTAAGCAAGGGTGAAAACATTTTTTTTCCAAAAAAAAGTATAAATGAAAGGCATAATGTACATTTCTGTGACTTTGATGTTGAATACTGCATGATTTGTGCCACCAAAGCGGAGGTTTTTTCTCTTTTTTAAAGAAAAACACAAGTGCTCTTCTTGCCCATTTGGTGTTTTAGTGGCTCCTCATTAACTTAACTACACTAAAGTAGAAGGAAAGGCTGACTGAAGGGTGTGTCACGGCTGATTACCAGGATGTGTGGTTGCCCGCCTGCAGACTGGGAGTTCAAGGAAGAAGGTGCGGTAATGTTATAAACCTTTTTGTGTCATTATCAAAAGCTTATGAACTCACTTTGGTTGATGAATGGGACAGTTTGAATTTACTGTGCCCTGATGTGTTTCTGTCTAACGCACACAAAAATGTGTGTGGCCTGAGTGAACCTTACATCCTCCCCACCCACACTTCCTCCGTTAGTGGTTTGTGAGTGCATCAGTTCTTTCAGACAGAGTCCAGAGTATTCTCTAGCAGTTAGTCTAATAAGCTTTTAAAATGTCACGTCTGCTTAAATATCATTTTACTCTAGACCTGTTTATGTCTGTGCAGGAGATCTCTGCCCAGACACTGCACTGAAACACCTGTCGGCTCACCACAAGCAGAAAGCATGAGTAGACTGGATATCTCAGGATTATTCTTCTAACACTTGTCCATCACTGCATGGATCAGCTGTGGAGTCAAAAGGTTAAGCCACTGTCTCGAACTAGCAGTTCTGGTTTTTGTGAGGCTGTCTTCAGAGTAACATACACCCATTCATACACTCATACAGCTCAATTATCCAGCCAAATCCTCATCTGCTTTAGAAACACTGTACAATACTGCTAAAAAAAAAAAAGAACGCACACATTACATGGCCTTGTGTACACAGAGTTACGCAAGTCTTCTGAAAATTAAAAACACTGGTTTTCTGGTTAAAAATTGAAAGTGGAAGTCGAGGCACAAACTTAATCATCTATCTGCAAATCTCAAGCGAGATTAATATATGTATTGCGTATTACATGTGACCCAATACATTGACTTTTTTTTCAACTTTCACACTTTCAGAGGGTTAAAAAACAGGAAATCATGTACTTTTTGCGCAACTACATTTTGGCTACCAAGACCAGTTATACTATCAAAACTGCTGCTTACATTTTAATGCATCAGCAACAAGCAATAAATAATACATCAATAGCATAACCCTAACAGTTTTCACTTTATATAATCTGTTTAAACTTTAACTAGTGATTCTGCTATTAATTATAGACTTTTGCACTTAGTGTGTCAAATACAGGATGTTTACACAATTCTCTCAAACAAGGTTTTCACACAAAAACAAAAAAAAGTTTTTTTGTTAGGCATCATAATTAAAATCAGAGGTGGAGGGTTAGAATATATACTACGCATGTTGGTGCAGATTTATGCCTCAGATCTGCTGGGTTAGTGCTCCCACTACCAAACTGAACAAAGTAAGATTAATATAAATATATTATTAGTGACCCACTGAGCTGACTTGTCACCTTTTTGCACTCACACTTTCAGAGGATAAAAAAAGCAAAACAGGAAATAGTTTTAGTGCAACTACATTGCAGCTACCAAGACCAGTTATATTATTCAAATGCTGCTTACACAGTAATGCATCAATGACATGCAATAAATAATACATCAAAGCATAACCCTACCAGTATTAACTGTGTGAAATCAGTACTTTACCTACTGATTCTGTTATTACTAATAGCCTGCTGCACTTAATGTGTCAAATGCAGGTTATTTACACACCTCGAAAAGGTTTTGACACCTGAACAAAATAATCAGTTTTATTTTTAAGAATCAGGCAAAACACTAATATTTCTTTATCAACTGTTGAGAAATAAACAGACCTTCTTATGGAAATATTGGAAATCCATTTGTGTTGTTCCCATTTGCAAGAATCAGAAGCTAAAATTTGACTACATACTGCGTATGTTGGTGCAGATTTATGTCTGAGATCTGCTGCCAGATCACAGCTGGGTTAGTGCTCCCATTACCAAACTAAACTAAGCTTGCCTGCTCGCCTGAGGTGCTTGATTTTGGGAGCGGCAGAACTCAATTTCATGCCCTGCGTGAGTCATGCACCAATGTGTTGTGGTAATCTCTGGCCAGACGATTCCTTATTTCCTCACTGGCATCTATTTCAGTACTTTCAGAACTTCAAATCTAAATAGGTCAAAGCTGCATGAGGTCTGATTTTGACCTGATGACATTTAGCGATATTTGCCTTTTTTGCTTTTGTACTTGGCTACAGGATTTATAATGTTCCCTCCTGTGACCCGTCTTTAAAAAACACTGGCAGTCACCAGTGCCTCCAATCCTAGTAGATGCATCTATGGGATTGATTTGAAAATCCTACGGTGACTTTTAGAAAAGTTAACCTCTGACCTTGAGGTCATGGTCACTGGGATTCAAACTCATAGATGGTATGGTGATATCAATGTAAAACTCCTACATCGCCTTGTTCTCATATTATCGCATTCACAAACTCTGGTGTCCGCCTGCCCACCCAGCCAATGGGGTAACAACAACACACAATCAGGATAAAAATGTAATGGCTTTTAATTTATTGCTACTCAGCACATTTATGCACATTTAATTTACATTTTTGATAAAAAGTTAGAAAGCTAAGTTCTCATTTATAGTGGCAAGAGTGAACTACATGTAGTATGTCCAACATTCAAGAGTTGAAATCTCTTATGAACTGAGCAGTCATTGTGAAGCTAGAATAATCTGACCTTTGAAGCTGTCATAAAGGCGAAGATTGTAATAAGAGACATTCCCTGACAGCACGTAAACAAATGGGAGCATTCTGTTATATAATGCTGCAATGTGATTAGCATCAAGGAAGGAAGTGTTTAGTGAGAAGAAATAGTGACTTGACATTCATATGATAAAAGAAATAAAGCAAGTAGGTCATGAAATTCCATTTAAATTCAAATCTAACAAGAAGCGAAAAACTTAGACAACATTAAGGAAAGAAAATATGACAGTGCACCTGCTTCCAATCAACAACACACAAAGACTCCAATACACAGAAGAATATACATTAAACAGTACCAGCTATAAATGCTTCAACTCACTTAAACTGTTGGTGTTCTCTGGAGCTGCGGATCTTCGAGGAGAATCTCTCAGCCAGTTTCTCCAAGCTGCGGGAGTATTCCAGTTCAATCTCTGCTTTGCGACGGAAGAACTCCTGCAGATCCTGCAGGAGCTGGATACGTGATTCAGACTGTTGTTCCAGGCATTTAAACTGCTCCACCAGCTGGTTACGGATCTCTGTACAAGAAAACACCAAACAAAAAGGAGTTTAATTGACTTTTTACACACAAAATTAAGGCACAGTAATGTGAAAAATAAGATGTTCATATGACTCTAGGCAGTACTGTAAAAAACTAAGTGAACCATTACTGCTTCCATAGGAATTAAGTGAGTAAGTAAACGATGCTGATTAACTGATTATCAGCAGGAGTAACCACCTCTATAAATAATACGTTTTGGCAGTTTGTTGGTCTGGAGCATTGAGGTGTGAGTTAACACAATCTTCCCCAGAGTGGGTGTGCCAAGAAATTCACCCTAATGTCAGACACTGCAGTGCTCAAAGAAACTAAGCGCTATATCTCATACTCTACAGACCTCAGTTAGCATGCTAAATGTTAAAGTTAGCATGCTGGGCACCTGGGCACCATACAAACACGTCAACCACGAACTCCTCTGTACACCAAAATATTCTCCATCTAAACATGAGGCCTGTCTGATAGCTACAGCTTGGCTAAAACTAGGTTATTTTCTAGAACATCAACCTCAAGAAGAGAGAAAGATTGCAAACCTCAATGGACAGAAGCAACACTCTAAAGGAGACTGGGTGAAAATTCCTCCATAACGATGTGAGAGACTGATAAAGTACATTCATTTGTTGATGCTAAATCGGTTCTACACCTTTAGTGAATAATGAATTGTACTAAGTTTTGACAGGACTCTTTGCAGTCCTGTGTAAAATCTTTTTCTCCTTACTGTATATGTTGAATGACTGCTTTTAAAATTATCCATCTCCATTTTTACTATAAGAATGTAACAAAGTTAAAAGCTTCTGTGACAAACATAAAATTCCCAAAAAACATAACACAACCCAGTTACAGCTACACAGATAATAAAGCACAATAAAACCTTGACTAACCTTCAAATTAAATGAAATCAACAAAATTGAGAAATCTGCTCGTAATAATTAAAAGCAGCAGAGCAGCGGTAAAGAGAGTCAGCTGCGAGAGAGAAGCCAGTAAGTTGACCTGTGTTTATGACCTCTCATGTACATCTAAATAAAACTGATTTAATGAGAAACGCTTCACTCCCCCTCTTGGACAAAGTAGCAACATTTCGCCTCAAGAGGAACACGATGTTAGCGGCCAGACTACAGACCCTTCATGCCGGTGGGAGCCACAAGCAAAACTCAATTCCCCTTTGTAGTGCTGTCATCAGCAACAATGACGCCTCAGCTCAGGAACAGAAAAATGCCTATTCTGTAGAATAAAATTATACTGTTAAGGAAGGAGCTCAAGTAAACAGGATGAATCACACTTGAAAAGAGGAAGAAAACACCACAAACCCATGTGAAACCTTTACTAGAAATCCCAGTTTTGTTGATGCGTCTATATTCTCAATTAACTTTATTTTTCCCCTCAGTGTGATTCAAGAAGCGAGTATCAAAACATGATGAAATGACAGCTACCAGTACTGCTGCCACAGATTTTTAAGCTTTCAAGGTTTCTCTTGTGAATACTTCATACTAACCTATAATGACTAAATAAAGCCAAGAGCCACATTGTGCTAACTTTTGGCAATTAAGATTTTCCACCAATCAAAAGGATCTTTTATTTTTTCTGCATAGAAAATGTGCTAAAAAAAAAAAAAGAAGAAGAAGGAGAAGAAGAAGAAGAAGAACTTCCTAATGCAAGTCATGTCATGTTGCAACATCCCTTATTTACAATATGAGTCACTGCAAGTTATAACCTTTAAAATGAAGGCAGGATGAATCGCACACGTATAGTATCAAAGCCGTGTCAGTGACACTCTGCAGGCAGACAAACTGCTAGCTGAATGGTGAAACCACAGCAGTGACACAGACTGTGTTTTCATGCTGCTGAGGGTGTAATTTGGACAGCAAAGCCCTCATCGTGGATATATGTTGGCTCTGACTGCTGGGGAAACCGTAACGCTGTGCACAGGGAGCCTTTGCTCTCCCTGTGATGTCGTGCCGCCTGGCTTCAGCCTCAAGCGGCATGCTTCACTCTGTGGTTAACCATTGTCCCAGCCCTCCCCTTTATCCAGGGGGCCTCCCTCTCTCTCTCTCAGCAGGGCTTAAAGCTCTGTTTTTAGTGGGAACTGAATCAGAGCTCAGGGATATACAGTATTTTACTACTTCACTTCTGTCAGGAATGCTTTGCCAAACATTCAGTTATGTTTTTTGGATCATATATATATATATATATATATATATATATATATATATTACTTTCAGAAGACAGAAACAGTGCAGAAGAATTCAAGGCAACAAAAAAGAAGCCAGAGGAAAATGTGACAGCAATGTGCGTGAGTGACATCGAGGACTTCTTTCACAGAAAGGGAACAACCAGCTGCAGCCTTGCTTTTGACAGATGAGATTGGAAAAATAGGTCACACCAGAAGTGTGCCCTTCCCTCTGAGAAACCATGAGCAATTGAAGAATTATTCTCTAAGTATTTCCAGCACATTGAGTATAGCTTGATTTGCTGTGGTTTCTTCAAAGAGAAGGACCCTTCTTTAGTTCGCTTCCGTCTGTGAGGTTGGCAAAATTATGTGAATATGTGTGTGCAGTAAATTTAAAGATGCCTTCTTACAGTTTTGAAGACAACGCATTAATATTTTTGCTAGATAGATACATTTCTGTAATATCTGATATCCTTTGTCTTTCTACCATGTAATTGTTGAAAGACTATTCATTGCCCAGATGAAATACTCTGTGACTAGTATGGCACACAAACCCTAATGCTTTCAAGAACATTTACACACTCGAACTGTGATGGCCCTCCTGGCTTGGCTGAACCTGAGGGGTACACCGTGAAGGTAGTTCAACACAACCAGACTGTGTCCGCGTTAGCTGGCTTGACAGAGTTCAAATGCTAGTCGGAGATAACAGGGATCAGATGGTGGCTCTCAGAAGTCTCTGTTAAGCCGGGCTTTCCGCTTCAAGCTCTGTGTGCTCACTCATCATGTGACTCTTCCACACTAAATGACCCCCAAAATCCTGACATGTTATCAATGATG
This sequence comes from Neolamprologus multifasciatus, assembly GCF_963576455.1. Classification (NCBI taxonomy): domain Eukaryota; kingdom Metazoa; phylum Chordata; class Actinopteri; order Cichliformes; family Cichlidae; genus Neolamprologus; species Neolamprologus multifasciatus. The sequence continues at coordinate 20,686,844 of NC_140443.1, read as the reverse complement.
ATAAAACAGTGAGAAAAATCTTTAAAGAACATTTAACCCATTCACTGCCTTACTGAGTGACTGGGTTAAATGCAGAGAGGAATTTCCCCACGAGGATCAATAAAGTATACATTATTATTATCATCATCATTATTGAAACTGCGGCACTGTTGCAAATAAGACAAGAGATAAATACTGCAGAAAATCACTAATCTGGCGATCTATCCCGCAGACCTATAGTTTATTTGTAATGTGGCAGCTGCTAATTAGAACTGTGAAAAACTAAACTGGATAAACTTAAAGATTAAAGGTTACTAGCCCAAAGGCAGATCAATGTGAAATGAATTTTATTGATTGAACAGATGTTCCTGGTGTGTGTTCTACCACTTCCAGCAGTGTAGAACAGACGTAGCAGCAGGTTAGAATTAAGAATAAAAACATTTACACATTTTTTTTTGTTTTTTGGATTGCCAGCTGCATTTATGCAAATTTCAGTGATGATGGGATACACAGTTTGCACTGCTGTAACTTTAGAGCTGGGTTTCAGTTGTGATAAAACATGCTGTAAATAAAAGAATTAGAGAAACTGTGGCTCTTCTTGCGAAACAAACCTCTGAACAATAACCTGCTCCTTACCAGAGTATGTGTACCATAAGTTACCATGGTGATTTAGCCAGGTAAGAGGAGAGAAACGTTTGTGACATGTTTAAGTCTGACTTTAAGTTCAACATAGATCACTAACCCATTAATCTCACTTCACAGTACACCCAGCTGCTCTGTGTTCTTCCCCATTTCTCCTTCTGTGTTGTCTTGCAAGTTCCCAGTAGGTGGAGTTAATCAGTTCAAATGGGAGTACATGGCCTGTTTCTGTGGCGCATTTAAGAGCTGGTTATTTCAGACTTTGCTCATCCCATCAGCCTCCACCATGCTATTTGTTTGGCTGGCTTCACCCTGGTTATTTTAGCTTTTGTCACGGTTCATGAGTTGGACCACAACGAAACTATCAATAAATCAAATACTTCTACAGTTGTCAAACAATTCACGTAGAAGTCACATTTGTACTGTTTCATCAGAATAATATTGCATAAATGTATTTTGAGCTGTAACGGCCACCTCAAATGTATTTTCCTTTCTGGCGTGTATGTAAACAGGCTTATAACCCACACACTTTGGTGTAAAAGTGTTAAATATAGATGCCCCACATTCAGTTTAGCTGCTCTGGTTTTCAAAGCATAATTCTTTTTATAGCAAAAATATGACTGTAAATAGGGAAAGCTTTCTTTTCCTAATCATTTCCAGCTAGGGATGGGTATTGATAAGATTTTCACGATTCCGATTCCATTTTCGATTCTGTTTAACGATTCGATTCTTTATCGATTCTCTTATCGATTTTTTTTTTTTTTTAAAAAGGAGAACACTAAGGTCAATTAGCTTAGATCTTTGTTTTATATCTTCTCTTTGAACAAGATAGAAATTTAGGAGTAACATGGCCTTACAAACCCAACAGTGAGATCTTAACAGATCCAACCTACGGCTCTTCAATGGGGTGTCACAGGGTCCCCAGGAAAAAAAATTGTGAATGTAAAATAATAAAATAAATATTCTTCTGTAGCAATTACACAAGAATATCCAGTAATGTCCCTGCCTACAATTAAACACATTCACTTACCGAAAATCGGGGGCATCTGCTGTGGCAAATGGGTGCAAGCCTTTTACCACAAACTGAGTCACTGCTCGGTGACATTCGTCTATCCTGGCCTGAAAGGAGACGCTACCGGTAGACTGTAGCAAGAACTGCCAGCATCTGAGCCAGCCAGACTCTGTCTGTCTCTCTCACCATGGTCACCTAAATGCACAGTAATGGCAGGTTTTGTAATAAGGCAGATCGCGCTAACATAATATGCACTGTTAGTTGATTATTTACCTGCCGTATTAACGGGAGAGGACGTGCAAACGTTACCGCTGCTGCTGGGTTGAGATTCACGAGTCCGGAGCGGAATTAAAAACACGACATTCATTTAAGGTCATCGCGTGTTTTGTGAGCAAATGCTTTTGCATATTCGTAGTGTTTCCTCCCTTAAATGAAATATCTACTTTGCAAGTATTGCAAGTTGCCCTGTTGTCATCCGTTCTCGTAAAGTATAATCAAACTTTTTAGCGTTTGAGCCGCCATGTTTCCTGCCAGGTAAATGACGCTCCGCAACGTGGTGACGTCATTCGGGGCGACTGGAATCGATAAGGGAATCGTTTGCAAAAATGGCAAACGATTCCAAGGAATTGAAACAGTGGGAACCGGTTCTCAACAAGAACCGGTTTTCGATACCCATCCCTATTTCCAGCAGTATTTCTGCTTTTGCTTTTAGAAACTGAGGTGGGGCTCTTCTTCAGACAGAAATGCTGATGATGGACTGAAGCACCTAAATGTAATTGTCAAACTATGTTTGGATAATACAAACAATGGCTGTGGGTTTCTTAAGGATAATTTAGTCACTGTAAGCTTCATGACAGCTAATGATTTGATGACAGAATATATGATTGCATAACTATTTTTTTTCTTGGGAAAACAAGTGTAATTTGGACCTTTTGACCCATCTCAATAACAAGTGACAAAAAATTATTTTTCTCCATTATGCAAATATTCCTCCTGCTGTTTGTCCACTTGCCTCCCATTACCAGACAGCTATAACAGCTATAATCAGGACTACTTATTCCTTTTAAATGCTTCCTTTTGATGTTTTGCAACAGGAAATACAAATTCCAAAAGCTCCATTCAATAGTTCTAACCAGTTACTTTTCTGACATTTGATATTCAGTTCTAGCTGTACTAAAATTAAATACATTAACTTAAAGCATGTTGGAATGAGAATGTTTTCATATGTGCAGATTCATGTATCCTATAACACTGATTCAGTTCAGCTGGACACAACATTTTCTACAACCTTATAAACACTAAAGTTGCATGACATTTGAAACCAGAACCATAGCATAACACTGAGATGTGATATGATATGCAAATTGCCATGACTGTTATATGAGCATGTACCAAGATCCATTCATACCATAGATGGTGTGACAAAATACAAATTCATTTTAGGCGTCCAATTATACAGTTATTTGGTAGCACAGTAACAATGTATAGGAGCTAGAGATGTAGCATATTTGCTAGCACTAGCTAGCTTAGCTCCGTGCCATCCACAGTTTCGGTCACACGTCCGTGAATAGTGATAATATGACTAAAATAGCACACAAATTTCCAACTCCTTGAAACATTTTTAGTACAGTTAACTACACATCAAGTCAGGTTATTACAGATAATTTCATAAAAATGCTCCAAAAGGCACCAACACTACAAACAGTTGAGAGAGCCACTTCAATGATTCAAATGAGCTGAAGTGAAGTTAACAGATAGCTGGCTGTGTCAGCATCCACCTGTCATTAAAAATTCCTGCATGCATAAATTCACATCTTTGCACATTTTTAGATGTTTGACATACATAAAAATTCACCCTCGTAAAAGTTGATTAAAAAAAAATGTTGAATTCTGCTTCGGAATTAGATATTTAACACAGGACTAAGTTACCTTTTGTAGCAGCTTCTAGCAGTCATTTGAGCAATTGTTTTGTATTTCCTAAAGTTGCTACTTGCACATAGAAGTAACGGATACTTTATGTTCCTGACTTCATGATTTTAAGCTCAGGTCCTTCAGAATAGCACCTTCTCGACACTGAAACTTGTTATACACCATTTAGGGAAGGGAACTGAAGCACAGTGAACACTCAACTCTTCACAGAACAGGAAATCTTCAAAAAACAATAGTAGGATGTTGGAGATCCCTGAATTTTGGCCCCTTACAGACAAAATCCTATGCTGGCAGCTATGCAACAACACAGTAAGGGCATCTTTCTAGTAATCACTCTTAGCAACTCTAAGAAAACTCTAACTCTAACTCTCAGAAAAAATGAATCCCAAACTGACCGTCTATGAACAGAATTGTGGCATGTCTGTAAAAAGTTTGGTTCAAATAAAATGTGTATGAAATGATCTGCACCTTTCAAGCTTTTTATGTCCACCGGCTTGTGCTATGGCTATATTACACAAATTCGATTTGTGACTATTTTAGTTCTGAGCATGACATGTATTTAAAGCCCAGATTACGTATATTTTTAATAACATCTGCATTAGAGACATCCTCTAGTTGACCCACTTGACTTCCTGTTGACTCCCTGCACACAGATTACAAAAAATCTATTCAAAGACAGCAATATGATAGTTTTAAAATCACCGGCTTAGCTCTATAAAGATTCCGGTTTCTGATTTGTAGTACTCAGAAGTAAAGTAATCAAAAAGGAATAATGAATTTTTTTCAATGATTCAATAATGGGCAAATCTTGTCACACTGTGACTGTGGCCAGTTTATCCACATTGACTGCACATCAGTTCCAATGTGTTGTTCCTTAGTTAGCCAAAACAACTGGCTGCTCTGTCAAAGATTTACATTTTTATCCACATATCTCAAAGTCCCTCTGATCAGAAATCATGGTTTCTGATGCAACTTAAATATGTCTGTCTCCAAAAGCCAAAACACAACTCAGTGCAAAACAATGACAAAAATGTCCTAAACATATGCATGAGTGTAAAGCTGATCCACATTTAATAGACTTTGACATTTCTTTTAAGGCATCATTCCCTCTGTATGCTAAGCTGAGAACAAGACATCACCCTTTTCCACATAAAATGAATCAATCAATAAAACCTGCATCTCTTCCCAGAACCAGTACAGTACATCAGTGGTGATGCATTGGCAGAGCATTTTACTGCAAGTCTGCCGTTTGGGAGGGCCACGTGACGCCTTGACGCAATGAAGCGGAGATAAAATAGGAGTGCAGTGAATGAGAGGGATTTTCTGCAGAGCATCCTGAGGGCAGCAGGGAAGGATGGGCTGCACAGGGCAGCCAAGTGACTGAGGAGAAGCAGGAAAGACTGGTCATTTCCCTAAAGAGTAACATAACAACTAAAATGTAATCCCACATATAAAAAGTTTGAATGTGAACATGTTCTATTTGTCGTTAATTACAGGCAAGTACATGAGGCAGTGGTAAAATGTCTGAGGATGCAAGAACTATGAGTCTCCTAATGTAATTTGGCTAAATTATAGATTTTAATGAGCCTCAGAAGCTATTAAACACTTTGAAAATAATGTCCCTGGGTGTTCAGATCACCATGCAGTAAAACACACACAAAAATGAGACACACACACATAGACATCACACAAAGGCAACTCTGAGCCAAATTTCTCTAATCCCCAACTCAGCGCCGCAGTATCTGGGCTCTACACAGCAGAGACAAATTTGTGTGAAAAGAACAGACAAATGCAACCCTTAGACAGACCTTATTTCACTCTATCTGTCCCACACACAGAGTCTCATAATACAAGTTCCAGTCGTTGAACTAATCCCCCTTTTTTCTGTTCTGTTTTAATCCTCTAATGATTAACACAATTTTGGATTCACAAGGGCATGCTCCCAGTGTCAGCACAGGTTCTTCTCTGTATGTCTCTATCTCGTCTGATTTGTCTCCGGCACAGACAAGCTGCAGCACATGTCCACAAAGATAAGACAACAGGAGCTGAGTCCAATCAATGGCTGAGGAACTGATGGTGTATCCTACAGCAAGATGTCACTTGTCAGTCGTCCTTCCTGATTATCTGCTGGTTTATAGTATTTTCCACCGGATATTTTGTCTAGTAAAGTAAAAATCAATCCAGCTCTAAAGAAAAAAATCTATCAAATTACCTCGTGTCGTGCTTTTTTTTTTTCACTACATTTCATTATTACAGTCAAATGCTCCTCTGTGCAAATCAACGTTTTCTATGCAACAATTACTAGATATAATAACTTTGTATTTGAATGGGCAGAATGTCTTTTTTAACCCTTCTGAAACTGAAGAAAACACACGATAACAATAACTGTTGCTTTATAAAAGGAGCAAAGAAAACCATCCCTGGCTTCCTGTTCACGCTCTAAAGACTTCTGGAAATCATTGAAGACTTCAGGGAAACTGAAAGCTTGAGGAACACGCCCTCTCAGAGTCGAGCTGTCTATCATCTGCTGTATCCATGATCCATCTCTGCAGGACCAGGCTGAGAGGTGTTGCCATGGCAACATGGGCGTGTTCCATTCCCTGGGGAGACGCTTATTGGAGGAAAGGTGGGATCTGATGGGTGTGAATAGGTGGCAGCATTGAATGAAGAGACACGTGCGAGCTGTGTGCACTGACAAGTGGAGAAAATCTGAAAATGAAGTTGATGAGGCAATTTCAAAGAGTATTTCTAAATACAGTTGAGACAATAGGCAACTTAACCGATTGGAATCTTCCAACATTACCGAGCTTTCGTTGGATGGTGTGGGCTTCTGAGGCAAACACATGAGTGTATTGCATTTCTTTACTGGCTGAAACTGAGAGTGGAAGACAAAAAAAAAAGGCAGAACTTGAGAGGAGATGTGTCATCTATTTTGGCCTTTAACTAGACTCTCTGGTGAGCCACAACCAAATAAGTCCCTTTTTTTTTTTTGCAAGTTTCAGGTCAAAGTTCTTGAGTTATTTTGGTGTTTCACTGTCAAGACATCAAACATGCTACAATCACAGAAAAACATCAAGCAATACCTGCATTTTTATTTTTATTTTTTGCTCTATTTGTCTAAAGTGACACAGCAAATAACAAAACCATCTTAAGACAGTTCCTGGAATAATCACACAATTTAATCACTTGATTTGAGTTCAGCACATGGATTTTCCTTGTGTTCATTATGTGTATGAATGTGAAGAAGAGCTGTCACACACTGATCAAAGCTGTAAAATTTTCTGGTACTATTGGCGGTGAATCGCCATAATTCAAATTGCAATCTGCAGCAATGTATGACTTTTTACCCTATAAATGATTATTTTCACTGTCTGTTGCAGTTTGGTTAGGTATAGGCAACAAGAATAAGAATCAGAATCATCTGTATTTGGCCAAGTTTGCACACACATACAAGGAATTTGACTCTGGTTCACTTTGTTCACTTTGCGGTTCTAAATGCCCATAAATACACAAGGAACACATAAATATGAGGAGAAGACAAGAAATAAGAAAAATATAAGTTACAGAAAGGCTTAAGGAACTGTACAAACTATAACAAACTACAACTGGGCATGGATGACAGATTAAAACACAGAAATAATATTATATTTGCTTTAAAAATAAATTTCCAAGGTGGTCTGGGGGGACTAGTCCCCTCTCAGAGGTCTCAAAAATATTCATTTCATGAGAACTGAAACACATGAGTTTCATTGTCTTGCTGGCTATTATGAAAAAAAGATCAGTATGTGCTCATGACCTACTAAGAAATAGGTTGAAATTAGTGAGGGTCTGCACATAAAACCAAGCCCTAAACTTAATGTCTGAGTTTGGGAGTGGTGGTCAAACAAAACAAACTATTTAAAGATAGTTTAGTTTAATTATACTTTAGGTTACCAGGTTAATTAGTACTGGAAAAATATAATACCAGTAGTTGCAGCCACAGTTTTGTGCTTCTATTAGCATGTGAAACTGTGCCACTTATGCTGCTACAATCTGTTAGCTGGAAATAGGTGCACTGTTTAATTATCTCAAGTCTGCTGTGAGACATGTGCTTCACCAATATGGAATAAAGTTATCTAACAGGTCCCAAACCTGCAATGGCAAGAACCAAACTAATTACTTCATTAGTGACTTTTTCAAACTTGTTATTTTTACACAAACTTGTTTCTGCCTGTTTCTAAGGTTACTGTCTCTTGGCAGGAAGTGCATGTTGAAATTTTTCTTGTAAAGACTACTGCTATCAGCAATAACTCACCTCTGGAACAGCAATGCGAGTTTACAAAGTGACCCAAACACACCCAGTCTCAGCATTCACACCCTTCTGACTGCCTGAGTTAGACAAATGGGAATTTTTAAAATAGGAAAATAAGAGCATTGAAATTCTGCACGCAATCGTCAAAGATCTCTAAGACATGTTTGTGTCTTTCTGAGGGGGGCGACCGGCATGACAGAAAATAGAGGACAAACTGCAACTACAGTATGCTTTTATCTCTCAAAAGCAATAGTTGTGCATTGCTGGACTCGTATTGAATCAATTGAGAAATGAAATCATGCACTGACTGGCATCACATTAACAAGAAAATTAACCCTTTTTCATGTTTAAATGGACCTTTGTCTGGTTCATCAACACCATCGTGAACTGAAAAACTGTGGGACAGCAGTGAATGATAATCTTTGCTCAGAACATTAGGCATTTTATGAAAGGCTGATTATGTCTTCTGTGAAACGGACAGAGCAAACTCTCAGCTAAACGAGTGGCAGCTGCATTCATCATACTGAGCTTATAGAGACGAGAGACGAGTCAACAAAGAGGAAGCTCTATAGCAGCTCTATAGCTGAACGCAACACAAGTGGACAGTTTGTGCTGAATATTGTACTTCTTACTTATGGACACAAATAGAGTGAACAACCAAAATTATGCACTGATTCAAATTCACAGGGTTATATACAATTACTGACTTCAACAATCTGTCATTACAAACAGACTTTTGCATTATTCTTAGTGTTGTTTGAGGTGCATATACTATCCAACAAACGTATGAATGCACAGCAACTGAAATACAATGCATGGGGTTAGAGTGTAACTGCTACAATAGCGTGTTTTTTTTTTCATTATGTAAAACAGTTACTGTTTTGCATTCTCACTTTCTATATTGTTTTGACACCCACGATGTGCAATAGAATCTCACAACACATAATAATCATATGCTTAACTTCATGCATTTCACATGCATTTTGCCATGATAAAAATTATACTTAAATGTTACTAGCGTCATTACCATAAGTAATGCAACAAATAAAGAAAATCTCAGCTTTCTTTTCAGGTTTATTCAATAAAATGTTGAAAGGATAAAACACATTTCAGTCAGATGCACTATTTACAAATGATTTTGTTTCCATCTGCAGTCATTTATATATGTGGCAGCACGGCTTTGTTCTTCCACGAGCACATGTGAAGTAGTAGGTGGATGTGGGTTGCAAAGCAGCTTGCAGGTACACAGCAAAAGCAGCTTAAAGAGAGCGCCTTTAATGAGATAGCTCATTTAGCTAACATGGCCCGTCACTGAGATTAGCTGATTCTATAATCATGGCTAAGATTGGCTTGGTGGCCTGCCATAAAAGAATGTTGCAAGATTAGTTTAAGGAGTAGTGCAGTGTTTTGGAAATCTGTACAGTAAATGTAAACTAAAATTAGCACCACGCTAACTTCTCTTAGCTAAACTGTCCTCCCAAAGAATATCTGATGTGTTAATTAATGAGTAGTGACACAAGTGTGTATATTTTGTTAGTTTTGAACAGAACCAAGTTGTTTCCAGTTTATGTGCTAATCTAAACTAGCTTTATACTTAGAAATAGAGAAGAGGGTACTTTCAGGTGCTCCCTCATTTCCCAAAGGGTCACCACATCACAGAGCATGGACCTGCGTGTTTGATTTGGCAGACTTCCTCACATAGCCCATTAAGCCAGGCTTGTGACCCACACTAGGAGCTTGTGACCTCCCTGAAGCTGGGTTTGTGATCTCCTGTTCGTCTGGGGATCTTAACACTACACCAGCATACACAGAGTTGTACAAACCATCTTATCTAACTCTAAACAAGAAAGCAAATGAGCTGTGTGTTTGACTATTCACTGCTACTCCATGCAAACAAACCAACCCCGAATGAAGTCCAAGATTTATTGGACCACACAACAAACAAGCTGTCCCACACAAATTTTATTCAGCCTTAATATCTAGTGGATGTTTTTTGCTCTGCAAATGCTCAGCAGGTTTGCCAAACAAGTGGGCAGCTGGAGGATCCTCAGCCAGTGACTCAGTGAGACCATTTCTTCATCTCCCTACATGTGTGTTTCCACCCTGCCACACTCATGCTACTCAGCAGGGTGCTGAGAGGTAACTAACCAAATCTAAGCATGATGACAATACACTCTGATCTTCAGACTGACGAAAACAATACACAAATGCAACAAATTCAGCTACTGCAACCAGAACAGTGATTTGTATCTCACTCAGCAGAGAGCTGTCTGTGGCCTAGGGCAATAACAAACAGAGACACACCTAGTGTCTCACATAATTCTCATCAGTGTTTAACCAAAGCAACACTTCGGGGTTCATTAGAAGGTGCTTCATAACACATGGCATACTGAAGTCTTATTTTCACACAAGCGGTGAAAACTGTGTTTTATAACAGCACATGTGTTAATCTGGAAGCTAATTGTTGACCTTAAACTGCCAATAATATGTCATAACACCTCACAATTACACACATATAGGTGTGTGATTACCTTGCTGTATAGTGCAATGCAGTGCTTGATTTGTAAATGAGGCACACAGGTTTGTGCTCTGCAAAAAACACAGAAAAATATTTCAATCTTTGGTAAGCTCCATCACATTCAAACTCTACTTCCTCTCAATAACACTTCACCATCTCAGCATTGGTGAGTGTGTCCGTGTCTGAATGCCCGTTCAGTGTGTGGATGTATTGTCAGTAATGAATCGGAGGCTTGTGTAAGAGCAAGGCATTAGTTACTTCTTGGAAGTGACTACCATCATACCATTAAAAGGTTAAATATGAAGCTTTGGATATAAGCTACCAGACTGAGAAATCAAATGAAACTAGAATTAAAGCATCACGTTTCTTTGCCTCCGCAAACCAGTCAGGTTTCAGTTTACATTCATGCCCGTCCAGACTAACACGGCACATAAGAGAAGACACTGAAAGAACCTCATTAAAGGCAGTAAGTGAATACATGTTTGCTCAGTGAAGCTGAAGATGGCAGAATACAAAGTTGTAGCCCCATATTACTCAACATGCAAGTGAATCTTTTTCATAATTAATTCTTTCTCAGGTTAAGACCAAAAAGGTCAAACCACCAAACTACAAATCAGTTAATCCTCGAGTGCATGAGAATATTAACCAAATTTGAAGAAAGTCCTTTAAACCATTTCAGAGACATTGTGTTCAAAACTATTTGATGGATGGACGGGCCGACCAAAGAAAACAAACAAAAAACAATACTGTCACCATTGCAGACATTCAGAGACTGTCCATGCATGAGTTTAAGCTGTTAAATACAAGAAGACAGCATTATTTAAATGCACAGTTTGATAAATAAAGGCAACACGGTAAAATGCACTGCATGACATCCAATTAGTGATTTATTACAGAGCTGGATTTTGGGAGACACAGGACCTGCTACCACTTCAGTCAAAGCACACACAAAAAGAAAGAGGGAGAGAGACAGCGCGAGAGAGAGAGAGAGAGAGAGTAAACACCAGACTAGTTAAATAAAAATGAGTCACGGTGAAAACAGTGCTCAGCTGTTGACTTTCAATTTTTGGCTTCAAAGCTATTTCATCACCACCTTCTCTCTGGTAAGCCAGCTAATTAACTCATGATTGTCATGACTGCAAAGCTTTTAAAACATACATGTATATAAAATAACAGTGGCTCAAAAGTGTAGTTGTTCACATGTTTGCTTAACAAGCAAAAGATCCCAGTTTCATCTTGGGAGGAGGCACAAACCCTTTGGGGGTTGCCTTGGGAAGGGCGTAAAAAAAAAAGAAGCTGCCAAATCAAAGGTGCAGAGCTATCCGCTGCAGCGACCCATTGTGAATAACGGAGCAGCCAAAAGTAGCCTCTATGTGTACATAATAACAGACAAGCATGGGTTTATCCCCAAAGCTGCCGTTGTAAATGTCAAGACAGCTGCTGGTGATTTAGCCCACTTCACAAACTGCCTATAAAACTGGCAAACAGGAGGAAGAATAGCTGCAGTCCAGTAACCACACGGCAGTTAGTTACAAAAGTCCAAACTCCTCAGTAAATGCAGTGTATGAACCGTCTCTATTGACATGCTAATGCAAGATCTACCAGCTGAACAGCTTGAACAAAGTGAACCCCGTCTCACAGAAGTCCTTCAGAGGCCTCAGCTTTGGCAGCCGGCCTCAAGGGTTGTCAAGAATTCATTAATAGCAGGAGTTAAGATTTTAGCAAAGTAGTTTGTTGCACTCTAACAGATTAACTTTTGATATGACACGCCAGCTCCCTGCACCGGTCACATTTAAGCAACCCCAGTACTGATCCACAATGAACCTACTGATGGGGTTTCTTCTTTGTTTCTGAAGCCAAATGATCTTTTTGTCACCCATCTATAAGCCCTCATACATAATAAAGCAACCCCGCCATCGTGTTATTAACCCATCACTGACACTCTGATGATCTGGCCCCTTCTGCCATGTACACATTAGCCATTAAGCAATAACTCAGAGTAAGACAGGAGCGATTTTCAATCTGAATTTCATTACCGTGCGCTCACTGCCAGGTTCAGCTCATAACATTACCATTGTTGTGAGGCGGTGTATGTCAAGAGCAGAGCCCTCTCTGTCTGCAGACTATGATACACACCAGCTGTGAATGAGAAACAAGCAGCATTCATCATAAATTAACATCCTTCCTTCTCACGCAGCTGAAAGGCCCCGTCTAATTCAAAGAGGCAGCAGACAGGGCAGCAATTCTGTCACAGTACTAAACTGACGCCTGAATTATCAGAAAATGTCTTGGGTAAAGAGGAAAGCAAGAGAATCAGATAAGTGCTCAGTTGTTTACAGACAGTTTTTTTCAATGATCAGCCAAGGCCACAAGACAAAAGAATAAAAAACATAATAACAGTAAAAAAGAGTTAGAAAATGGTTGAAAGTAACAAAACAAATAAATGAATCCGCTGATCCACTTTCAACACCATGTGACAAGTGTAGATTCTCACACTTAGCATCCAGTGGTTCAAACAGGTACACGACTGAAAGGGTGATCATCAGACATTTAGCACCAGTGGAACCACAGAGAGTGAGAGTGCAAGCAGTGAGCCTACGGCCTTGAAACTGAACCCCAGAGTCAATCATGGCCAGCACCCTATGCTTGTGTGCACAATTGATGTCTTCATTCCTCAGCTATTTGCCCTGGTTATCTGATTTTTTTCTCTGATTTTTTTTTAAAATTATTAAATCAGGATTAAATGGTACAGAACCACTCCAAAACCAGCAGAGTCCATCTGAGCCTAGGTGTCACACAGTGAGAGAAACACTGCACTGCAAATGCTAATAGGCTTGTGTTATAGTTAAAGAGTGCCGGATGAGTTTTAGATAAAGGCTGACATGCAATCAAAGAGCGTGTGTTACCCATGTTGTCAGGTGAAAGCAGTGAGTCAAACCATAGGCACCATCAAGGAATCAAAGGCAAAGCATGGGGAGGGTGAGCAGGTACTTATGTGCATTCAGTCTAAGCCACCATGTCATCATATGAGATTAGCCTATAACACACAGAATATGGATTTATAATATATAACCTACTATTCCTAAATATTAGTCTATCATCCAACCACAAACCACAACAAGCCAAACACAGGCTTCCCCCTCAAGAATCTGAAAGAATGAGGTGCAATAATAAAAGCAGTCCAACCTCCATCCTTTGCACAGGGATCATTTTACCCAGCAACAACAAAGCGTGCAGAACCTGGACCCTAACCACATGATGACAAATTAACATTCAGCTTACAGACATCCCACTGGCTGGTGGTGAATTAATGACAGAAGCCTTTGCACACGGGAGAGAAGACTATAGTCTGCTGCTCTTGTCATTTACTTGACTGTCACGGTTTGCTTGTTATCTTGAGGGAGAGGTCAATCTGTGCTATAAGGTTTGCAATATAAAGGATATTGCTTTGATTTTTTTTTTTTTTCCATTTTAAAAAATACAAATAAAGGAGGGAAGGGGTGCAGGGCTCGAGCCAATTAAAACTGGCTCGTGGAGAGAACAGAATCGGCGGACAGACAATCCGCACAGAGCGGACACAGGCATCAGATTCACACCGCACCTTTCACTTGGGTCTCATATTCCGCTATGATCTCCTTGTCCTTTCTGAATCTCGTGGATGACATGATTCCTCGGGTTATGGGGTTGAGCCCCTGTCCGTCGACGACTTTTGGGGGGGTCTCTGCAGTTGATCTCCGACTTGCAACGTTGCAACGCGATCCTCCGTTTTTTTCTCCTTTGTTTTCTAGTGACCATGCATCGGTAAGGGTGAAAAAAAAACCAGTAACAATGAGGCTCAGTGCTATTGTATCCCGCAGTTGTATTCCTCCAGCTTTTTAATCACCCTATCGCAGAAATGACAGTTGAGCAGCAGTCCGGTGTTGCATTCTTCTCTCTGACTGCTTTCTCTGCTGCCAGGAGTCCTCCTTCTCCTGCTGCTCAAAAACTCAAAGCCTTCAGCAGGGTGAGAGAAAAACACACACACATACACACACAAACGGACTGAAAACTATAATAACAACATGATGAAGGGGGCAAGGAGACGCCTGAAGGTTTCCAACAGGAAAGTCCTAGTACCTCCTGTGTCCAAAATAAGCAGGCATGCGTACCAAGAGCGAAGCAGCCACACACAATTCAGACTGACAAATTGCGCTGCAGGGAAACAGGAATTTAAAAGCTTGTCACGTGAGCCCCGTTCACATTATCAACCATCCCTCCTTCCTCTTCCACCCGCCCCCTCTCTCTCGCTCTCTCTCTCTCACACACACGTTTATCCACGACTTCAGGAGACACACATTGGCACACATTAATGTTCGGAAAACAAAAACTATAGTTTTAACCATTACGTCTTTGCTTTAAAGCATGTCTTTTCCTTAAGAAGAATGGAGCTACCCCCATAATGTGACTGTGTAGTACTGACCATAATATCAGTAATACGTGGAGCTGTGCACACACACACGCGCGCACAAAGCAACGTTTCCATAAATTCAAATCTTTATTTCCTGGAGACCTCACTATAACTACTTCTGCCTACTTCCAACCCTGCAACCACACAATGGTTTATATCCTCAGAGCATGAGCAGCCTCATTCAACCACATTTGTAATCCACGCACCTTCTTTTTTCTTTTTTTCTTTTTTTTTACCGTCAGTTATTGTTGTTCTGTTCTTATTGCTCAAACATTTGCAACACAGAGCATCATTATCAACACTAAAGGTGTTCCACCTTCAGGCTCCTGTTTCAGTTGTTCCCACAGCTTCAGTGCTAACCTAACCAAGCAATCATCAATTATTCGCCATTGGCATGAAAACCTCATATTTTTATCTCTGCACTACTTTCACCATGGCTACTGTTTAAGAGATTGTAAGAGTTAATCTTTGAAATGTGAGAAGCCTGGTCCTTAAAGGGCTCAATAACACATCAGGACGGCACTGATGTGGTACCTATAAATGAACACAAGCCATTAGCTGGTGAAAGCAAAACTGTGTTGCCAGGATGCATCCTCCCGTCCGTGTTAGTCACGTTTAACCTCTTCTTTCTGATAATTAAAGATAACTTTGACAATAATGGCATCAGTCACAACAATATATTTAGTCTCCTAAGCCTGTGAAACATCAGTAGAAGCAAGAATAAATAAAATAGGGGAGAAGAAATGTTAATTCTTTGTAAAGGAACAAACAAATATGGTCCAAATTTATTCAGTTTCTGTTTTTAAGTAAGTAATGCTTGTACAGATCCCTGTGCCATGTCAGTGTTGCAGCCTGTTCCTTGCATTTGTGTCATGAAGATAAGAATTGTGACAGAGACTGAGTGTGTTTCTGACAGACACTGTCATTTGGCTCTGTCACTGTTTATAACAGTTCTGGGAACTCAGATTGTTGTCACCTTAGCTATTCTCGGTTCCTAAGAACCAGGCTGCGTGACTCACATTGAAATGGCATAAAATCGGCATACTGACACACTATACACCTCTGCATTTTATTACCATCTGCAGTTCACAGGCATCAGTATCATGAGCTGACACTTGACAGATTCCAGATCTACGTTCTGCCACATTTCAAAACACAATCATTTGATTTTTAAGAAGAAAGAAAGAAAGACTTTTTTCCCCCTGAAAGTGAGATTTTTAACTTCGTTATTGCAAAATGATTCAACAGCAGATGTTATTAACCGCGTGAGGTCCAATCCAAATCTTATGCTATCAGAATATATAATGTTGTTCTGTTTAAAAACAGTTCTTCAAAGTCTTAGCAATCAGGGGAAAATAATTCTCACTGATACGGATCAAAAATATTTATTTTTCATCAAAAAACAGCTTTTTTTGCCTTTTGCTTGACTCCAAACATTGGGTTTTGGTTAGAGCTCAGTGCTAGGGTTTTCGTCATCAGTGATGACTTACATCCAAGGGGTTTTACGCCCACCAAAACCTGTTTGGGGCTTAGTTTAGGTTTATTTCCACTCCTGCTCATTTACGATTTGCTGACATGAAGTTAAAGTCAAATTAAGAAATTCTTTCTAGAAATCATATAAGTGTATATATGATGGAGATACAGATATATACAAATACATATACATGTTTGTGGGAAGCAGTCTTTTACTAGCCATACAGATTACTTTTGTATGGCTGGTAAAAGACTGGTTCCCACAGACCAGACATGCCACTCACTGAAGACATCTGTTGCTTTCTGAAACTAAAAATATAATAAAGGAAGACCCAAACTGCCGATTCAGCTGAAATCACATATTAAGCAAGAAAGACAAAATATTTTGCTCTCTAAAGTACAGCAACTGTACTCCTTGGTTCACTTCTTAAATGCGCATAGAGTGCTATTAAAGGAAGAGATGATGTAACACAGGGATATTTAAAAGAAAAAAGAATGGTAAACGGACTGCTAGTCATACTGCTTCTCTAACTGAGCAATCAGAGCACTTTTTCCTCAGTCACCCAATCACACACATTCATACAAGTACTTTTCTTTTCTATATCTAAGCACATTAAGAATATTTCAATTTCACACATTAACCCTCTGAGGTCTAAGTCATCATAGATGATATCCCTTAAGCATGCATTTTGGAGAAAGTTGAAGCAGACTTTTATGGAAACAATATGAACAGCTTTCAATGTGTGAAGGTTGGTGATTATTTTCTTTGTTCCCTGATTACAGATTACCAAGACTCTAGAGAACGAAAGATTATAAAAAAATACAACTGTGAGATTTTCATAGGCTAAGGTTAGTTAGTTAGTTAGGATAGTTTTAGACCTCAAAGGGTTAATGACTTATAAGTATGGTTTATTCAATCTTTTATGAACTGTGTATTAAACATTATTGATTCCATTAGAAAGACTGTATGCATGGCACTGTTTTCGTAAATCAGTTGTTACAAATGAGCATTAGATTATCAAGACATGTAGGGTTTTCAGAATATAGCTACAAATTACTTTAATTTGACAAAAGAAATAGCATATCATTGTAAGCTAAGGGCCTTCATTAGTATTCAGCCAGCAGCACCAATTTAAGTACAATTTACATATTACATGGTACAAATGAGATGGAACAATTAGCTAGTCACCCAATAAGCATCTAATTGATCAATTACCGCACAGATCTCTAAAGCGTTTGTCTCCGTCAAACAGTGTGCACGCAGGCTTGCTCTGCCCTGCTGCTTTCTCACCAGTTATGATTTAAGGAGTTAGGTTAGAATTCTTTGCTGGCCTTGTGATGGTAACTGATGTTTTCAGGCTGTTGAACACAGCATGCACAAGCCTCTTCACAGGAGTAAAAGGCCCAGAGGAATTTTAAATGGCCTTTGAAAGGCTGTGTGTGTATATCTATGTCGGGGTTCAGTGAGCTTGGATATGAAAGAGAAACTGAGCGTCTTCCTGTGTTGTGTGTCTTTACTGTGTAGATAACTCTGTATCTTTGTGTGGTATTTGTCAGACCCTGTGCATCACCTACACGTCTGAAGAGTGAAGCCATAAGGGAGCACCTCAGTTGTGACATGTCAGGTGTGACAGAGATCAGCATTACAGGGTGGATGTTGCTTGAATTAGCTGTAAATCTCTTAGACATTGCAGGTGCTTTCACAACAAGTAAAATAAACTTAGATAATTAATGAAACTGTTCAGGGATTTTTTAAAATTAGAATTCATTTTTTAATCTGTCCAAAATATACTGGGGTTTTGTTGTTGTTGTTTTGGGGGACTGATGGAGCCTATCCCAGCTGTCATAAAGGCAAGAGGCAGGTTACACCCCTCACCCCTCACCAGTCATTCATATGGCTAACAAAGAATGAGACAGAAAACCATTCACACCTACGGCCAATTTATAATTACAAATTAACGTAATCCCATGCATGTCTTTGGACTGTGGGAGGCAGCCCGGGCACTTGGCCAGAAACCACACAAGCACAGAAATAAGGTGCAATCACAATACAATCTGCAAAGTTTTAGGTTAAACAACTGGAGGTGTATACTGAGGAGCATGATTGGCTAACTGGACACTGTTGTGCCACAGAAAAGTGTGTAAAACAGAACAGTGGGCTAGAAACACAACTAACTGTGTTGTAAGAAACAGGAAATATTGCAAAAGAAACCCATCATGACACACATGACAGCAGATTGTATATTTACCAAGAATGATTGTCATATGATTTGCTAGGATTCCTCTTAAGGTTGAGGTCACTTTGTAATGCATTGTCCCCACTGTGTATTTAATGTGTTATTTAAATATGTAAAATGTGGTCAAAGAGAAGGACTTTTCAGAATCAGATGCTCAATTAATATATAAATATGGAAGATGGAAAAATATGTCCTATATGTAAAAAAAAAAAAGGTGCTCTATTCAAGACGCAATATTCAAAGACGAATGCTCAAAAGGTGAACGATACTGTGTACAATCTATACAGCATAAAGCTCATTTAAATAGTTTAGGTGTCATAGGAAGGACTTTTATTGATGGACACAGGTACGAATGGTTTCCTGTGGTGACTGTCATGCAGAGAGTGTGCAGAACTGTCCAATATTGTCCGTGACTTGGACAGCATCCTCCTTTCTGACACCGCCATCTGAGAGTCAAGCTCCACACCCACAGTGCTACTGGCCTGGAGGATCAGTTTATGTTGGTTCTGCTACCCTCAGTCTGCTGCTTGAGTGTGCCACGGCATCAAGGGTGAGAAATGGCCACCAGACTCGGAACACATCCAGATTTCAAAGGGCCTAAGCTTCCCCAGAAAAGAGAGATGGCTTTGGTCTTTCTTGTCTTGAACTCATCTACACTTCTGACAATAGTAATTCTGAGCAAGGAATAAAAATAGTTACTGATCTTTGAGCTGGACTCAAGGCATGAAGTATCACTAAGGAATAGGTGGTAGTTGTGTTTATAGCAGCGGTGAGTTGCCAGTAAGTTCTCTGCAGTCTCTGTTCGTATGCAGCACTTGCCATCTGTTGAGCAGGACTTTTCATTCCCTGAAGAGATAAAACGCCCACTTGTCTCTCAGACTTGATGCTTACTAATCAGTTGACCTGCAACAAAAAGTTGGAAAACAACTAAACATTTTCAACAAACACAGAGGATGCAGTGTGGGGAGGCGCGGGGGCATTTCTCTGTTTTAGAAGGTGATGCAGATAAGCATCTTAAATACCAGTGATTCATAAAGCGCTTTTTACACGTCACAATAATAGTATAGAAAACACTGTGAATAAATAGACATGATATTTATTGTTCTCTGCAAGTGTTTGCTTTAAAAAAACAAGCATCATCTTGTACTGCTTAGAGGCTTCAGTGTTGATCACTTACCCGTGACACAGAGATTAAGGCCATTATTCACATCTTCACCCACAGCCTCATCTCCATTAATGACAAATGATAAATGAGGACCGGAGATTGTGTTTGAGTGCACTGGCCAGTGGAAAGACTAACACTTTTCAAGAGGGAAAAAAAATCAATAGCAGTGTATTTGGGTTTACCTGTGACATGTAGCTGTACACTGTGAGAAATATGAAATCCATAAATATCAACAGACACTCCTATATGTGAAGCACGATCACAAATAAACATAGATAGCAATTCAGAAAAACACACATGTAAATCTATAAAAGAGATGCTGGTTTTAAACCCTCCATCATATCTCACCTACTAGATTTTCTCTGAGATTTTTCCATGTGTATAATTGTCCATTTTCTTCTTCATATGATAGGATACTTGAATATTTGGCTGTGTGATGATACATATGATGTCTCTTTCTTCCCATGTCTGTTTTTTTTATTTTGGCTTCTTCTTTTTCCATGTTCTATGAATGGGTTTGTGCTCATTTCCAGCTCAAAGCATTGTTCTGTAGCGCCCTCTGCCGGTCAATCTTTTAATCGGTTTGTTGTGTTCGGGTAAATGAAAGAGGATATATCCCGGTGGCAAAAAATTGGTTTCTTTTAATGGATTTGTAACAGCCATAAATTCTGTTATTTAGTTGTTTTGTAGTTATTGTGACGCAAACGGCTTATCTGAATAAGGACACAAAACGTTTTACGACAGCTCCAAAAGCGCCTCTATTTGAAAACAGTCATGTGTATTTGGATAGAAAAACAGTCCCTCCAAATTACTTAAATATTTGTGTTGCCTTCACACACTGATAAAGTGTCATGAGGACTGTGATTCAGGAGTGCATATGTAATAACCCAGTCACATGTTTTTCTTTTTAATCCTTTTTTTAAGAACCTATTGGCTTTATGAGTAACAGCAATTTCGGGTCGGTGAATCAGCTATTTTCTGTGTTTCTGTGACTTAATATCACAGAGATTTAAATGATCTGTACATAATTTATCTATGTGTTCATGACTATTAATATCAGCTATATAAAGGATCAGGCTTTGTTTCAGTCAGCTTTACCTTATATGAGAGCAAAATGATCTCTGCTGGCTTCCTGACATTATTATTACCTTAGTATGCAGATGCTCAGCCAACAACGACGCTCCATAACCACTGTAGCAATTTACCTGCAATAAATCATCAGTAGACAAAGCATTTGACAAAGCTTATATTTCTTTGTAATGCGGCTTATATAAAGCCTCTATGGATTGACTTTAGGTTTACATTTTGTAATACAGTAAGCTAAAGCAAGCTAAACAACCCCATGTCAACATAACTTGTCAGAACACAGTAGATTTAGTTATCTGACTAGCAATCAAAATAATGACCTGTGACTCATTTTCATTAATTAGTCTTAATAGTTATTTTTATTCAACAAGTCTTGCAGCAGAACATTAAAATAGTCTATAGTTGTCGTTTGAAAGCAATTTCACACTAAAGCCTTCCAGTCACATCAAGTTACTATGTAAATAAGATGTGGTAACATGAAGGAATTACACAGCTTCATAGACATAACCTGAATATTCACAGTTTCTGTGGAAAGGGTTTCGGTCTCTGTTGCTATGATAACAATGGTAAAGTTTTCAGATGGAAACGAAAACGCCTGTGCCGTAAATCTGCCGAAATATGAAAGAGAAGCTGGAGCTGAGCTGGTATTCTCATTTAGTCTGTCAGTCATTGCGTTAGTGGGAGCAAGTTTGCTCCATGCTCCAGCTGTCAATAGTTCACGGCCTCCAGCGCGGTGACGTCATATATAGATCGGGGCAGATATACAAGATGATGATTATGCCGGCCAGGATGTCATAATTTGTCCAAGTATTAACAAGACCTTTAACAATCAACAATCTAAGAGGCTCTCGGTGAGTCTCCTCCGCTGGGTCAACTCTCTTTTTTTTTTTTTTCTTTTTTTTCCGTCCACACCCAAATTACAATTCTCTTGGTCCCCGTAGCCGACTAGTTATATGAAAGGAACAGAAATATGTGAAATGTGTTAAATATTTAATCGATTTTTGCTCATTTATGTGGTTCACCAAACGCATTACAATTTTACTTTGAATCCATACAGTCTCTGTTTCCGGTTTGCGTCGCGTTTGTGTTTAAACTTTGACGTACAGGGGACAAGCAGGTGCTTCTATGCCCTGAATTATATTGTACGTTTTTGTCAAAATCCTATACGATTTCTATTATAATATTTCTAAAGCATTGTTCCTGATGATTTTTTTTCAAGTTGCACATAATTTTTTATTCACTTTTTGTATGTATCTAAATGTTAATTTCGAAAAAAAGAAATGTGTTGCTTACTTGAAGTGACTTCATTCTTTTTTCTTTCTTTCTTTCTTTTTTTTTTTTTTTTTACTTCATTCTTAACCCATTGTGGGGTTTCTGAGATTCAACCCAGGACTAATAGCGCAAGATATGCTTTTATTTTGAAGAATGTAGACCGGAAAAAAGTGAAGCTGTTGCTGTTGTCGAGCGGAAGCAGCATGTTGTTACCTCGTGTGTGACAGGTTGGTCTTAATACATTTAGCAAACATAATACAACTTAGTCTTAAAAGGTTTTTGTGTTCAGACGGTGGGCCTGATGCATAAATACATATTTATATGGGTTAGCAGTTCAATATAAAAGCCGTGTCAGCGGCTAACGCTTCGTGGCTTTGCACGCGAAACCAACTTTTAGTCATTTAAAGCTAGCGTTAGCCAGCTAACTGAAAGCGTTATTTCCCGAGAAGTAACAATAAAGGTCTTTGCTTACAGTAGTTAGACACACAGACATTCATGCTAATTTAATGCCACTAACTATTTAAAAGACGTTTAAATAGTATAATGCTTCGTCACATATTTCTCCCTCCAGGTGAGCTGCAGTGCTGGATATTGATTGTCACAGACACAAGTATATCCGTGTCTATTGAAGATTGGGCCTCATATTAAAATATGTCCTGCGAAGAAGATGGACCTTCAGAGCAGGGCCCCAACTCTGTGGGACCGTGCACCTCTTTTTCCTCAGAGACGGATGCCAAAAGTGGAGACGTAATTACTGTGACCATCGGGGCGACTGTGCCCACAGGTTTTGAACACACTGCTGCAGAGGAGGTCAAGGAGAAAATTGGGGTGGAGGCACGAATTAGCAAAGATCGCGGTCGCATATACTTTCCTATAACTACTGACAAGCTTTTCCAGGTAAAAATGTTGCCACGTTGGGTTTTTATGTCTGCTTTTTTCAAGCTTACCAATCTAAAATCATTGTGTCTGATTAACTTGACGTTCCCTGCTGTAGGTTCATCTTCTGAGGTCTGTAGACAACCTGTTTGTTGTCGTTGAGGAATATGATCATTACCGGTTTAAACAATCCAAGGTAAACCAGGCCCGTCTTTATTCTTGGTGCTGATGTTAGGTGCATGTCATTGTCAGGATAACAAACACACTGGCTTCTACAGGAGGAGACATTGATGGAGCTGCAGCAGCTCGCCTCCAAACTCCCCTGGACTAATGCCCTTGAGGTTTGGAAACTAAATGGAACACTTAAAAAGAAGAAAGGCCACCGAAAAGGAGGCAACACCACCAAAGTGAAACCCAACAGGAACACAGCTGATGTAGCTGCTGCTGACACTGAGCAGCAGCTACATCAGGTGGTGTCTGCTGCTGAAAGCCATTTGGAGGCGGATAGCGCAGCTAACGCTGAGCCCTGCGAACAGGACTCGCAAGAGGCAGCGCCTGAGGCCAGAGTCATAAAGTTTCGCGTGACATGTAACAGGGCCGGTGACAAACACAGCTTTTCCTCTAATGAGGCAGCTCGAGACTTTGGGGGAGCTGTGCAAGAATTCTTCCAGTGGAAAGCAGACATGACAAAGTTTGACATAGAGGTAGGCACGCTTCAGCATTGATAGATGCAAAATAAACACCATAACATTATATCACACAAAAAAGAGTGAAGCTTGCGAGGAATATTAGGGAGTAACAAAGTAATTAACACTTTCCATTAAGGTAAAGTGTTTATATCATGTGGCAAGATGAGAAAAATGCTTTAGCACCTTAAAGATATTAGAGATAGAGATATATTAGAGATGATGTGTACATTTTGCAAATCACTGTTTACCCCCCCCCCCCCCCCCCCCAACATCTATTAATCCACTACTTTATTACACTCTCCACCACTTCTTGCCAGCTTTTTAGTTTGCTTTTATTTATTTGCTTAAGTTTAAGGATATCAAACTTTCTTCTAACTGTTATTTTCAATTTTTAACGACCTGCAGATCTGTTTCTCTTAATTTAGTCCATATGACAAAGTAAAACATGTCAGTTACAGTACTCTGCAATTAATTTATTTTAATCTGTTAAATAATTTCAGCACACTCACAATGATATAATATAACATAAAAGTGCTCCAGGACACATCAGTAATCTTTCTCTCCTATAGGTCTTACTCAACATACACAATGAGGAGATGGTGATTGGTATTGCACTAACTGAAGAGAGCCTTCATAGGAGAAACATCAGTCACTTTGGACCCACTACCCTGCGGTCCACTTTGTGCTACGGCATGCTGAGGTAAGTCTTCTAACAACGATTGCACTGTTTGAGTCCAAGAGTTGATGGGATGTGATTTCCAATAATTTATATCACATAATGTTTTCTTGTCAAACTTGCTTAAAGTGGAGATGAACCACTACATGTACAAAGGTTAATTTACATCATGATGGCCTACTCTTAAAAAAACCCTCATAGTTTTAACTCTGTCTGTGAAGCTGGACTTAATACATAAATGTTTAAAAGATTTTTGGAGCATGTTAAGCACCGTCTTGTGCCAGGACAGAACATGATGTCACTGGGTTTGTTGGTTGGTTGTTTGCTGCTAATAAGCTTTCGTTAGTTTATGTTCGCTAACTTTTGACAGAACTGACAACTCAGTGGAAACTCATAAGGACACTAAAACTAAAAAGCAGTTTAAGGGGGTCAGTTTTGTCCTGCCCCTGGCTGCAGCAGTGAGTTTTACGTTATAAAACAAGGATATTCTGTCTACTTTTACTCTGTCTTAGCAGTAAAAGGCTCTACTAGCTCAAATGAAAATCCACCATGTTCGGGTGTGTAGAGAAAAGCCCATTTCAGTGAGTTGCACTGGTGGTTCACTGGACCAACAAGTTGGAGTCAAACAGTGTTCGATGTCCACAAGATGTGATCAGCACCATTTTATGTAATAAAATAGTCTTTCTTTTCCCAGGCACTCCCAAACAGCCTAGAACATAAGCAGCTACTACATCTGCATCACACCCCAGACATAACTAAGCTTCTTATTGAAGCATGATTAGGAATCCTGATATCTATTAGCATGTCTATAGAAGTCTCCTTCACATAGAGTTGGACTTCACTTTTTCTTACTTCTAGTATGATGACAGTGACAATAGTGTGAGATAAGAATTTCTAAAAAAAAAATTAATCCACATTAACCTGTTTTCCTGCCAAGATGCTGATAACAAACCTAGTTATGTTTGGGTTGGCAAATGGACTGAGAACTCAAAGTGCTTTTGTGCAACGTGCCTCATTCACCTGATCAAGTACTTGATTTACTTTTTCTTTCATAAGTGCTTTTTGTGTAACATTCACACTGTGATGATCGCTCTGATGGAGCAAATTGGGGTTGAGTATCTTGCCCAAAGATATGTGGCATGTACACTGTAGCAGCCAGGAATCGAACCACAAACCTTCGGATTAGTAGATGACCTGCTCTACCTCTACCTGAGCTGAGGTGGTGAGATGCTCATGTATCTGTAGTAAACTGTTTGGATGTGACTGATTTATTGCATATAATCAGTCTGATCGCATCTTACAGAGCGCAGCAGATTCTCTGGAAGAACCATTTATTGCTAAAGAGACAGAGTGAATGTTGACAGAATATCCTTTTTTTATCTCATTGTTTTCCAGTTAATTATCAGTTCTGTCACTAGTTAGCTAACATAAACTAATGTAGGTCTGTTGGCAGCAGCTGACCAACCAACCAATGACCCTAGTGATGGTAAAATGGTAAATGGCCTGTATTTATATAGCACTTTATTAGTCCCTAAGGACCCCAAAGCGCTTTACATATCCAGTCATCCACCCATTCACGCACACATTCACACACTGGTGTGAATGCGTGCGTGACATCACAGAACTAGTGATGTCAAGTTCTGTACTAGCACAAGATGGCGCTGCACATTGTCTAAAAACTTTAACTTTTAAACTCTTGTTTTTTAAATCCAGCTTCACGGATAGACTTTGTTCGTTTTGTTGTTGTTAACCTGTCAGGCAACCAGAATTATGATCTGAATGCTCTGTTGTGCCAAGCACACCTGCTCTTCCAAGACGAGCTGTACACATGCTGTCTGTTGTTCATGTTTTTATTTTGCTTGCTTATTTATTCACGTTCCTTATTATTATTTCTATTATCATAATTTTTCTATTTATTTCAATTACGTCAAAACTGAGAGATGGGAAAAATGTTTGCCTGCAGCCTTTTAATTTCTTTATTTTGCAGATGTGTAGTAAACAGTGGTGCACGTTCACTGTTTGGCATAGTGTCCGATTCCACTTTCATAGATATGACTGAGGCTCCTCAATCTTTCTATTAAAAAGTGATGATTGTTGTGTTGATACTAATCAGGTTAGTGAAAGATTCCGACAGGTGGGTGGTGAGGCAGTCATTCTTGGCACCCTGTTGAAATGCAGGCATGTCCAACCATACTCTATTATACTAACAGGAATTCCTCTGTGTCTCCTAGTCATACGTCAGCCTTTATTTGAAGCTGTAACAAAACACAATGAACTGTCCTTCTAACTCACATTTTCCATAAAGATAAGAATGAGAGACAATAGATTCTAAATTCTTAAGTAGGGATGGGTATCGTTTAGGTTTTATCTGATACCGGTGCCAAACCGGTACTTTTGAAACGGTGCCGGTGCTTAAACGGTGCTCAAACCGGTGCTCAAACCGGTGCTTAAAGAATGGAGAACACAAAATTGGTCCAAAAACCTCTCATGTTCAGCTGTTTTTTTTGTAAAAAGATAACAATGTTAGCCTTTTCTGCAGCTATAGGGCATATATGGTATCACTCTTGGCTGGAAGCAGTGCTTAATCAATGGAAAAAACAAAAACTTTGTCCAAAAACCTCTCATGTTTAACTGTTTCCCACTTTTTATTTGGTCATTTTAGCCTTTTTGGCCAGGGTGAAGGGAGTATCTGCCATCAAACAAGAAGACAGCCGCATGTAGCTATGATGATGTTTGCTAGTTCACCTTACATGCATTAATGTAATAACGTGGTTAGCCTACTCAACGTAAATTATACACGAACAACATTAAGCTACTCACGCAGAGAAGAGCGGCTGCTGCTGCATCATCATCCTCATCATTTCTGCTACACTGGCAGGGCTGGGGGCCAGGACTCTACTCTTCAGCTTTTTGGGGGATGTTGCTAACTCTTCGTCCGATAACAGGCACCACACCTGCAGTAGATGCGCTCGGTGTGAGGTCTCGCAGCAAGCTATCAAATACGGCGCATTTTTCGGCTTTTAAAAAAAACGCTATGCGTCGCCAGGTGTTACCTCCTTTCCACAGTATCACCTTAAAGCACTTGTTGCAGGCTGCTGAGTTTGCATCTTTTGCTGTGAAGTACAGCAAGACTTTTGACCGCTTCGCCTTGGGCATTTTTAACCTGTAGCTCTGCTCTAAAAGAACGTACGTACCTGGACCCGCCTACTATCCCCGGAAACGTAAAATGATTGGCTAGAATTCAAAGTGTATCACATCTCAGGAAAAAAAAGCACCGAAATAAAGCACCGAAATGTGCGCTGCTTTTCGGTCTGGTTACTACCGTTTATATCAGAACCGGTGCCATCATGGCACCGGATACCGGTACCCATCCCTATTCTTAAGCCTCTGAAACAGAGACCGTGATATTCACTTGAATATTTGGACTTCTCTTTGCATACATTTACAATTGTGTGGTTTGGGCGTCATCAGCATGTTGGTGACTCTTCTATTACCAGTTAAATAAAGCATTCACACATAACATAATAATATTTGGATAAATGAATTTCAAACTGTGAACATTTACACTTCAAGTTGGGAAAAACTTGTGGTCTGGTGGCTGCTTTCACACATAAAATTATGCACATTTTAATTTCTGTTGTAAGGTTAAGTTATTGATGGTGGTTGCCATCATCGCCTCACAGCAAGATAGTCCTGGTTTTGAAACCACCGGCTACCATCCTCCATGTGGAGTCTTTCTCTCTGTGTGAGCCCTGTGGTAGCCTGTACAGGGTGTACATCCCCTCTCACTCTGTGACAGCTTTGATGGGCTCCAGCCCAACCGTGACCCTGAAGTGGATAGGGAAGAATTAATAACCACTGTATACATAAAATAGGAAGTCGGGCAAAGCAAAATAATCTGCAAATGGCACAGTGGTATGTTATAACAAGAGCTTGTTTGTTCTTATCCCTGTGTTGTAATCCCACATTACCACCATAAAAGCACATTAGCACGTGAAATTCACAGGAATTCCTTCCTAATTTGGGAAAAGGTGAAAATCTGAGAAGCACAGGAATGTAGGGTTAGATTAGTTGTTTTGAAGGTGGGATTACATGAACACTGAACGATTTCTCTAAATATTTATCCATCATTGCTCTCGGTCCCTTTGGAAAGTATCTTGACAGTGTGTATAAAACCTTTATAACACATCACATTTCAACTGTACAAAATAATTTCTGTCAGGTTGTCCCACAGAATCAGAAAACATTGTCTATTGCAGCTGCAATCTAAAGCAGTGGAAATTTTTCTTAAACTTATCTTCCAGTGTATAAAAATAAAACAAATAAGACAGCACACAGCAAGATTAAAACATCGGTTTGAAAAGGAAAATTTATAAAATTCCATTATGAGCTGTTAATCATATTAATAGCAGTTAAGATGAATGATTTCTTGGCCGTTTGGGTCCTGGATGCAGGGACCCTGTAGCAGCAGGCTGATGGAAGGAGTTAAATGAGTAGTTATATGTGCTGACTTTATGTCTGACTGCTGAGTTGGAGCATCGGAAGCGTGTAATATTGTTACAAAGAAGCATATGAGAGGTAAATGTGATATAAGATGAAATGCTTATGAAGTACGTTGTTCGTTTCCTTGTCTGTTGACAGGCTGTGTAAACCTCAGGCATCCGATGTAATACTTGACCCTATGTGTGGGACTGGAGCTATACCACTGGAGGTGAGACACTGCTTATCGTGACCCTGATAATGACCTTAAACTACATCAGTTTTTATAAGAAAGTGTAGATAATTTTGCACTACACAGTGAAAAGTGTACAAGTCAGTGCTTCCACACAGATCAATTCTCGTGGGTACCCATAAAAGAATTGGCTTGATTAAGAAACTATAGATTGCACACTTCAAATATTGTTTTTGTTTTCTGAGTCGAGTGATTTGAGCCTGCAGCAGTCTGTAACTTATCTCTTGTATATTGCCATCCAAGCACCACATTCTGCAACCTTGCTATTACTGCGATATTGATCACACAACCTGGATACTGCTAAAGGTGGAGATTAACAAATATGTCTTCCGGAGACTCTGCGGAAGGCAGAATTATCCAGCGATAGCCTCAAGATCCAAATAACAATAAACCACAGGCCACTAATTGTGTATTGCTTTTCTTCTCTTCAGGGTGCCATTGAATTCAGCAGTTCATTCTACATTGCTGGCGACAACAATGACATGGCAGTTAACCGCACAGTCAACAATATATGTCACATCCAGAAACGCAGGGCCGACAAAGGCAGGTGAGAGTGAACACACAGAGAATGAGACTGAACGCAGTACATGTGGTTGATGATCCCCATAATGATGTAATCTCTCTGGCTTCAAACAGAATATCTGGATTGCCTATTGACACAGTGCAGTGGGATCTGTGCAGCTTACCAATAAGGACCAGCTCTGTTGATGTTATCATCACTGATATGCCATTTGGCAAGAGGTAGCATAACCATCAACACTAGAAGATTTGTTTCCTGTATGTAGATTTTGAATGCTATAAGTGTATGTGTGGGTTTTTTTTAATGCCTTTGCTGTTCAACACTTAGAAGTAGATTGAAGTCAGAAATTTAGATCACAGTATAACAAAAATGCACATGGAAGATGAGGCATTAAACCCACTTTAAAGCAAAGCAGTAAAGTAGCTGTGTGATGGTGTTTTTTTTCTGTTTTCTCAAAGGATGGGCTCCAAGAAGAAGAACTGGGACCTGTACCCCTTATGTCTCAGGGAAATGGCTCGTGTGTGCAGACCAGGTTCGGGAAAGGCTGTCCTCTTAACCCAGGACAAGAAGTGCTTTGCCAAGGTAGCCATGTTAATGTTGCAGATAACACATATTTGGGTATATATTCTCATGAAAGTTTCCAAGGAAGTTGAAATCAGTACAGGAGAAAGACCAAAAAAATCCACAGTGCCACAAGTTTTATCTTGCTTTGAACTTTCCAATAATTCATGTCAGATGATGTTATTGCATCATATTTCCTTAAATCTTGATCCAGACCTTGGTTGCTTGCCTTAACCTGCTGAATTTACTTAGAAAAAAGTCATTCAGAATGTCTTTAATTTGCATTTTGTGATGTTCCTGCTAACTAGGCTTTTATTTTTTCATTTTTCAGTGGTACAGTAATTTGTGTGAATCACCCCGACACAGAAGTGGTAGACACACCAGCTTAACAAATCACTGTTGTACCTATTTGCTGAATGTAGCTTAGGATCAGTTGCACCCTGAGCAACCTCTGATGCTTTGTCTCTGATGGCGGGCAGGCATGCGTTCATAGTACTGTAGAACAATACACATAAGTCACATGCTCCACCTGAGGAAGGTTGTCCTGCGTTGCATCTACACCCATTTATTATTTATTGTTTTGCAGTGAGTTTGAGATGGAGGTGTGTCGAGGTTTAGCCAATACGTGGGATGTTTGTAAATGTTTGTAAAAGTTGTCGCCATGGTGCAGTTTTAAAATTGATGCTGTTTTGAAGTTCCCAGCTAGTTGCGCAAGCCTCACAAACTAACCAGAGCCTCTTTTAATCTTATTGTATTACTTGCTGTCAGATTTCTGCAAGTAAGACAGTACTTGATATTTCTGGTAAAGAGAAGGCCACATTATATTCTGAGTTTGTAAAAATAAGAGGATAAATATTGTACCAAAAACGTCATCAACAGGAAACAATCCCCAAAACCTTAACACATTAAACAGTGTATGAGAAAGTATGTTCAAACCTGAGGCCACAGCCCACACTGAAACCACAAAGTTACATGTGTATTTTAGTATGTCCAGGGATGAAACGTGTTGTTTTTATTTCATAGTAAAACTCTGTGCGGAAGAGATTTTGAGCCCAGTCTGGTTGGAGAAGTATGTTCAGTTTCTCCAGGACTGCTTCAGTTACATTGACTTTTACTTCTTTAATAATATCTCTGATCTGCATGAACTCATATCACTTTACATTTGTCCCAATTATAAATCATGAGTCTCCAAAGCTGTCTGAAATTATCCCAAATATCTTCTTTAATCAGTGGGATGTAGATCAATAGGAGAAATTACAGGAACAAGTTAAAAAGGAGTTAAAACTTGCTAAATGTGGCTACAAGGACAGTCAGGGAATATGCTCAGTACCAGGTATTTGCTCTGTGTGGAAGGGCGTAAAGTCCCTGATGGGGATGCAGTGCAGTGATCGTGGCCTAATTTGTTGGCTGATGGATTTTTTTTTTAACTGAACTATCACAGTGGGTGAAGGTTAATGGCATTTTAACACGTTCTTGCTTCACTATGTTGCCCTAGGGGTGCATCCTCACCATTTTTTCTTATACACTCAACACGTCAAAGCCAAAATGTTATGATTCATTATTGTCATTAGGTTTCCTTTTGACTCCGCCCCCTCAGTAGTCATGAGCCTGATCACGAGCCCATAGTGTGCAAGTCGTACTGCTTGGAATGTGTAAAAGGAAAAAAAAAGATTAAAATGTGATGACAGATTTTAGGAAGAATTCAGCTGTTATGAGACTTTGTTTAGCAACACTGTTATGTGTGTGTGTGTGTGAGAGAGAGAGAGCCCAACAGAGCATGCACTTGTGTTTTCTGTAAACAAATTCTAATTTAGTTGGGCTAAAAAAAAAAAAAGTAATACCAATACTACAGTCACTGAAATCAATATGAACAATGTGTGTCTGTGGAAAACCTGCAATCGAATCAGCAGCTAAAATATTTTAGTCTAAAGCTAAAGTGGTGGACTGACTGATCATTATTATAGACCCACACTCAGGGATGGGAATTGATAAGAATTTAGCGCTTCTGCTTCACTTGTCGATATCACTCTATATGGATTCTACTAAGCAGCTTATCAAAGACATTACATTTGTGCAAATTAATTGCATGCTGTGGGTCAGATGTTTGTTCATGTTTCCCCTCTTTTCTGTGATCAGCGTTGGGGTCGTTAAATGGTAAATGGCCTGTATTTGTATAGCGCTTTACTCAGTCCCTAAGGACCCCAAAGCACTTTACACTACATTCAGTCATTCACCCATTCACACATTCACACACTGGTGATGGCAAGCTACATTGTAGCCACAGCTGCCCTGGGGCACACTGACAGAGGCGAGGCTGCCAGACACTGGCGCCACCGGGCCCTCTGACCACCACCAGTAGGTGGTGTTGCCCAAGGACACAACAACTGAGACTGTTGGAGCCGGGTCTTGAACTGGCAACCTTCTTATTACAAGATGAACTGCCAACTCTTGAGCCACAATCGCCCTGTCAAATAAGTAATTATTTCAAATATTATACGCAACACTTTCCTTAAAAGTAATGCAGTACGGTACTTAATTATTCCCAAGGGAGAGGAGTTAGTAATACTACTCATTATATTATTTTCACTTTTCTTTGTAAAATGACCTGAAACGCATCGTCTCATAATTACCATTTAACAGTATAAACCTGAGTCCCACACAAACACAAATCTTCAAAGCGATCGCCACGGGAATTTTACTTTAGAAACGTGAACAAGTAGAAATGAAGGCTTCAGCCTGACTGCTCATCACTACTTTTCTTGAACTTTAGGGTCTGGCTGCTGGGCTGGGGTCAGCATTCACTCATCTTTAACATCACTCTGATTCTTGGCTAGCTTAGCGTCTGCGTGCTCACAAAGAGCCAAAGTTTGCAGCACAATGCAGATGTCGTTTTACCTAAAATGCTGTCGACCTTTTAAGATAAAAAGTAATATCCATATCCACACTGTATCCATATCCACCACTATTTTCCTCCTCCGGCACATGACCAGGATGAAAAGGCAGTCAGACTTAAAATTCCAAGGAACTAAATTACTGGGAACCAGTTCTCGCTTCCTGCACTGCTGACATGCCCTGAAAAAGTTTGAATGCAGCAGGGAGAAGGTGTTGGATTTACATTGTAGGGTTGAGTTAAAACAGATGATTTTGCAATGTTTATGTATTGTGTTAACAAATCAACATTGTATGTAACAATAGATTGTTGTTAGTTGTACAGTGTAGTTTTAAAAAAATCCTTCTTCTCTCCTAAAATGTCACATTTTCAAACCAAGCAGTACTGCAATGAACTTTTTTTTTAACCTAAAAAGGTTTGAAGGGTAACAGGAATTAACCTTTCTAACGCAGTGAATAAAATAGTGTGTGGTAAATTCCCAGCTTTACTCAATCATAAATGATTAATGCCACCAAACTGGAAAAAGCCAGTTCTGCTTGTTTGTTTCACCACTGCTATCCTTTTAGCTGTTTTTTTTAAAAAAAGGGCTCATGTTTTATATGTTTACGCTGCTCTTCAAGTTTAAAGAAAGTCTTTATGGTCGTTCTACTTAATGAATGATTTTTCCGGTTGAATTTGTCTTGAAATGATGTCTAAATAATCCCTCAGATGTTTAAGTAATGTGGGTTTAACTTTGCTCCATCACGATAAAAAAAACCCACTTTCATTCACAGTTTGTCTATAATTTACATAAAACAAATGTCTAATTTGTTAGTTTGCCTTCATGGGATTTATGTTGTCTCCAGGCTATATCGAGGATGGGAGGGCTGTGGAGGAAGCTGCACACTGTTTGGGTCAATGTCGGGGGTTTACATGCTGGCGTTTACCTCCTCAAGCGGACCGGGGCGGTGTTTGGCCAAACTCCTGAGGATGTCCATGAGTCACGAGGAATGTCTAACACGCAGGGGGATGAAAAGGAAGACAAGGAGCTCTCCTAAGTTACACCCAGCATTTCAGTTGTGAATTTAAATTGAGCCCAGGTTAAAATGATTTTATTTATATTTAGCAATTGAATACATTTTTTTTTAAACAAGTTCTCCGATCAAGCATGCCAAGCAATTTACTTTGTAATTCACCAAGAAACTGTCGTGATCTGCAGGTTTGATGGTTTTTACACTGTTTTCCTAAAGGTTGTTCACCTGTCATATTACTGTTCAGAATCCTGCTGAAGGTTGAGGCTGCACCCCTCAAATTAAATGTGTCCACTAATAAAGGCTCACTCCTATTGTCACTTGATTTAGTCATTCTTCACACCATTTGCAGCAGTTGTCTCAGTCCACTCTTATCCCAAACACAGGACAGGAAAATGTTTTTTACCCCTCAGCTGTAAAAGGCTGATTGCTGTCACTTCACCGATGAGGTGGGTGTTGTGGAAACCTAAGTTTGTGAATTGGGGAACAAGGCGACAGGATTTGTAAATTGATACCATAAGTATATCTTATGCATTTGAATCTCAGTGACCTTGACCTCAAGGTCAAAGTCAGGTCACGTTTTCTGGAAATGTTTTGAATGCATTAACTGTAAAAGGAAGTCACCTAGGGTTTTCAAGTTGTTATGGTAAGTGCAAGTGCAAGTGTAAGGGGGAGAGGGGTAACACTGCTTCAAGCACTCTTGATTGAGGCGTTCACCTTCCTTTCTTTATCTTTCACAGTCAACGTGCTGACCTGAGCACAACACAAGAAGAGACATGATGAAACATTACTTAAAGAAAACAACTGCATGTGTGAGTGACTCTAGGAGAGTTACAGCATTCAGCTACAGTCTGGTTCTTGCTGGCAGATTTCTGTTAACCTCCAAAGAAGTGTGTAAGACTCCAAGCAGCAGGAACTACACACACTCAAGGGATATTCCCGAGGAGGAAAAACAAACCAAGAAAAATGTTTTCAGTTCTTATGTGAACCTTAATTTTAAAAAAAAGAAGAAGCGAGCCTTAATGGAAACGTCACTTTCAGTGTTAAATTTCATGTGGACCAAACCGGTTTTGACACCTGATATGAAGCACTGCTTATCACTTTTTCCACCTTCCCACACCTCTTACATTTTTCTTTCCATAAGTGAATAAGAAACAAAGCTTGTTCAGGCTTTTAGGGTCACCTTACTTTTGTCTCTTTCTTATTATTCTTTGGGAGTGTCTGAGAGCAAAACCTGGTCCTAACGCAAATGAGACGAATGACGTTCGAGTCCCTCGTGTCACTGTGTCACAGTTTAGACAAGAGACTTTTTTTTTCTTTTTGATGTGATGACGCCATCAAATATACAGCGGATAATGGCATGGGAGTTAACAATGACACTGTTATGACTGGGGTTGAGCAACGGCTTGGTATAAATGCAGTGTGAGGTCTCAGGGTGCTCCAGTGACACTCCGAGCGAGCGCAGACGTAACAACGC
The DNA here is from genome assembly GCF_963576455.1 of Neolamprologus multifasciatus. Classification (NCBI taxonomy): domain Eukaryota; kingdom Metazoa; phylum Chordata; class Actinopteri; order Cichliformes; family Cichlidae; genus Neolamprologus; species Neolamprologus multifasciatus. Next base: position 20,651,365 of record NC_140443.1, on the reverse strand, counting down.
GAGATGATCTGGACCATCCTCCTGCTCGTCCTACTCATTTTTATTCTAACAAACAGATGGAGGTAAGTAACTTATTCATCCACATGTGTTGTTTATAAATGAATGACGTGCTGTTGTGAAGTCGTGTTTTCTTTAATATCTGAATGTTAACGCGCAATCCTCGTGAAGTGTTAATAAAACCCGGCTTGAATTATTGGGGACTGACCAGGAGCGAATCTGTTTCAGTTTAGTGGGGCTTTTCCCTGCTCCGGTTTGAGGAATGCTGTTAAGCTGTGTGCTTAAACAACTCTGAGCGTCACACCTCACGGGCTTTTGTTTTGCTTTGGTGAATTACGAGCGACAAAATCTATGATGTAATTGCAACTTTTCAGCTAATTCCAGTTAATGCTATTTGTGCTCTTTCCCTCCATAGTAGGCTATGAGCTAAAGATCAGTTTTCGCTACAAATTCAAACGGATGTGGAAGACTAAATAAAAAAGAAAATGATAATAATAAAAAAGATTCCAGCTCACGTTGCTGTGAGGAGGAAATGAATCACATATAACTGTTGCAACATGCTTTTGTAATCATTAGATTGAATGCACAATTTCTTTTATTTTATTTCCTTTAGATCCAAGGGGGAACCACCTTTAGACAAAGGAGCAATCCCGTGGTTAGGTCATGCACTTGAATTTGGAAAAGATGCATCAAAGTTCATAAATCGCATGAAGATGAAGCATGGTGACGTTTTCACTGTGAGTTATATTATATGCATTTACATATTCAAGTTTAGATGCATAAGGAACTGTGATTTTAAGTTATCCTGATATAAAACGAAAATTTCATAGTTTTGTTTGTTTGTTTTAAATATACTTTTAAGTAATTTTCCATGTAGCGGGATCTTTTTACGTTGGTGTCATTCAGAGCACTCAAGGAGCACTGCCATCTGTTCAGTGCATTTTCTAAAGCATATACAGATGTTTTAAGAGCATTTACTCAGTGTCCGCTTTTGGCTCTGCAGGTGCGAGTTGCTGGCCGCTATGTGACGATGCTCCTGGATCCACACTCCTACGACACAGTCCTGGGTGACTTCGATTCCCTGGACTTCACACGTTACGCGCAGGTGCTGATGGAGAGGATCTTCAGACTGCGCCTCCCGTATAGCCAGCAGGCTAAATCGAAAGAAATCATGAAAAGGTACTGAAGCAATAGCAAAAAACACTTTCTTTAAATTTTCAATTTCATTTTTATGTTATTTGGGAAGTGAGAATCCTCTTGGAAATTCACTGGTTAAGGTTTTAACTAACTAACACAGAGATAAAGACTGGTTAAAGTACTAACACTGAGGATATTCCTGTAGAGCAACAGCACATACTTGGAAATCTATTTTAGCTCTTTGTTTGTTATTGTGCAGAACTAACCGGCATGCACATTTTTTTCATTGAAGGGTGGAGAAAATCTTTCAGCGTCATAGGTGAATTTTTGGGCACTGTGCTTCTTCAGATTGCGTCATCCATTTTTCTAATTACCCTGCCTTTATTAATTAGCTCAATCAATTTTTGTTTTCGTTTTAAAATAATGTTTGCTACAACAATGTTTTTAACAATCAATTATTGTCAGCTGATTTGCAAGACTAACCCTCAGCAGAATGGCGTTTAACCTTTTCTTTAATGGTTTATGTCTACAGGCACTTTGTGGGAATGAACTTGGCCACTCTTAACAGCGCCATGAGCAGGAACCTGCGAGCCTTGATGAAAGCAAAGACGACCCAGAACCAGAAAGACTGGAAAGAGGAGGGACTATTTAATTTCTCTTACAGCTTGTTATTTAGGTAGGAAAAAGCCTCATCCACCCACACACGCGCACTAATGCTGTTAACTATGTCAAAAGCTTCCGACCAAACAGTTTACACACCGATCCATCCTGTGGTCATCTGTTTGTAAACCCAGCAACAAAAATGTAGGATGACCACGCTGTGTCATAAAAATGTTTGTGGGTCACTTTTCCGGTTGAACATTTTTGGCTGATGTGAGTCAAAGGTTGTTTTAAAAATGAAAGCTATGGGGATCTTTACTGTGTCATGGGGACTAAATGGAAAAGTACCATTTAAAATTGTGTCATGTGCTGGTTATCTTCTCATCGCCCACACACTCACACGTTTTGTGTTTCTTCTTTCCGTGAAGGGCGGGGTACCTGACGCTGTTTGGAGGAGAACAGAACAACAACCCCATAGACCCTTCGAGTGTCTACGAGGAGTACAAGAAGTTTGATGGTCTTCTTGTCAAAATGGCAAGGGGCACTCTCACACAAGGTAAAGAGATGAACTTCAAAATCAAAGGAGCACTTTTGGTTGATTGGCTGTAGAGGTGCCAGCCTTCCCGTAAGCATAATTAGATGACACTGCAGAAATCTTGCCACTCAAAAAAAAAAATTACAAACCTTGTTGTAATCAGTTTCATCTAAGAACTATTTACTGTTTACTGAGCTACACCCACGAGCAAAATAATGGTCCTATCATTACAGCTCAGTCAAGAGGGAAGCTGTAAATATGTCACAGGTAGACGTATGCTTCCTTACACAGGCTGTAGTTCTGTAAACATAGCTCCTGCATGTGACTGCTTGCACCAAGGTTTGTGGATTTTGCTTTGGAGTAATTGAGTCATGATTGTGAGATTTTTAAATAAACCTTTATGGCATATTGGGCACCACAAGATGAGTGCTATTTAGTTCCATTATATTCAAGAGAAGGTGCATATCTCAAAATGAAACTTGGATGAGAATCTTCCAGATGGATAAATAACATTATTGTCTGAAGAAAAAAAACATGTAAATTTAGTTTTGGGTCAAGTTTTGTGGTTAACTTTTACTAAATGAACACTAAAAGAAGCATGAAGTCATGAGTCAGATGAGAGTGTTACTTGACGTCACTGTTTACATCATGTCTCGCTTAATGTGGTTTGACATCACCACTGACTGCTCCCATAGATTTGTTTTGTGGTTGTCATGGTGGGGATTGCTTACTCACGTGCTTACATAGTGTCTAGGAGTTTGTGTTTCTAAAGACTTCGTCATCGTCATCACTCCACTGATAACTTACTTCATTATCACAACACAGAGCCTGTCGCCTCAGGACTTGGCCCTCGTTATTGTGTACAATTCCATCCGTTCCACCCATTACAAAAATAGCAGAGACAGCCAGTTAAAATATTAGTGCGTACTTTTGTGCGTGTATACAATGGCATATTTTTGTCTGGCATCTTGCCCAGTGACATTTACTGTGACCTCGTCTGTTTATATTTGGTAACATCCGTGGTTCATTCACTCACTTAATGATGTTTATGTGTGTGTAACAGAGGAGAAGAAGACAGCTCAGAGTGTTCAAAACAAACTCTGGGAGCTTCTGGCTCTAGCAGGTCTGACTGACGATTCGGGGTCCAGCCCTTGGCTGCATGCCTACAGGCAGTTTCTGCAGGAAGATGGAACCGATGCGGAGATGCAGAACAGGGCTATACTGATGCAACTCTGGGCCACACAGGTGAGTGAGACAACCAAGAAATGTTGACCTGTTTGTACAAACGAGGGCTTTTTTGGTGATTACACTAGAGCTCACTAAAAATTAATTAATTGTAAATGGCCTGGTAAATGGCCTGTATTTGTATAGCGCTTTACTAGTCCCTAAGGACCCCATAGCGCTTTACACAACCAGTCATCCACCCATTGTGTCTTTTGTGTCCAAAAAAACTTTATTTAGGTGGGACTGAAATAGAAACGCAGTACTCTTCTTTGGCACATGAGGGTGCTGTTCACTACAGATTACAAGGATTAAGCACTATGAGACAGATAATGGTACAAAAGCTGAGTGCACTTTTCAGTGCTGTCGCAGTATTAGATATGACTGATTAACTGTTGAGGTTAGTTTTATTCAAGAGTCAGTATGAAAATAATTAGTGCATGTGTTTGTTATCAAGTAGCGTGTACATATAAAAAAAATAAATTTTCATATTTGTAAAACAAAAAGTAAAGCTGGGCTAGTGAGCTGATCTTAACACCTTGAAGCTGGACTTTGACTCAGAGTCTTGCTCACAGCCCCGCCGGAGAGTTTATTTCATGAAAGATTTATCATATATGTGTTTTGGCCTATACAATAAGCCATTTGCTGTTTTATGTCAACCTGTTTTGTTTCTGTTTGATTCATAACACTCATGAACACATTTTCTAATGACTCAAAAAAGAAAAATCAAACACATTTGATGGCATGTTGGGGGTTGGGGGGGGGGGGGGGGGGTCATTAATCAGACCCAACCAATATACCCCCCCTAAAATTGAATTATATTGCATAAATAAGCTGTTGATTTTCTTTACTCATTTCAGTAATTACCTATACCTATAATACTCCCCCCCCACCCCCACCCCCACCCAATGTTCAGCACAAAGTCACGGCAATGACTTTAAATATAAAAAAAATATTTGTGTCTGGGAAAGCTCTTCCACACTTAGGACTGTGATACATGGGCCAGCTGTGTCCTGGCGACAAATCTTTTTAAAGGATACACAAGTGCTGTCATCAGAGATGCTTATGTTTGGTAAAGTGATCATCAATAGTCTTATTAGTCTATTTCCAATAAACTAACAGCCAATTTTGTGATAATTTATTCACTATGTTATGTTTTCCCCTAAGATAATAGCACCATCGTTTGCTATAAAACTGAATAGCTTCAGTGTCCTGTCCTTGGAAGCAAGCAGATGGCAGGGGACCTCAGGTTTCCAATGGCTTTCCTTTTTAAGTAAACCATTACTGCACTGTGCCTCTGCCAATAGTGAGACAATCCAGAGAGTGGCTCTTCTAATCCGAGACATTCTTATTTTATTATTTTCCAGCAGTGCAAATTCATTACATTTTTTGTTTTAATGAAACTTATATTTCAATAAAAATAATGGCTTGTTATCACTTCAACAGAAGGTTGTGTAAGTACTCAGGTTGCCGTGTGATGTTTTTATTTGCCGTTACCAAATAACCACCTGCGCTGTCACTATGCAACGCCAGAGTGAGCGACCTTATCATCCTCCTCCTCATGTGAGTCTTTGTTTGTTTCCAGGGTAATGTTGGTCCTGCTGCATTTTGGCTGTTGGGCTTCTTGTTGACAAATCCTGAAGCCCTGATGGCAGTAAAGAGGGAGTTTAGCCAGAACACACAGATGGAAACCACCACAGGGACTCCCCTCATGGACAGTCAAGTGAACACCCCAGTGTTTGGTAAGGGCTTTTCTCCAGCCTGTGTAAACAGTAGGTTTATCATAGTGTCAGGAACATAAACAAGATGTTTGAGTTCCTGTCCCCCTCCCTTTACGTAAACTAGCTGCCCCCACAAAAACAAAAGGTTTGAGCAGCAGGTGGATGGGACTGCTGTGTGATGACCATAATGGGGGCATTAGCTCTTGGCGGCATCATATATGTCCAAAAGTAGAAAAAAAAACAGTCTTAAAGTGTTTAGAGCAGTCTGACCTCTGAACTTTTGGCTCACATAGTTGCACATACACAGATTTGATTATTTGAATCTATAGCCATGTTTAATATGAGCATGTACCACTGTGCAGCACACAGAAAAAGAAAATAAATAAAAGCCTCATGTGGCTGCCCACTATTAACAAGCAGTCACCACAGTGGACAGAGCCACATATTTGATTTACACAGGATTCTCTTCCTGACATGACCCTCTCAGGGATTTGTGTCTCCTCCCAGTCTTGAGCCTGAGAGCTTTAAGCATTAGGCCCATGTGTTAACCACTACACCAATGAATGGCACAATAATAGACCCCCTTGATCAGGTCCATCCATCTATTTTCTCTAACTTATCCAATTCAAGGGCAACTAGAGCTTATTCCAGCAGTGAGACGCAGGGTGCACCCTGGACAGACCAGCAGTTTGTCGCAGGACTAACACGGAGATAAAGACAAAATTTCACACTTGCGCCCATTTTAGAATCACTAGTTAACCTGCCATGCATGTCTGTGGACTGTGGGAGGAAGCTGGTATGCCCAGAGAGATCCCGCAGAGGAAAACAACAGAGAAAGTAGAACCCAGCAACTTCACGCTGTGAGGCGATGCTGCTAACCATCACACCACAATGGTGTGCTTTTTAAGAGCATGACTGCAGTTTGTTAATAGCAAGATGGTAGTAGCAAAAGAAATCATATAAAGTTTAGAAATACTGCAGATACTGACTATTTCTTTAATAATAATAATAATGATAATACATTTTATTTGAAAGCGCCTTTTTCAACCCCCTCTCAGATAGTGCCTTGGAAGAAGCACTGAGACTCACTGCCGGCCCGTTCATTACAAGAGAGGTAGTGCGGGAAAAGACCCTCTGCATGGCCGATGGCCGACGGTACCTGCTGAGAAAAGGAGACAGAGTGTGTTTGTTTCCCTACGTCAGCCCTCAAATGGACCCTGAGATCTACCACGAGCCACAGGTTTGTCTTCCTGTCTTGTTTCCAGTCTCTAATCCATGAAAATCTCCCTGTGCTGCCAACAGGAATAGCAGTAATTATCTTATGGACTCATTGAAGGCAGAGTTAAGTGTAATTAGTACCTGCGGTTGTTTATGTAACATGGAAACAACGCCTACACAAAGCTTACCTTGTGCTACCCAGCGAGAGGTCAAGTCCGGAGCTGTGGGCCACCGAGGGATTAGCAGAGCATGGGAACAGAAAATGAGCCGATGGGTGTGGGAAGGAGGGGCATACTTAAGAAATAAATGTCAGACAAATGCCAATGCATTTGAGTGATTATTCTGATATTACTTGCATCTAATAGCTGCTTTGCAAAAACTGTGTTTCCTTTCCAGAAATACAAGTACGATCGCTTTCTGAGAGAAGACGGATCTGTGAAGAAGGATTTTTATAAAGGAGGGAAGCGGCTGAAATATTACACTATGCCATGGGGTGCAGGGACCAATGGCTGTGTAGGAAAGCAGTTTGCCATCAATACCATCAGACAGTGAGTGCCCTAGATTTATTTTTACCCTACAACTTTAGGGTCGTTGAGAGCCTCAAAACGTTCCACGCTAGAGTTTTACATTTCTGCTCCAATACCCTAATTCTGTGTTTTATCTGTGTTTTTCCTCAACAGGTTTGTTTACATGGTGTTGACTGACTATGATTTGGAGCTTTGTGACCCAAATGCTCAGATGCCAGAAATAAATACCAGTCGTTATGGATTTGGGATGCTACAACCTGAAGGAGACTTGCCTGTCCGATATAAACCTCGAAATACTCACTAGGAAAATGAGCAAGAACAACAATTGTATGCACATTTCAACACAAAAACTTTGTTTATAGTGTCTCTATGTCTTTTGTACTTTTATATTTTCTTATTTATGCAATAAAGTTTGCATTTTTCTTTGCTATTTATCAATAAATATAAATAATATTGTAATCATCTGCTGTCAGTCTTCTTTAGAGAGGGTGTTTTGGATGCCCATTCTACACCTACTATTTTATTTTTCAGTAAAACCTCATAAGACACTGAAAATTGCCTTCATTTATGGGGAGGAAACAGTAAAAACGTACGCACTCTTTTTTGTCAGCTGCAGAGACTAAGTGTAATGAAGGGACTGCCTGTACTGTAAACAGAGCCAGTCACACATCTGTCACACTAACACACGCCTGCTGTTTGCGAAGTGAAGTTTGGATTTATACGCTGTTTGGAAAGCAATGATCAGTCACTGGCAGGAGATGATAGGTCACAGATTGTAAAGCGCTGTGCAGGTCTTCAAAGGACAACAATCTTGTGTGTTATATCACTTATTGCAAATGGAGGCGTGGCCATCTGCCACATCAGTTTGTGGTGAGGGGAGGAAGAGAGAAGTAATAACCAGAGAAAAGTAATAACTAATGATGCAGAGTGGTCTATAAACACATAGTGAGTGAGAAAAGGTGAAGTCCCCAACGACACATGCCTATTACAGCATAACTAAGGGTGATTCCAGGTCACCTGATCCAACCTAACTATATACTCTGTCAAAAATGAAAGTTTAAAGCCTAATCTGAAAAGCAGAGAGGATGTCTGTGTCTTAAATCCAGACTGGAAAATGCTCCCACAGACCTCACTGTAATTGTCTTTTAAATGTTAGCCCATTGTGTGAGGATTAATGAGAAACTTTTGCAATACATCAGGCCAAGCCACAAAACCCAGACTGTCAGATTGTCCTCTCCAAGAGTGAGTTAAGTAGCTGGCCAATCTTCCCTAATGTCAAATATTGTATTTTAATGTTTAGGAAGCACTTAAGGATCAAAGAGGTACTTACAGCATGTCTCTTATTTATTGTGATGTGAGTGCAAAGTGCAAGTATTGGCTTTGAATGACAAATTGCTTGATTAATGCTCACTCCACAGATTGTCTAACCTGTATGAACTTTGTGAAAGGTTATACTTTGTCCAGTTCTGGCCAGACATGTGAGTTTTGTAGCTCTATAACACTCCAGCACGAAGCACTGATGCACTGAGCTATTACTCGCTGCCTGGGCCCGCGAGGGTTAAACTCACACAGCCTGCGCCGCTGGAGGAGCCCGAGTGAAATCAGCCCCTGCAGGATCCCGTTCACAGTCAAAGGCGCCGGCCAGCACGCACGCACACTTTGAGCAGGTGGAGGAGACACACCAGGAGCATTCCCGACTAACTCTCAGGAGCTCTACTTGTTGATTCGCTTCCGGAGCGGTGCACAGGGCAGACTGGACGTGTTGATTCCTGCAAAAAGCACTTATAGTTTTCAACATGTCGGTACGCAGCTCATGATGCCTCCATCAGCTCCCAAAAGAGAGCCGAAGAGCCGGAGAGCAGTAACAAGTTTGAACGCGTTTAGTCTCGAAATGTTGCTGATGCCGCTCCTTGAGGTGAATCGGGATATAAAGAAGACAGGTATGCGTTACGTTTATTTCTTTGTCGTGTGCGATCCTGTTTTAGTTTGTGGTTTAAGTCTTATAAGCTTTGTGATTGTGTAGCAGACTTCGAGATGCTGTGTCCTGTTCGTTTGGCGTAGCTGGCCATCGTTACAACATGCACGAGTTCCACTTTCAGCTCATGTGGGTTACTTTAAAATAAATATATAAATATATATGTAAATGCAGTTTTGCTGAATGAGTCAGTAGTGGTCACGGCATGCTTGACTAAAGGGGTAAAAAAAAAACAACAACTTTATATATCAATTATTCCTCTTTTGATAATAACTTGTCGTTATGTAAACCCCGGAAAACCCTGCACTACTGTGAGGACAGTCCACAGAATGGTCTTAGAGGATGATACAGTGTGTTATGAGCCCTTAATCAAAGTTGATAATCGGCATTAGCCCAGCTTAATATCACTCCAGAGAACAGTTCAGCAACGTATGCTCATAACAACACCTAACACAAGTGCCTTTGGGCCGAGATTGATAGCTGAGACGTTTCAGCACCGGATTTCGTGGACAGCGAAAAGACGGCGGTCCTGGGAGTGATGGACGTTTCAGCACCGGACAGCGCTCGCAAGTGGAATCCAGTTTATCATTGACTCCGCTCCCCCACCCCGCCATCCTTGTCAGCAAGAAAAGCGGCTGTGCCTCTTAAAGCTGATTAAAATATCTATTTGGTTCTCTGATGAGTGGATAAACCACCTGACATTGCTGTTGTAGGACACCAGCAGTGCCCGTTCAGCAGCACCCACATTAATTTCCCCCCCTTTTCTTCTTCTTTTTGTCAGGCAAAAGAAACGAAAGGGGACCCTGATGCGGTCATCTCCAGGACCATGTTCTTTTAATCCACCATCCTGCATCTTCCAGTGTTTTCAAGTGACCCAGTGACTTGAGTGAAGATGATCAAAACAGGACCTCGGTTGGGCACCACGCTGCCGCCGGATACAATTGACATCATCCGCAGCAAGACCCACTCCCGCCGGGTGAGACTCAACGTTGGGGGTCTTCTCCACGAAGTTCTGTGGAGGACTCTGGATAGGCTGCCCCGCACACGTCTGGGCAAACTACGAGACTGCAACACCCACGACTCTATCATGGAGATATGCGATGATTATAGCCTGGATACCAACGAGTACTTTTTCGACAGACACCCCGGCGCCTTCACTTCCATCCTCAACTTCTATCGCACTGGGAAGTTGCACATGATGGAGGAAATGTGCGCGCTCTCATTCAGCCAAGAGCTGGACTTCTGGGGCATCGACGAGATCTACCTTGAGTCCTGCTGCCAGGCCAGGTATCACCAGAAAAAGGAGCAGATGAACGAAGAGCTCAAAAGAGAGGCCGAGAACATGAGGGAGAGGGAAGGAGAGGAGTTTACTACCACGTGTTGTTCCGAAAAGAGGAAGAAACTCTGGGACCTCTTGGAAAAGCCAAGCTCATCATTTGCTGCTAAGGTAGTGTGTCACTCAGCACTTTTTTCTTACAGGTGTTCACTTTGGCACAGGAGATCAAGTGAAAGTAGTGGGTATACTGAGAGATTGTGTCATTAGCAAACAGCCAGCAAGGCTTCTGGCGCTTAAGTTTTAGATAATCGTATATCCATATTTTGATCCTGACGACTGAGGTTTAAATTTAGAAATCTTCTAAAGACCAAAACAACAACAAACCAAAAAAAGAGAGGACGTGGATTCCAGTTTAACATCCAGAAGCTGGCGTACATCTCTGGTTTGATCTAATGTCTGACTTTCTTTTGACCTGAACCAGGGCTTTTAAGCTGTCACTTCCCGCAGCAGGGCAGAAAGAATGAGCGATGGATAGAGAAAAAGGCGTTGTTGTGCTCAAGGTGAACTTCAAAACTGTCTGCAAAGTTGCTTATTCATCACTCTCTATTCAATTAGTATAGCTGTGGAAACTAATTTTGTTAGCTGTTCTCTGATCAATAATCTAATGCCAACCAGGTGCGCTTTCCTTGGAGAAAGCGCCGGATGCTGTGTTCTCCGGTGAGTCAATTAAACCTCCTTTTGTCTTTTAGCATGAAAACATGACAACTTTCATTATTCCCCTTCACAGGTTCCACTCTAGTGTCTCCCGCGGTAATTACTGAATGTTTGTTTTAAATGGCAACAAAGAGGATGAAGAGTTTCATCAATGTCATAACTGCGAGAAGCCTCCATGTGCACATTATGTATTTTTAGACATCATCACACAACACCTCCTCCTTCCCACTGTCACCCCTCTTGGCTTTATTAGCCACCTCTGTCTCATTTCCAGTTCAGTATTCAATCTTCCAGCTCATTAACAGGCTCACAACACAGTGCAGGAACAAGAGAAGTGCGCTCCTCTGGATCGATGGATGTTGTCGTGTTAACAACTTTTTTAAGTGAACCAACTCGCCAAAGATGTGACTGACTCAGTATTCAGAGTAAATGTTAAAAACAAAGCCGGTTCCATGTTAAAGTATGGGTTTTTGTGGATTCTGCAAATTCCTGTTTAGTGTCTATTTCATTACTAAACAGGGTGAAAAGGAGGTTTTTCCAGACTGAATTTACTTCCTCTTTTGTGTCATCTCAAAATGCCTGAAATATATCTGGAAGACAGGAGAATGCCTCCCCTATGGAACAGCACGCTAAGTATTTTAGATACAAAAGATCTCATGGCAATATCATTACTCAAAGAAATCTCAAACACCTCTTTGAAACAGGGGTTCCTGCATAATTTATGTAACTCGTCTATTCAAAGAACCTATATCTCTGACCTTGAATTTCTGAAGCTCCTAATTATTTGTCTCTAATATTCAGCCACATTGCTCAAAGAAATTATGTCCCATTATGACACCACCCTCCTTTTCTATGCCAGACGTTCTGTCAACACTGGAACAAGCAAGCATTCTTTGTTCTTCATGTCAAATCCCTTTAACAATGCAGTTTAAACAGATCATGTTTGAAAACACAATAAAATCTTCCTATCTCCAATGAAATGTTTGTCACTGAGGGTGTTATAATTTTAGTGTCTGGCCACATATTTGTGGTGATGGCAAAATCTGTAAAGATCTACCAAGTTCATTTTGATGAGTAGCAATTTCTTTCTTTATTTATTTACAGGTGATATTAACAGCCTTCCCCGACTCACCAGTTTAGCAGGCACTCTTTGTTAAATGTTCACATAGAAACATTTCAATATTTATTAGCACCACCCTTTACAATTATTGTTGAGACTGCAGTATTTAATTAGAACTGAAAGCCATGTTAAAATATCACAACCTCAGCAACTGCAAAATCATTTTTTACATTTACATTTTTACCTGTGATTACTTATTAAAATAGTTTGTTCCCATTTCTTCAGATGACTCTATGTAAAATGCCAAATATCACAGTTTGACAGGCGTAAAATGGCGTATTTGCACCAACAAGGTGATTGCCAAAGAGTTATTATCCAAAACTGTGGCATATCTCAGCATGGTGTGCAGTGTTGAGAAACCTAGACAAATGGAGGACAAAAGAAGAAGTGGCAGGGCTAAAAAATCGAACAAAAAAAAAAGACCAAGAGGAGATGAACAGTATATGAAAGTCATGTCCTTAAGAAAATATCCAGCAAAGACCTGACATGGAACCTGAAAGATACACCTGACCCTTCAGCTGATCATCTACTGTTCAGTGAAGCCTCATCAGAAATGTTCTCAGTGGAAGGGCAGCTGCCAAGAAGCCATTCTTAAGGAAGAGAAACAGGTAGAAAAGGCTGAGGTATGCTGCATTACACAGGACCGCACTGCGGAGTAAGAAACCCAAATTTCAAATTTCATTGTACAGAGGAGGTCAGGAGAGAGAGATGTTTAACAGCAAGTGTCTACAGCCATCTGTTAAACATAGCGGGTGAAAATATAACAACTAAACTAAAAGAGCGACTCAAAGAACTAAATAAAAATGAGCTACCAGCCTTATATGTTATATTCCACACCTTGTGAATGTAAACAAATTTAACAGGTTTTATTAATATGTTAATACATGGAATAATAAACTTGACCACAGGGAGACTAAATGTGAAAATAAATGATTGAGTCTGAATAAACTGAATCAGCTTCTATTCACTGCTAGTTATAAAACAGAGATCAGAAGCATGACCAAATACTAATTGTTTACATTGCAAATTCACACATTACAAATTCATGATAAGCTTGTGACATTGTCCACAGCACAATTATTTATGAATAATCAGTTCAATTTGGCATTCGCGTGAAATATTTGAAAACTATTATAAACAGGTTTCAAAAAACATTTTAAGAAGCATCATTTCCAGCTCATGTATTGCCTCTAGGTTCTTTACATGCATTACTGTACTTTTCAACACTGGTACATGACCGTTTTCCACTAAGGCTGTGCCATCGTGCTTGAATTTATTACACAGCCCAATAGTTTGAAATAGGTGGATAATTTATGTCCTTCCGTGCTTATACTAGTATATAGCACTGAGGTAAACACATAAGAACTGTACATGATGAAGACTGTATATACAATTATGGGGCCCCGAAACATTTGAAGGAAAGCAGCTAGAGGGTAGTGGGTGTTGGTGAGACAAATAGAGGCTTTACCTTATGGGGTCTACAGTACTTTAATATGGGAAAGAGAAAAGTCCTCCCCCCCCCCCCCCCCCCCCCCCCCAGAAAAGTCCAACTGAGGCTAAATAGCAGCCATTAAATGCAATCTTGTTCCTAAAGCTTAATTGAAAAGTTGCATCAGTGAAGTGGCTAGTTCCCAAACACATACTCTGCCTCATTTATTTTTCAGTGCTGATAAATTTTTTATTGCACATTAACAATGCTTGACTTAATGCCAGAGGGACAAGGTGTGATTCAAAATGTCTATAGCTCCAGATATCTTCATTCTGGGCCTTTTGGAGTTATAACCACCCCCGAGGTTATAACTCTTTCCCCCATTTTTCATATCAAAGCAGTGAAGGACACATGCAGCACTTCATAGTTTGCACTCATGTTTGGGAGAGTTATGAATAGATTTGCAAACACTCAAGTCTGGATTTGTAATTGGTCCATCCTAAACATAAACTCTCCAGTAATCATTCCATCAGTAACAGATAAGCTCTTGTTGATACAGGCAAGAGTATACCGAATGTTGTAATATTTATAGTAGTGTGGCCTGGTGGCATGAAAGAGTAAGCAGCTGTGAATGAAATCAGGCTATGTAATACTGCAGATCCCAGCATGCTTCTGTTGCTCAGCTCTCCCCAAGGTACAGTTCAGTCTCAGAGGAATCATGGCCAATCAATAAATCACTAAGTCAGGATTTGGCATCAAGCAGGCCTTACTCTAAACCGTGAAACGGTTTTCTGAACATTTTGAGTATTTATCTCAAGCAAATTTAATTGTTTGTTAATTAATTGAATTCTTACTAAGTAGTTAGAAATAATTTAAAAAAACATTTGAAATGCCTTATTTTTATTTGAATCTGCAAGCAACAGGCCAACTTTAAGCAGTATCAGAAGGCAAACATATATACTGTAAGCATAGACAGAGCTATGTTAGCTACCTAGCTTGGTTAGCTTGTGCTAATGCTAGTGCTGATCTAATTATTGCTAGCAAAAACACAATAAATAATGATAGAATTTCACTACAGCAGCCTTCTTGAACTGCTTATACAGTTGGACACATAAGTCATAGGAAACCATAGCTTTTTTCTCCAATAGTTGTTTTTAAAAATACTCCAAAAGGCACCAGCACCACAAACATGTTCAAGAGGTCAAATTTAGCAACAGTTAGCGTTTAGCTACCTACTCGTGTCAGCATCCACTATCATTCAGTTTGGGCATTTTGATATGGGAGCAAGCTTGTAGTGGCCGTTCGAGGAACTGTACTTTCAGCCACTTGTTAAGGGTACAGAGGAGGTTGTTAAATGTCGTCTTTGTGGAGGACAGAGTCAAAGAATATTTCATAAACCATAATGATTATTTTCACATTTAATGCGAGCAGCTGCCGATAGCTGATGCCAGGTTAAATTTCATTAAAAAAAAAATTGGGGCACATAAAATTTTCCCAAAACAGACTTTTTTTGACACTCGCACACTTGAAATGTAAGTCCCTGTCTTCTCAGCGCCTTTAGTGTTGCCTCTGTACCCACTGAAGCTGTGGACCAGAACAAGATACTGAGCAATAAAAACTGACACTTCTTTCTTTTGCCTCAGCAGAGGCTATTTGAACTAATTGCATGGAAACATCTCCTCCCAGTGAGCCAGAGACAACCATGACTAGAGGCATTTAACCGAACTTCTTAGCACACATCAGATATGCCCGACTTACTTCTCTGTAAGCACTTTGCTGTGCTGTTTGTGAAGTCTGAGATCACTCTGTGTGTCTGAGGCTATTGGCTCAGAGCACTGTGCTCTATTACCTGCTGCATATTCACCCGACACGGCTCGCCAGATGACTTTTTGTATGGATGGGAGGAAATCAGTGGCAAATACATTAAGATATGAAGTATACTGAATTTATTTAAGAAACGCTCTAGGAAAGCCTAAGATGTATGACTTCCCAAGGGCCATTGTCTGCTGATACTGTTGCTCTGCATGAGGGAATTCACTCCATTTCCAGTAGTGTGTCACAGGGAGCGCAGGAGGATCAGAAGAGATGTGGCAGTACAGTAACGGTGACTCTGTTGTTGTTTTCAGCAGGAGCTTTGTAATGGAACAGAGAGCCGCCTCTGTCTCTGTGCAGCGCTTTCTCGCCCTACCTTGCTCGTGCTGTTTCTGTGTGTAAATATATGCTTAAAATCACGCTTAGAGCTATAGAACAGTCTGCATTTTATGAGTTGCTTTCTGGAGTCGTTGCAGAGTGAAGCAGCTCTTCCATTGTGCTTAGGTGAGCTTTCAATAGCCATAAATCAATGGTGCACAGTTTCACAGCTGCCAGGCTGATTGCAGTGCCATATAGCATCAACTGGGATAACACAGAGTCACAAGGCATATAAGCAATTGTTATTGTGCAAACTATAAACAAAGATTGAAAGGATGCTATAACTGTATAACTTTTATTTGTGTAGATGGAAATAGATAATATCTCACAATCACACATTTAGGAAAATTCCTCTTAAAACTGGTGCCACAACACTAAGATAGAGTGATGTACATTTTTGTGCTCCCTTAGAAGGACAGGCTCTAATTAAGCTGTGCTCTAAACTTAGGCATCAGCATTATTGATCTATAACAAGCCTTTGATGCTGTTTGATCAGCTGGAAGAAATTCACCTTAGGAAGTAATTGTCCCATCAGAGTGGCTGCTAATCTATAGAGAAGATCTGCCCATCTGTGAGCCGCAGAGATGTGGATTAAATTGTTTGTGTAGTGGTCGCAGTGTGTTCCATATGCATCTTCTGTGGTAGCCTGAATGATTTAACAGAGACTTCAAAGCATTATGTTGCAAGTAGCACTTCCTCATTGCATAAGAGCTAAGGTTTAGTTATGGTGATTCTTGAAAGCTTTGTTACTACTTTCTAGCATAACAAAGTTGAGATCTTGAAGAACTGCACTGTTCATGGAAGGAAAACCACGTTTCAAGGAGCGGAGCTTCTATAAATGGCTTCCCTCATTGATGAAGGTGCTGTGTTTCCAACATGGACACGCTGCTCAATTTGCCTGCCAGTAACTGTCTTCTCCTTCTGGACCTCTTTTATGGTTGGCTAATTATGTGACTATACAAATCACTCTGTGCACAAGGCTGCTATGCATTAGCTAGTTTGTCCCATGCACTGGTTCATATATGTTTTCTATCTGAGGTAATGACATGTAAACCAGCAAAATTCGTGTCACGAGCTGACAGCAGCCGTAAGATTTCACACAATATGTTAATGAGTTCATTTAGAAACTCTGGTTAATTAAACACCTCTGGCATACGCTCGGTGTCTTCCTCGGCTCTACTCATTATAAGTTTGGGTTTTTTCCCATATTTATGCATCGCATGACTGGGTGTGAATGAAAGGTTGATAATTGCTAATCAGTGCTTGCTCATTACCATCAACAGTTGCAGCTACAGCCACCTGTATTCAGTTGAAAAGCTTTAAACGCCCATTGTACACCAGCAGCTTTTTCCTGTCAGCCAAAAATAAACACTCGGTTGGGAAACAATGAGCCAGGCGTTTGGTGAAGGGCAAATGAAGAAGAGCGAATATTAGACAGAAACACGACTTCATCGGTGTCTGCTGAGAACTGGTGGCTGAAAATTTTCTACATTAGCTCACAAGGCATTTCATTTTCAGTAAAAGCAATTCTTGACCACATGCCATACGGCTGAGAGCGGCTGGCCCGGGCTCGAGTCCGACCCTTTGCCTCATGTCTTCCCCCCTCTCTCTTTGACCCTGCTTTCCTGTCCTCTTTTCACTGCATCTATCAAATAAAGCTGAAAAAGTAAAAATAATAATTTTCGTGGGATATAATAATTCAGTGAAGTGAGCAGGTAGAGTTAATAAATATTGTATTTCAGTAAAGGAAAGAGTGCTTCCTCCTACTTTTAGGAAGAAGTAGGCAAATGAAGGCTTCTGAAAGCTTTCAGTACTGGTTTCCATGGAGGGAGGTGATCTACTACGCTACATTAGCTTATCACACAAACCAGCTGGGGCTCACACACACATACACCACACAGTCTAACTATATAGTATGTCTTTTTGTTAGACCTGCAAAAAGCCATGTTTTATTTTTAGTACAATGCCTTAGCTTATTTTTCGCATGCTCCTCGCTGATGTAACTGGGTTTGTAGCTGTAGCAGTGAAGTTTTCACTGATGCTAACATTTAAAAGGTGACAGGTCAATAGCAATGGCATGGAGGCATGACTACTTTATTGCAGAACTTCATTCATTATTCAGGCAGACTTGTCAGTAAGAGAACATCACTCAAGAAGATGCAGAGTGGTGTGGGGACCTGTGATACAACAGAACTTTCCAGAGAGTTGGATGTTTGAACCCAAACTAATTTCCTGCTACAGCTTTTTTTTTACGCTACACTTGCCAGTGAGGTTTTCATTGCTCCCTTGGCGGGCTGTGATTGAAAAGGTCAGTTTCTAGCCACCTTCTAAGAAAAGACTGGCTAATGTCATGAAATTCTGTTGTCAGTCCAGTGCATTTTTTGTTTTTTTGACAGCAGATATATTTCCTGTGGAGCTTAAACCTGTGTAATCCGTCTCTGAGGCATTACAGACTGTTCTTTATATGACGCTCTTTGATGTTAATCCTCTGCCTTCATCCTAACTGAAGTGCTACACGTGTGTTAACTCACTCCTGTTCAGGTGGTGACAGCAGAAGGAAAAAATGGTTTGTGCATTTCATCCTCAAGCACTTAGCTTTCAAACAAATGGTAAAGAAGCACAATGAAGTAACAAGGACGTTCAGGGCTCATCTGATTGGATGTCAGCATGACTTTCTGAGATGGTTTTATGGGATTCTGTTTTGACAGCTGCAGGATCCAGAAGAGAAACCTCCCCAGTGTTGTGTTTCTAGAAACTAGCCTCAATACTAAAGCTGCAAATGTGTAACTTAACCCAAGAAGTTAACATGTTGTTATTATAAGGACATTTTGATGTGGTGATCTTTTACACGTAACCTGCCAAGGGACTGGAGATATAAATCAGCTTTAAACTCTGGGACAAAACATTAAATGTCCCTTTATTCAATGAAACCAATATATTTTGTTAATTAACAGCTGTAAGTATTAACATCCACAGCTAAGCCCATAAACTGTAATCTAAATTTGGTGTGGTATGCCAAGTTTAGTTATAGCCCACTGATGGCTCTAAAAATTGTTGCACATTACAAAAAACAATCATTTATGTCCTGAGGTGCATAAAAAGCTGATGATTGGTCTAGCAGTGGGTTACATTAATATGAACTCAGGACAAGATGAGGTCTCAGACTAGAAGTATGCGTTTTTAGTGAAAAGCCCATTGTCACAGCTTTTCATTGACAACTTATACGGTTGCTCTCTGACAACAACAGGATGTGCATTTCCCATACAAAAGCTTACTCGATGTCTTTTTTCTGGTATTAAAAAAATATGTTTCATGTGTATCTACGCGTACTGTATTTTTCTGTCTCACTGTGCGCTGCTCTGGACTGTCACAGTACAAAATGAGGGCAAAATAAACCTGCGATATGCTTTCATACACTCCAAAAATATTTATGCCCAAAATGCAGACTTCAAATAATTTGTTTACATATATTTTTTCCATGTAATTTTGTTAGCACAGTGTAAAATATTAAAAATTACGGAATCGGATCATCAGATTAAATATATTTGTTGGGTACAGATTCAGTTTATATCAAGCATATTTTCCTTAATGATTAATTATTTGAATAAATAAACCATCAATTTCTTTATATTATACTTAAATGATTGTTTTATGCATATGAGGGCTTATAATTAATTTTTGTGTGTGCGTATGTCTAATATTCAGTGCTGGAATAGTACAAACCCTCCTTCATACGTTGTTTTAATCAATGTAACATTTACACTTAATGCCCTGCAGAACCTTCACTTAGCCTGAATTTTCCTTCAGGAACAGTGATGCTGTCTTCATGTTGGATCTCTTGGCAAGTGTTTAATTCTTGAGAAAAAAAGAACGACTCTTCCTAAATGATTTATTCTCAGTGAAAGAGCAGATAGAGAAATGTAGTGTAATTACACTCCTGCGGTTTACTGCTGTGCTGAGCTGAGCGTACGGTATCTTTGGAGTAATGCTTATCTCCTGTAGGTTTCCTATTTAAGATGAGACAGGTCACATGATACGCAGGGGTAGACAAGGTTCAGCACACACACTCAAATCAGCTTCTTCCTTCTAGGTCCATTAGCTTATTGTTGTGTGTGCCTGTCATGACAAGATATGCCGTGGAAGAAGAAAGTGTAATGTTGTGCTGAATGACAATAAAGGCTGTGCTTAAAGTGTTTTCACAAAAACAAACCAGCCTCTGAAAGACAGCATGTAAAAAAATTCAAACCGCTGCAAACAACAAAGTTCACATTTCCTTGGAATAAAATGCAGTCGTGGTATTTGAAGTTCCTCATCTTTGAAGGCAGGAGTAAATCCACGTGCACACTGCTGCTCGCAGCAACTTGCAGCCTGAGAAACAGTAATTACCTGAACTTGATACAGAACACCTAAAAGCTCCATGAACAAATGGTCAACGACAGGGTTGAATTAACAAAAGATCACCTCCAGTGTCTTGCTGTGGGGCATCACTCTACTGCAGTATGCAGGCTGAGTTAAATAAACGACTCAAGTTACAGATGTGCCGAGCATATCACCTTGCATCATTTTGGCAGGTTCTTGTGCATAAAACAAACATCCTGATGTGAAATACAGTTTCTAAATGAACTGATGCACATGATAAAGCAGAGGGGAGGAAATTAAGGCTGTAAACATGATGTGATGGAGATAAAATAGCTATCGAGTGACAAGAGAGAGCAAAGTGACTAGAAAAAGCACAGCAAACACAGGAACATTTACACTCTCATTTTACAGCTAGAGCTGTGTCCATGCGGCTTTTAAGCCAAAGCTTTTGCTCTGCTTGTCTGTCACGTGAGGACGGTTCATTGAGCCCCCTCATGAGGTGTTTGCTTGGCTTCTGAGCCTTTATATGGGAAACGTAGCTCTTCAGGTCTGACTGGTTTCAGTGGAAATGATGCAAGAGATTTTCCGGGTGGCCCTGTTGTCACAGATTAAGCCGGGAAATGGACATTATGTCTTTGTTCTGTTTTGCTTTTGTGTGTGTTTGTTGATCTCATCACCCCTCTGTCTGTTTGGACTTTAAAGGTTGCACATTAGCCTGTGTGTTGGCAAAAGTTGTGTAGCCTACTCTATCGAGAGAGAAACTGTCTTGGAGAGTTGAGTTCGATTTTTGAATCAATGCAGCCTCCTACTCCCTTTCACTCTTATGGAACAAAATAACTCATTCAAACAGAGGGAAGGCAGAAAACCCTGCCTGTATATGTTTGTTTTGGGGTGTTTTTAAAAGCAAAAGCTAAAACGAAAAACACACACAATTAATTTGCACGAGAAAGCGTGACGTAGTATTTTTACACTTTTATCCCCTGAGGAGATGTGCTGTGTTGTTAATAACAGAGTTTACCCAAAGACATTTAGAAGAACACTGCAGCAGTGAATCAGTTCTTTGTGCAGGGTGTTGCCCACCCTAATGAGCCATCGCTCGCACAAAGTTATGAAGCCACCTCAGACTGGCATCCAGCCCAGCCCCACCAGATTTCCTACCTTAGCACGGTAATGACACTCTGCTCCCAAGGGGCTTCTATAAATAAATGCACTGTCACACACATGTAGACACAGACGCGCAGGTACACAAACACACATACGTACACATTTTGCCATCTTGTCACCGGCTTTCTGTTTCAGCCTGTTATTTTCAGCCTGTTATTTTCACACTCATTCCCCCCATGAAACACACGCACACTCATATCTTTAAATAGACACATTGATGTTGTAATTTAGTTGATTGTTTGTGACAGACTGGAACCCTTTTTTTCTCTTTTTTTTATACTGGGCAACATTGAGCTATTTGGAAGTCATCGAATTTCACCGTGAGCAGGCTGTCAGATTCAGAAGAATGCTTCATGTCTAAATCAGCAGAACGTACAGCAGAGGTGTTCTTTGATACCGAGGCGAAGACAAAAAGGGAGTGTGAGGGGGGGTAAGACAGGCTGACGCTCAGCTGATTGGTGTAATAGCGCGGTGCCTGAAGACGGAAAATGGTCTGAAGGTGGTGTTTTACAGTGCTCTTTACTTGCTCACACTTTGTGTAAAGGAAAGAAGTTTAACAAAATGTAATTTTATTTGGGTGCTGCAGACAGTCCCCCAAACAGTGCTGCAGACTGTTTGGGGGACTGTTCCAACTTAACATCCACATTAAGTCAGGACCAAAGGTTTCCCAGCAGAGCATTGTTATTCACTTCAACTGTCAGTGGTTTTAATGTAGTGGCTGCTCTGCGTCACTGTATAGCGTGTGGGTGTGTGAAGATTTTCTGGGTCAACAAAGTTGTAGCTGATTTTGCCTCTATTTTTTTAAAGGGATATAATGGTATATTTTTCCGCATGAGAGTAAGTTTTGGTTCTGCTGCCAATCATCTGTGTGCTTTATCCTCTGGGCTTCAAAGTAAAGTTGTCATCCAATGAAGCAAATGGGAAAACAGATGCACTCCTAGGCCTGACAGTCAAATAGTGAGAGAGAGCAAAAGTCAGTTCAAAATATGCTCAATCCAAAGTGAACACATGGTTAAGTGAAAAAGGATCAAAGGCCACATCCCTGTGGTATTTGTATGCTAATATTGATGGTAATTATGTAAGACTCCTGTGGTGTGCTGACTGAAGAGGAACTAATGCTGTAATTACATTCAAGAGTAGCGCTTCAGGTAGCAGAGTAGTGCAGACGAGCCATACGAGCCTCGGGACAACATCATAGTGGTACGTGACTGCCAGGATAACACAGAGGAGGTCCTTGGGGAGCAGCTGAAAGCAGTGCACCTCCCCGGGTAGCTCACATGAAACCCTGTAGCCACTCAGCACATCGAATTACTGGCATGCACGGGTTTCTCATTAATTTGCATCCATGCGAATTTAACTGCTGTCCTTAGCATACCGCACCGTAAGAACCACTGAAGCTGACAGTCAGTGCCGAGTAGGTGGATTGTGTGAGTTTCAGTCACTATCCCACTAATCTCCAGGCAGCAGTCCCAGGAGTCCCTGTTTTCTTCAGTCCACTGCCAGAGCCGCAGCCTACTCGCTGTTCTCATTTCTCGTCCCTCCACCTACCAGACACCAGTCAGAAGCACATCAGCTTACCTCTGTCTGGTGTGTGATATAGGCCACATATATAGGCATATTGGTCTTAAGTGGGCCAAGGAGGAGAGGAGAGGATCAGCTGATGGTCTGTTACTAATACTATGTGCCAGCTGTCTCTATTTTCTCTTTTAATCTTTTGTAAAACCTACTTTAATGGCTTCTTTTTATTCCATCAACTGTATGTAAAAGATGGAAGGAGTCCGATTATATTGAAGTCCAAGACAAAAATACCTAATTACTTATGATATATTTTGTGGCCACAAAACCAGCAGGTGATGTCACGGTAACTGTGTCCATCTTTTATAATCTGTGTTGCTCTCTTTATGGTTATGAACATTACTTACTGCATGACATGTATCTAAAGCTTCAGGTTTAAACTCCTCATCACAGGACATTCATCATCATTATTGCCTACCTCAGGCAGCATCCTCTTCCATGTGAACAGGAGCTAAGACTGAATGGCTCCTGTGAAAACTGAGCAGCTGTGATGTAAATTGAAAGAGTTAGTGATCTGTGGGAAACATGACTCCCTTGTTGTTAACACATTTGTGGTTCCAGATGCAGCTCTCTCTGGATCCAAACACAAACTGAGCTTAGAAGATCATATTAGCATGAACCCGAGGAGGGGAGCGCTAAGGTGGAATTGATTTATTTACCCCTGGCCCATCTCAAGTTTTCTGTATATGCTTAGCATTATTCTTTTTTTTTTTAAATATGTGTTGTTTAGAGTTAGATTGTATTCAGTTCTCGACAAAACCTAATTTCTCAAGTACCTTTTATCAGCCTTTTGATAGAGTTTGATTTTGTTTAATTTTCATATAGGACTTTGTTATAGAAGTCTGCTGATTTTCTTTTTGAAGGTTTCTTTTCAAATGGCCTTTCAAACCTGTTTTCTTTCTCAGGTTTTTCCCTTTGGCATCTAAAATATCCACAAAGTCTTTTTACCTTTTGGGACTTGCTACAGTCGTCAGAGAGGCCGATCTCACTCCCAGCACCCTTTCGCTGCTTTTCCACGGACAGATTTGAACAAATGTCACACAGCAGTCGGGGTCATTCTGTGAAAAGAAAATCATGGAGGACTGAGTCTGTGTGCTGCGCTGGTGAATATCTTGTGGTAGCCCCTCCCACACCTGCTCAGCGAAAAAGGAAAACTGAGACATTCCCTTGTCAGGATCAGTGTTGGTCAAGTTACTTGAAAAAAGTCATTAGTAACTAATTACTGATTACTTCCCCAAAAAAGTAATCCCGTTACTTTACTGATTACTTATTTTCAAAAGTAATTAATTACTTAGTTACTTTTAATCTTTTCGTTTTAATCTTTTAACTTTATGCATCAAGCAAAAATGAAATTATATGCACCATTCTCTGACTTGAAGAAATTAGTTTAACATTTAAACCTATTTTCTGCACGTTCCAGCACATAAAATAAAATATTTGTGTTTACACTCAGTCTTTCAAATAGATGCAAGTAAAACACAGCAGAAAATAAATAAAGTCAAAGACTAGCGGTCCTTTTGCTCTATTTTCACCTGTAAAGCAGGAGCGGGGTAGGCGGAGGTTTGCCCTGGACGCTAATGTTTTTTTCACTTTTTATGGAATCAAACTCAAAGTAAGGTCAGTACTTCCAAGCTTTAAACGCTGCACGCTCATACTCTCTACTGCACTCGATATATTATCGATTGTTGATCTGCACACAGCTGTTGTAACTGTCATGAGACATTCTCGCAAAGAAATCACGGTTTTAGTAACACAGTAACGCAGCGTTCCTACGGGAAAGTAACGGTAATCTAATTACCATTTTTGCGATAGTAATCCCTTACTTTACTCGTTACTTTTAAAAAGTAATCAGATTACAGTAACACATTACTGCCCATCTCTGATCAGGATGCCTATGCCTGACAGTTACCATCCTTTTTTTATGTGTACTCATTTATGTGCTGTGAAAGGTCATATTTTAACTGTAAACTGACTGAGTACTGTTAGTGATTCAAGTAACCAACAAACAAGGGAAAGTGAGTGAGAACAAACACAAACAGTGGTTTCATCATTGACTGGCTTGTCTTTACAACACCGCCATCCTTCCCACCATCTTTAGTGAACTTGCATTCAATATTGCCGTAGCCGGTGCACCAAATATGCCTTTTCTGATGGCTGAGGCATTAGTCAATAAAAGTTCTAAGGCTTGAGCTGCAAAATGTTTCAATTGTCACAAGGTCTGCATGCAGACATGCACCTGCATTTGCAGATTTGGCAAAACCCACATCGCTTCAGCTTCTGTCGTTAATCATCACCAGGATTGTGCAGTTGTGACTGGTGAGTCAAATAAATAATAAGCACCCTCATGTTTAAAGGAGTTAATATTGACAGACTTCATCCTCGGTCTTTCCCATATGAGACAAAGTGATGCTGACAAAGACAGCATGTCCAAACTATTTATATCTTATTATGCTTATGTAATACCATTCCTCCTGTGGTCAGTCCAGAGGGTTTTTGAGCAGGACGGGACTTTAAGAAAATGAGATGAAAAGGGCTGCTTATTAGAGCCTCTTCATCAAACCTCTATCAAGATCAAAATCAGTATTAGATGGAAATCCCAGGGCAACCTTGGCTCTTTGGATAAGGCCAACAACAGTTTTGCCAAATCTCTAAGGATTTGCCTTCTAATCTGAGTGTGATCTCACACTTCCTGAGTCTAATGCCAAAAGGGATTACGGAAATGCTCGCTCGCTGTAGAACATACACTATTTAAGAGAACATAATCAAAGAGAAGGATGGTGACACATGGTGGTACCGGACTGCTAACAGACATAACTTTCTGTCAAGTGAAAATTATTACAGAATTGTTTGACTTATTTTCGATATAGTACATAGTCTGGTTACGTGGTCACATGGGAGACTTGAGCTGAAATCCTGAAAGATCAGCTGAAGTGATTATTTAGGAAGTGAGCTTTTGAAGAAAGGAAAGTGATTGTCATCTAAATGATTTAAGAGTAACCACAGAAAAATATAATCGCAGTGAATTGTTTTTACCTTTAGAACTGGGAATAATTAAATTAAGAGGGATAATTGCTAGTTAAATGGTCATAGAGAAAGTGCTGGCGCTGTTGTTTGGAGTGTCATTAAAATCTGGCTAACATTCAGCTACAGCTTTGTTGGATGGTTTCACCTAAGAGAAATTTTTATTGACTGACAAATGAATCACCACAAAAAGGATAAATAAAAAAAAGCATGTTTGTTTTTTTCACTTGGATATTTCATTGACATCAAAGTGTGGAGTCACAGCAACACAGCCGGTTGGACGGCTGTGAAAATGCTCCAGACTCCAAAAGTAGGGGTGAGAGGAACTCTGCGACTGTCGGGAAACTCTGCATCTGCTCTTTAATAAATTAACCAAAACAGTAGTTGGTAGACAGGACAGCAGCTGTACTCGCAGCAGAAGAGGCAGATTAGTAGTGAGAAGGATAACAGCTGCAAATTAAAACAGCTCCCTGATTGATTTCTTTCATAATAGGAAGCACTGTGACTGCCCATCAGACAGGCAATAAAGTGGTGTTTACTCAGCCTGAAGTAAAGTTTGATCAGTAAGAGGGACTGTGTGTCTGTGGCGACTTACAGGAGGTGATATCATGCAGGTAAGCTGAGAATCAGCTGATATGGGTGGTAATGGAGGTCAAACGGATCTTTTATAAGAAAGTTGTCTTGATGAGAGGGTCAGGTGGGACAGCAGAAGACTCGTTCACTGTGTTTTAATCTGAGGTCAGAATCTCCATGTATGGCAGCGACTGGCTGGGCCGGCATGCTTGACTGTCGGCCAGTTTACAGCAGGCTGGATGGATGGCAGTGTGTGGAGCATCATCCAGCAGTCTGACATGTGTTTAGCCTCTTATTCAGTGAGTGGAGCTTTCTTCTTGAGCATGATGCGTAGGAAACTAAAGTTAGGGTTCACACCTATGAGACAATAGTGTACTTTTTTTTAAAAGAATGGCATGGTTAAATTATAGCTACTCATTTCTTACAGGCTTTTCTCACTCGGTTGCTGTCCAGTATCTCCGCCCCATGATGCCAGCGATGGCACCAGCATTAAAAACATTCTTTAATTTAGAGTTTTGTTCCACTTGCAAATCATTGTCTCTGTCATTTCAACTTTATACAACTGGGATGCACAGCCCGACTGAAAATCAGCAGTCTGCTACAGTCCATGTTGGCTTGGCAGCTTTTTCTGACATTACTTATTCTTATGGGTATTTCATGAATGAGGACCTATCGTGCTAATTTTCAGCTCCATATTTTTGTTATTGGACCCAGAATTGAAAATAACCTTTATCTCATTCTGTGCCTAGGTGCGTCCACTCAGTTCACCTCTGAAATAAGCTGTTTAGCTTCTCTCCCCTTAAGCCAACTGTCCAATTAGTGTAATGGGATGATTGCCTGCTGATTGGCTGAACATCAGGTGGGTGGAATTTCTGTGCTTCCAGAGGTGTTTGCCTGAGATTAATTTCTAAAAGATATTTTCTCTCCCTGACATCATACAGAGCCAGGAGTAGAAAAAAGTCTGGAGACAGAGCTTCTGACTCACAGGGAGGACTTTTTGCGCTGAGCACATCATTTGAAACTTTGGTCATGTGTAATATGAGCAGCCATCACCAGTAAAAACGGGAATGGTTAATAGATCTCCTTTAAGGGGAAAAAAAAGCTATATATTAAACATTTAAAGCTACGTTTAACACACTAAGATAGTTTTTTGTTTTAAGAAGTGTACACACAGCCTGGGACAATTCAAAAATTGTATTAAGAATGATACATTAGTAACATATTTGCATTAAAAGCATCTTGGCTCCCTGTGAGACGGCTTTCAGAGGAGTCAAATCAATTTTCTTCTCCACAGAGAATTTAGCATTTTTTGTGTGCTTCCTCTAAAAAGGGGTCTAAGCTTGATGCAGGTGGGTTTTTTTTTTTTTATCTTTTATTGCTAACATAACAGCAGCACAGTGAGGTTCTCTGAAACTGACTTGATACAAGCTCAATAATCCAAGTAAGGAAATCCAAAAAGTCGAGTCTGTTCAATCTTGAAATACAGTTTTTAGTGGAAAAATCTGTTCATCACTCAGCGTCTCACTGAAAATGCTGCGACTAGATAAACAGCAGTAACTTCCTGGGCTCCCCTTAAATTATTATATAAGAATGTAAGAATAAGCTAAGAATATTATTGATTAGAGTCAGCACGAGTAACTGTATACACTGAAAGACCGTAGTAGTATTCTTCTTGCTGAGCTGACACCATTATGTTTATGAATACACATTCCTGTGTGTGTGTGTGTGTGTGTGTGTGTGTGTGTGTGTGTGTGTGTGTGTGTGTGTGTGTGTGTGAATAATCTACTGATTATTATGAAAACAAACTGATTGTTAAGGTCTGTGTTGATGATAGTATTGATACTTCTGCTTGTACTATTATACTACTGCTATTCTATACAGTATAGTAATTATACATCAAACCTGCACAATGAGAAATCTCTGAGCTGTTTTGCATTGACTGCTGCATCTGTTTTATTTACAGCCTATGGCACATTTAAACAACAGAAGTTGAACCAAACTGCTTTAGAGACAGACACATGTATACTCCAGATCTTTGAAAAAACCCACTTTGAAATACATGGAAAGCTGAAAGGTGTGTTTGGTTGTATTAGGTATTGTGGAAAGAGAAAATCACAGTGGTCGTTAAAATGTGTTCTGAATATTTGCAGATTGATGATGATTCATCCCATGAATCATGGCACACTGCTCTCCCCTACATAAGCTGCCTTTATAAGTTCAAAGTATCGGTATGTTGGTATCTGCATACTGACCCTGTATTTACTTGGTATTGGAACCATATTTTAACAGCACTAGACATTCAGTGTAGAAATTTTTAAAACTGGAACAAAATAATGTTGTGGGTTTTTTATATTGCTCAACTAAATGATCCAATAATCTAATAAATTCAAATTTTCGTAGAATTTGCACAGCATGCCTGGAGCTTTTTTTTTCTAGCCGCCTACTTAAATGTCGGAAATTGAACAGAAATAAGAGTTTTTTTACCCTTTGTAATTTAATTTGTGTAATATAAAGGATATTGGATATGGTCTTCAGAGAATCTAGTCTTACTGGCTTCTCAAACAGCTTTACACTGCAAGCCACATTCATGCACTCATGCAAAGCTTTGTCTACCACACACATAGAAATAGAACATTGCTGGTCACAAGCCAGTGTACTCCTAGTGTCAGGCCTAAGCCCTGATAAATTGAGGGGCTTGCATCAGGAAGGACCTTTGCCATTGGTACTGGTGACCAGTGAGGCGGAGTTGGAAAGAAGAGAGAGAAGAAGAGGGCAAAGGTGCGTTCAGAGTCAGGGAAAGAAGAGGAAAGGTGGGAACATGGAGGTGAGAGTAGGGACGTTGCATGTAGGGACTATGACTGGCAAAGAGGGAGAGCTGGCTGAAGAGAGGCAAGGCTAAGATAATTTGGACGGTGGGCTCGGATATATTTCCCATGTTTTTCAACGATCGACACTTCAGCTGAGGTGGCGTGTTTTTTTTCTCTTCGTCTGGCTGTATTGGCCGGGCCAATAGGACCCCTGACGGATATTAACGCTTAGGTACTGTGTGTGAACGCTCTTTCACTTTGCCATAACTTTTGTGGGAGAGAGTGGTTTCGGCCATACTTTTGAAATGGCATCCCACCCAGACACAGGGAGCGAGGGAGACGGCTGCGACTCGGATGCTGAAGCTCCCAGCCTGACAAAGTACATCATCCCTCGCCCTACCCCTCATGACCTCAATCTTAAGGTGGAAAGCTTGCAAGAAGAGGTGGAGAAACTGCGAGTCTGCTTGCACGATTCGCTGGAGCTACAAAAGAGCCTTCTGAAGCACTTGGATGATGGCGCGAGAGGGGAACCAGGGGAGCAAACATCTCCTCAGAGAACCCCCAACCCAGTGGCTTTCTCCACACCATTCACACAGAAAGGGATTAACACAGAGCCCCCTCCACTTCTCCAGCGTCAGTTGGCGGAACTCTGCAATACATCGAGGATGATTAGCCAAGATTGACACTGGTGAAGACGCAGGAGTCTTCCACCAGTGAACGTTCAGCCATTTTACTCCTGGGACTCCACATCTCCTTCAGGGCACCGGACTTCGGCTCAGGAGAGCCTGGATGAGACTGAAACGTTGGAACAGCCCTCATTCCCGAGTTCAGGGGATATCGAAGCAGGCGGGCACCCCACTGAGGGTGCCTCTGAGTCGCCACCGGCTGAGGGGGAACACTATCGTTTGAGACCCCACCGGTGCCCCAGAATCACTGAGGGTTGGACTGCTACCAGGTGGACTAACCGTCATCATACAGACAGAGTCATTGTTGACTGAGGGTTGGTTTCATACATGTACATGCTGTAATTGTTCTGTTCATAAGGGGTGATTACTTGTTCTGTTCCACTGAGCCCTCATCATCGTGGCCCGTGAGAGCCTTTGTTTGGTTTTCTGTTGTACCGATTTGAGTGACCGGTTGTGTTGTATGTCTGACTGTTTCCCTTGTCTATGACCATCTCTGGAAGATGGATTGGCAGTAATACTGCATGTTCTGTATTGTTTGCTTCAAGCTCTAAGTTTGTTTATTGACTGTGCCAATGCTGTAAGGTAAGGGTGTCTAACAATTCCTCCACAACCTGCTTACTACCTAATGTAACTATGTATAGTGAAAAGGGGTAGCGGGAGGGGGGTCACCTGGGTCCGGCTGAGGACAGCCTGCTAAT
This sequence comes from Neolamprologus multifasciatus, assembly GCF_963576455.1. Classification (NCBI taxonomy): domain Eukaryota; kingdom Metazoa; phylum Chordata; class Actinopteri; order Cichliformes; family Cichlidae; genus Neolamprologus; species Neolamprologus multifasciatus. The sequence continues at coordinate 20,620,822 of NC_140443.1, read as the reverse complement.
TGCCGGGGGGGTGATGTAACAACCCTTTTGGGTTATAGCACCACTAGGGGGGGTTGTCCAACTCTTGTAGTAGCTATGGGGGTCTCCTAGTGGGTGTATGTTGTTAATGGCAGCCATTCCATGCTGCTCATGTTCCATTCTCCAAGAAAGCACCTTACTGTTGTAACAAGCTGGCGCTGGCGATACCAATCCCCGCGCATGTATGCTCGGACGAGTACAGCTGAGGAGACCTGGCATTATAAAGTGTAATGTTGCTGACGGCGAATAAAGGTCTGTTATTGGATTTAACCGACTGGCTTCGGGTTATTCAGCTAACCCCCACACCACACGCTCGCTGGACCTGCTAGCCGCTCCTTCCTCGCCAGACTGCTGTTACAGTGTGCAGAGGAAGAATAGTGTACAAGTTGGACATATAATGTTAAAAATTGAGCTGCCAGGCAGAAGGAAAAGAGGAAGACCAGAGAGAAAGGTTCATGGATGTAATGAATGAGGAAGAAAGCAGAAAGTTAATGTGAATGAAGAAGATTGGATTAGCAGATGATTGGCTGTGGCAATCCTAAAAGGAGCAGCCAAAAGAAAAAGACAAATCTTGGCCATGATGATCTTTGACATGTAGTGTAGATTTCTGTACCTCTAAGCTCGTTAGATTTGATTTATAAATCATTTTGAAATGACCGATTTGTTTTAAAAATCCTGAGTGCCAAACAAACTCCTTTGAGCCTCCTGAACACATCTTAATAGAAACATGTCAGCCAGTGCTGTAAATCGCACTGTAGTGTCTCCTGTTTGTTTCAGTGTGATAACCTGCCCCCTGGCCTCTGTTTTTTTTCCATGTCCTCTTTTTTATGAATAGCTGCATGTGTTATGCAAATTCTTAAAAGCCTCGAGTCACCATGGAAACTATCAGCTGGGTTGTACGCTGAAGTGCTGCAGTTTCCTCATGAGGATATCTGGGTACAACTGTGCTGCTGTCCTGGCATTTGTGTTCTTATAACTATGTTATAAATACAAGGCGGGGATAATTCTGCACGTAGCAGATGTACAGGATGTGCAGATGTGCAGTGATGTTTTCCCTCTTTACTGTTTGTACATGATGACTATTAATCTAATCTTTCCTTTTCCTGTGTTTTTTTTTAAATAATCAGTGTCCAAATCCTGGTCCAGTGATTCAGACAGATCACATGCAGTTGCCTGCCTTTGTTTGCACTCACCATATGCTGTGGCAGACAGCTGGCCATGCATCTCTGTCTCATTAAAATCTCTGTCCACTCCTGTTACAGCATTATTGAATGGCCACGCAGCCCTGATGTGCAGAAATCTACCATTCTCCTATATCACTGTAAATACAGTAGTTTTATAGCTTACTGGATGTAAGTATCCTTTGCTCCTGCCATTTTCTCCTGTTCTTTTTCAGCCTGCATTGAAAGGCTCCATCACAAAGTCAGATGTAATGAACGTTTTATTTTTGTATCCCAGGCCTCTAAGCTCTGAACTAATGTTCATTTTAAAGGTTAGATCCCTCTAAACTGTTCCTATGGTAAATGTCAGGCTCTCAGTTCTTTCTTTCTTTAAGTTGCCCGTTATTGCACAACTTCTTTTTAACATTTCACTGAGGTATTTAGGAAAATAGGTCACTTCCAAAGTTTCCCTTCTGCCTGTTGCCTTAGGGCTCCTTAGTGCCTGTACATCTCAGCTGCATGCATTATACACCATACACTGCACTTCAAACATCTTTTTTTGCTGGTTCCTTTCTACATTATGTATTTCTGACTTCATTTTACCATTTTACCACGGAGAACGAGCAGGTGCCTCGGAGTGCTGTTACCTCAGCTGGACAGAAATGAGCAGCTTGACACTGACACAGAAGCCTTACTGTATGAACACGAGACACACTGCTGAGGTCAACTGTAGTCACGAAGGAAATCTCTTGGTCTGCCTTTCCACTCTTCTAATCCTTTAGGAGGAGACACTGGCTGGTGTACAGCAGGAGTTTCATCTGTACGGAAAGGAAAATAGATGTTTTTATGATGCACTTTGCATCTGTGTAAAGTATGTAGGATGTAAGATCTTAGATCCTTATGAGGGCAGTTAATATTATTCAACTAATAAAACACTAGGTGTTCCCCCACAGCAATAGAGGAAAAAAGTCCAAGGTGGAATCTGCCACTCACTATACGCATATACTATATTACACTTATATATGCTATATATATATATATATATATATATATATATATATATATATATATATATATATATATATATATATATATATATATTAGGGGTGCAACGATACTCGTATCGATATTGAACCGTTCGATACAGTGCTTTCGGTTCGGTACGCATATGTATCGAACAATACAACATTTTTAATTTATTTTATCAACTTTCCTTCTGACGGTGCTGTCTGTGTTGAGCGTTCAGTGGATCTGCGCTCGACAGTGCAGCCTAGGCGGAGTAGTCGAACACAGATTCACTGAGCTCAGGGCAAGCTAGCGAGACAGAAGTTAAGCTCTCCTTGCAACATGGCAAATTGAACCTCCCCCACTCTCATTCAGATCTGGCGTTTGGAACTATTTTGGTCTTCATGTGACGTATGACCCTGAAGGTAAGCGCGTCATGGACTAAAGTAAAACAGTATGTTGGAAGTGCCAGCAATGCTCAATTACATGGCTGGGAACTAGTGTGTTAGCGCAGTTAGCTCGTTAACGTGTTGGCCGTCCAGCCCCACGCACAGGTAGCTCGTTAACGGAGATTTGCCGTGTTGTGGCGTTAACCTCATTTCAGATTAATGCTGACAGCACTAGTGGGAACACAACGAATATGACTGCACATTTACACCGACATCATCCTAGTGCAAAGACAAGTGGAAGCAGAGAAAAACAACAAGCAGGCATGCTACAAACTTTACCGGAGTCAGCGGTTAGCACATGATTCTGCTGCTGAGAATATAGCCCAGAAGAAGCGTATATTATAGCTTTTATTTTGGAAAGAGCCATTCCTCTGTAATAAACTCTCTTTTCCAAAGATGAGTGATTCCTCAATCAGATACAGGGCTCGCAAAATCGCTAGCCCGATGTCCCGGGGCTAGCGATTTTTCCAATCGGGCTGCCCTGCCCTGCCCGTCGGCCTATCGTAGGAAGGAAAAATATATGTCAATGCTTTTGCATTCTTTCGGAAATGTAGCTGGGTAATTATGTCATTGGCATCGGTGAGCCACTGTGAATATGTGACATATTGAAATCGCGTTTGAATTTGCGCTTGTTTTTTGCTTTCACTTTGCAATCGCGCGAACTGTGAGCGACAGCACTGATTGGTGAGTGATGATAATTTGCGCACCAATTCCTCTGACATCATCTTATCAATCGTTAGCTTACTATGCAAACATGACAGGTGAAATCTCCGCAGCTTAAACATGTGAGAGGTTGATCGCGCAGAGAGTCGCTGAGCATTATGTGAGTGCGTGTGTAAAAGCAGCAGGATATATATTTTAGTTCTGCTAAGCCAAATAAGACAGGTCAGGGTGAAGAAGTGACAGCCAAAGAAAAGCTTACCACAAAACGGAAACGTTATGACAAATCAGACTATAAGGCAAAAAGAAAGAGCAGCTTTATGGTTTCATGGACAAAAGAATTTCTGTGGCTGCAATATGACGAGCTAAATAACCAGGGCTGCACATAAGTGGTCCGCAGGTGTGTATTCGCTGTCAAAATAAAAAACGCGCACAAGATAAGAAGTTGCAACGCCTGTTTGCATACATAAGATTTTCTGGAGGAGGACAGACATTTGTTTAGAACTCTTAAAGATGTCGAAGAAGCTCCTTTAAGCAGTTACTTTGGTGTTCCTCCACCTCCAAAGAAATGTCAGAAGGAGTCCAAACCACAAAAGAAGCACGTATTCTCGGACAAGTGGTTGCAGGAGGTGAGCTGGCTTCAAACAAATGATGAACGCACAGAGATGTGGTGCAGAATGTGCTGTGAAAATTTAATAAATGACAAATTAATAAAAAGGCATGAACATTTTTTTTGTATCGAAAAAATATCGAACCGTGACACCAAAGTATCGAACCGAACCGAACCGTGAATTTTGTGTATCGTTGCACCCCTAATATATATATATATATATATTACTATAATATTATCTATATCTCTCTCTGCAAAATCCAAACATTATATAACAACCATGATGAAAAATAGTCTAAGCTCTTGGCCCATTCTCCAAACTCCCCACACACAGATCTAATCCAGAGTCCCTTCCCTTTCACCCCTATTTGTAGATCAACCCAAAGGACCTGTCCCATTGCCAGACTCAGTAACCAAGGTCTCATTCCCAGTTGAAAACAGCAGAAAAGATCCATTCTGCTTTTGTGCACCACAGTGCATTACATTTTCAGGTTGTTTTTTAAAAGTTCCATTCTGACCACCTGCACTTTTTACCTGTCCACCACAGACCTCAAACGTGTACAAAGGGAAGGTTTAAATATAGAAATTTGTACACCAACCTTACTATGATACTATGATACAGTGTCATTGAGGATCATCAGTCACAGTGTAAATGGACTGACTCTTAAAAAACACTTTTGTACTCAAACACGTCCCATTCACTCGTTCACTTAAGCACTTTTCCATGTCTAAGCGCTTTCTATCTAACATTCATATTCCCACAAACACATCTGAAGCAACTCTGGGTTCAGTAGCCAAGGGTTGCTTTGGCATGCAGACTGAATCAGTCAGGGATAAAACCACCAGCCTTCTGATTAGTAGATGATCTGCTCAACCTCCTGAGCCACAGCCACCTCCATGTCAGATAGATTTCCAGCTATGACTCTATGAGACAAAAACAACTGTTAATGGCCACATGCTTGCCTGTTGCCTCTTTTTCAACAGCAAGCAGGCTCTGCTTGCAGCAATCCTTCCCCTACTTACTCAATTTGTCTACCTGCACCTTCATTCTCTTCCCCAGAATGAAATTCAGGTTGATGGGTTACAGTTTCAATAGTTTTGAAACTGGAGCAAACCAGTTCAGTGGTCAGAATGGGACTTCCAGGTTGCGATCTAAAAATAGCAGTCACGCTGGGAGAGGTCTAGATGTAGAAGAGGCGGTGGCCTTGATGACCTTGAAGGGTAAACTGACCTGACGCAAATCAGGTACACTAAAAGTTGTGATTTCAGCTTTTACTGCAGAATTCATTACCTCACAACACAGACTCTTACATTAGCATTAACGATCCAAAAAAATTCATCTTCATCAGTTGCCATGGAAATTTGTGATCATTTTTATTAGGCACAATGGTTTAATATTGTGGTTGAAAGGTATGTGAAGCTAATAGAGCAAAGTGCACGTTCCATCAGGTATTAATTGTTATGTCTAACTATTTACTTACTTTCCAGTGCTTTTAAATTTTTACAAACCAGAAAAAAACTATATGATACACACGCACATAAACCAAGAAAGACATAAAGGAAAGGAAAAGGAACAGGAACGGAAGGAAATAGATTCTGCCAGGCATCCAGTGGCGCAGCACTTTCTATAATTGCAACCTGGTGAATTTGTTGTCATGGCTACACTGAGTAGTGGGTCTGCACACTGGGACCAGTTAAGATAATTTTAGTTTTGATGCATTAGTAGTTTCACAGGCTCGCAGACACACATATAAATGTGAGATGTTACCAGAATTTCTCTACTGCTCTACTAGATTATGTATCCAAAAATAATAATACTTTAAAATCAGCAACAGGGACAAATTGTAAATAATGAACCTCTCAACATCCACCAGGGTTCAATATGACCAAGGTTACTGGACTGGAGGAGACAGGGGATCAATCCACTGACCTTCTGATTGGTAGATGACCCGGTCTATCACCTGAATATCAGTGCATATATAGTGTGCAATTTGGGATTACAGGTTAAATGCTGTAAGATTATTATTTGGGGATGATAAATGGATGGGTAAACCTAAACTAGTCCCACAAACAGGTCACTAGTGAACCTGTGAATATTCATAACCGAATTATATAACAGATTATGAAATCAATCTCATATCTGTATATTCAATATAAACCATTAGCTGGTTAACTTAACTTACCATAAAGAATGGAAACTAGTGAAAGCAGCTAGCCTGGTGGGGTCTAATGGTAAAATCTACCTAGAAAGGCCTCTGTGAGCTGTTAAGGAGCCAGGTTAGCTGTGTCCATCTGTAATTACTCTGTGGGATAAACAATAGACTGCATGAATTTTCAACAATCATTCAGGGCTTTGCATTTTGAAGCTGCTGCATTAGCATTTTGCCCGCTGCCCTTTAGTGTTTAACTTCTTGCGTGTCTGATCATGAGAGTAACAGTCAAAATCTTGAACTGTTCCCTTAAGTTATTTCACAGTACCATTGCACAGTCTGTCGTGAAGTCATTAAATGTCCAGCACAGAAACCGAAAACTTGCCTCACAGCCACAAAAACCAGGCCTCTCCTGTTGCAGGTAGTGTTTACAGTAAACGTCACGAGTAACTATCTCCACTCAGTGCTGACACCCAATCCTGTCACAGGAACCCACTGACATTTAGTCTTTGTGGTAAACAAAGACCATTATGCAAATAGATGAAGTTGTATTTGTTTTACTATGACTGACTCTTTGATTCCTGCTTTTGCTTTGTAGTTATTCTGTTTTGGGTAATATCCTGTTATTAGTAGTAGTACTTTTCAGCAGTACCTCTGTGATTCCCTGACTCTGTCTTGTACTTCTGTTAGTGTCTGTCCCCCTTCCTGTTATTGTGTCTGATGTAAATCTTCTTGTGTCTGTGTTTATTATTTATCTTTTAGTTACTTCCTGTTTGAGTTTGAAGGTTAGATTTTGTTTTCATGTGTCTAGTTTCACTTTCTGTTTTTCCCTCTTGTGTGATTGTCATCCTGGCCTACCCGTCTTCACCTGTGTTACTTACTTTCAGATGTGCTTCGTTCTCCTGCTGTCTCCTGCTGTCTTCTCATTTGTTGTCGTCAGATTTTCTGTTATGCTCACATGAGTCCAGATGCCAAGTAAGGATTTTGTGTTATCCGGGTAAGCTGTTGGTTAATTCTGGGTTTTCTGTACTACAAAGGGGCTTCCCTTTTTGTCCTCATTGTCCTACCACCATGGTAACTTGTGCTGCAAACCTAACCTGCTTCATAGCTGGTTAGGATCAAGATTAGAGATCAGCAGGTACAAAATTTACCACCTACTGACTAATTGATCCCCTGGAAAATAACGTAACCATCACTGGAAGTTCTCTCAGATGTGTATGTGTGGATAGGGGATATCATGTCTTTGTGTTTATAGTCTTAGATGTAACTTTGTTTTTTGTTTTTTTGTTTTTCTGCAGGCTGCAAAGAATTTTTTTTAAGAATTTCATTATTCTCTAAGCCTCAACATATGAGCCTAAAATGATTACCTACGCTTTACTTTCTTATGAAATTTGTAACAAATTTGCACGTAGACTAAGCCTGCATTTGAATTTCATTTCTAAATTAGTCTTGCTCTCAGACCATTAGATGCCACCTGTGAGAGCTAAAACCTTAAACCGTCCTTTTAAATTTTTTTTAATTTAATGAAACGCTTAATTATAATCCATCAGTATTGGCAGTGATCCTTTACTATCTGCTCACAGAGATTCTTGGGGATCTTCCAGGAAGGTGGTGCTATTTTCTTGGTCACGAGGCGTTGATTTCGTACCTGCCTGCTAGAGAGCAGGTTAACCCCCTTCATAATACTAAAAGCCCAGTTATAAACCTGAAGTTACATGAATAAGACAAATCCTCTCATTAAAAAGCAAATCAAGACAGTAAAAGGCCCACCCATGTAAGTAATCACCATTCACTGCTAAATGGTAGTGTCTGATGGCCGCTGATTATCGTCTCTAATTACAGGTAAACCTGTTTTCACTGGAATATTAATTACAACAAGCTCTGGTTACCTTCTCGACTGGTACTTTTGTCTAATTAACATCACCCCAGCCTTCATAGACGATAAGCAAGAATCTCATCGCTCTTGTTATGCACTACAGCACCAAATGGTCCATTTTCACAGTGGTAATGATTCAGCTGAAAAATTCTGTTCGTTTTCCATTCACCTGCCAACACTGCTGCCACTTTCATAGTGAGCAATGACCATAGCAACAAGAGACAGCTGGAGCTCCAGCCTGCAAAAAAAAAATAATTATTAGTATCGAGAACAAAGACAGATTTTGAGAACTTGTCATTTTCAGCTGGGTGTGATGTGTCTTCACTGAGAGGAGATGTGAGATGGTTGTGAGCCATGAGCCTTGCCAGTGTGCTGAATTTCAGCAAGCAGAAAAACGCCCACTGTCTAACAGGATTGTACATCTGAGGATCACAGACACCATACTTATTCCATTAGCAGGGCTCACCCATGCAGACTGTATTTTTTTCCCCATCCAGCTCGGAGGAAAGCTTCCCAAGCTTATTGTGGGTAACCACAGTAGGTTTATTTAAACAGGGACATGCTGTTTGAAAGCCCAGCCTGTCTCTGAGGTTCAGCAGAGAGTGCAGTCAGCATGCAGTTCATTAAAGGTTCGCAGTTCTTCAGACAAGTTTTCTCTTTTCTCTAAAGTCTTTGTGGTGACACCCGCCCACTGACTTGTCCATCAACACAATCCTAATGAAAATGGTAGAATTTATTACAAGAATTATGTGTAATTGCTGTACGTTATGAATGATTCTTACATGAGGTGGAGCAGTGTCACCTCACAGCAAAAGGATCCTGCGTTTGAATCCACTGATCGCTCTGTGTAGTTTGTATTGTGTCCCCGTGCCTGTGTGGGTTTCCTCTGAGTAATCACAGTTCAAAGTCATGCATGTTGTAGGCTGCGTTCCAGATACAGCACAGAGTGACGCCACTCCCGAGTTAATGCGTTCCAGAAAAATGAGGAAAAACAGGATTTATTTCAGTTCTTTAGCTAAGTAGAGCCATTCATGTTCATCACTGACAATACAGCAAAATACTTGCCTTCTGACTTTACTTCTGACGGGAGCACAGCATTAGGTTAACCGGTGATTCTAAATTGGCCTTAGGAGTGAATGTGAGTGTGAATGGTTGTCTGACTCTCCCTGTTAGCTCTGCAATAGACAATAGTGTAACCTGACAACTGGGATAGGCTCCACCCCCCTCTGATCCTGAATTGCATAAGTGGTTAAAAAATGGGTGGAAAAAATGATCTAGAACACTGTCCACACATTTTATAGCAACACTGCAAAAAAAAGTCCAATTTTTTTTATGTCAAAAACCAATTTAAAAAAAATAAAGAAGAAAGTGTAAAACAGGATTTAGATATGAAACTTCTGAATTGACCACTCTACGTGAGATTTGTTCTTTAAAATCTCTAAAACAGTTTATAATAAACATCTGTTTTTTAGGCCACAGTGCTAGAGATCCTTCAGTCTACACCATCTAGTGCAGCTGCTCCAGATATTTCAGACGCAAGGTTGGCCTCCGGTTGGAGTACAGATGTTTTATCAAGGAGACGCTCACACGGTGACAGCAGCGCTGGTGCCTTTTGTGCTCGTCATCCATAGGGAATAATCTCATTTCACTTTCTCACTTCTCCCATATTTTGTCTTCATTTTCACCGAGCCACCTCTGTTCTTTATGCCACCTCTCACCTTTTCTCTGCCATCCTCGAAAGGCAGACGTCTTTAACCTCTGAGCGCCTGATGATGAGCTCCTAATACAGTGAAACATCAGATGAAATGCACTGCAGACTGTTAAATATTAGTCCAGATTAGGTCACTTTCAGTTTTTTACAACCCATACTATAATTTCAGACATTTTGGGTGAAATGAATTTAATACTATATCTTAAATTATACTTTATCTTTTAAATCTGAACTGGATAACCACTAAAATAATGCAAAATATTGTGCATGTTAGACTTCTAGAGGTTCACAGAAAGTCAGACAAAAACCAGAAATCTGTGAGCGCACACTTAACGCACTTTGTCCTCAGCGTTTTAGCACCACCTTCACACCTTCAAAAGGACACATCCTGTGAGTAGCCGCGAGCTCAGTAATCTATCTCCCTGTCTTCTCAGTACATAGCACAGGATATACAAAGGCTCTCTATGGAGAGGCTCAAAGTTGGGACAGAAAAGGTTGCTAGGTAAGGTGAAAAGAAGCAGGGGGGTACGCCTGTGTGGGACACAGAAGGTCTTGTCAATTTCAATGCTCAAGTTAGACTAGAGTAAGTTTTTTGTTTAAAAGCTGGTTGTTGCTCTTCTGTATTATATTACTGCAGAAGCTACTTTCACCTGTCACCTCATTCATCAAGGGTCACAACAATGGGTAGCTCCACATATTTGATTTGGCAGATGCCCTTCCTGTGTTGTAAGACTCTGTATGTTCCAAAAACACATCAGGTTCCGTTTACTTGATTTTGAGGGGGCGCTCTTGTGCGCTGTTCTGCTACTATTCAACTCACCAGTATCATCACGTACATTTTATTTAATATTCTAAGGTTTGGTTTGTGTTCCAGGTTTTGGTGGTTGTTGTTATATTTCTGCTCTGTTGTATTTTCTGGTCTTAGTTTTGACATCTAGTCTCTGTGTGTGTTAGTTCCTGTTTTACTTTGATAGTCTCCATCTCGTGTGTACTATGTTCAGTTTTGCTTCCCCTGTCAGCTGTCTTTCCATCCGTGTCCTGTTCCCTCGTTATCCTGTGTATATATTCTATGTGTTTCCCTCTGTTCTCTGTTGTGTTCTCCCTCATTGTAGTTGGTTGGTCTGTCTTTAAATCAATTTATGCAGTTACGACACATTTTATTATAACCTAATCCTTAAAATGATTCAATGCCGTAGAGGCCCACAGACCAGATAAAGTCCAAAAGTCTTTTTGTAAGGTTTGTTCACAGTTGCAAAATATTAAAAAATGAAAACAAAGTTGTCCCAGAAACTATAAAAGCACTATATGGGAAATAAAAGGAAGGACAGCATGTTCAGGGGTTCATCATAATTATATTATGTAAGAGCAGCAGGTGAGAGCAGTTTTTATTGCACCGCAGTCCCTTTGTGGAACTTTCCAAGAAGGTGATTGTAACCCTGGGGAGTTATAGTGTTTATAGCTGCAACAGGCCTTTTCTCCACTAAGGAGAGGACTTTCCACTTTATTTATTAGCAATGTAATACCATCCATCTGTTCCCCTGTCTCTATTAAAAAACAAAAACACTCACCCAGTGTCCCGCAGAGGAAATAACTGCAGCACCACAGCAGCCCCTGTAGGAGGACGGGCCAGTCGTTTGCATAAAGGGCAGGAAAACATTTATTGGCCAGACACAGACAAGTACAACAATAAGAGGATTAGAGATGCCATCTTGCACTCAACATGCACACATAGAATAAAATGAAGTGAATCACTGTGTGACATAATCCCCCCTATTGATTCGTCTCTTGTTGCAAAAAGGGCAAATCCAGTTACAAAGAAGTGAATCATTGGTTCACGCAGCGTGACGCAGTGGAAAATCCTAAACTCTAGTAAAAAAGAGATGCTAGTTTTTTGAGACTTCAGTATCAAGTTTGTTTGTTTTTTTATCAGTTTATATATATCTGTTCTCCAACCAAAATGTCAGTCAATTGTCTTGTGCTTTATTATCTCACACACCCACAGTTTATGACGTTCTTGATGTCAGATTTTACATCATGAGCTACATCCAGACCACTTTGATCCTATGTGTGTCGGACCAGTGAAAACTGTCTCTATGCCAGTGTGCTTAGATGTGTATATTTAAAAAAAATTATATGCTATGTCAACAGAAAGACATCTGTAAGCATGACTCTTTGAAGTAAGAAGTAAGTGTGTAAAATTACAGAATTCTATAAATAATTACGTTGGTGTAGCATGAATGGCCATGGGGGAGGTCTTTATCAGTAAAATACAAAATACTATTAAAAGTCTAAAATTTCTTTTCTCCTTCACATTTTCCAAAGTCATCCAGTGGACCAGATTGGAGTCTTTACCGGCCAATTCTGGGCCCTGTACCTCATGTTCAAAACCCCTGCCTTACTACATGTATTTCTGTATTCATATCGTCTTCAGTTGTAATAACTCTGTGATGATTACTTTTTAAGTAACAGCTCTTGAAGCCAAAATGTAAATGTGGTCAAATATTAGTTTCTGATTAAATGCCCCTAAAACTGATAATACTCCCATAATGCTGACTTGTGCTTTGTGCTAAGTGCCGATTGGCAAATCTTAGCATGCTTAGGCTACACGTTGCTCTGAGAACATAAACATGATCTCAGAGATGCCAAGAAGCTGATGGAAAGCTGATGGGTGAAATGCGCTGCAGAAGCATTTGAAAGCATTCATATTGTGATGCATTTCCTCCCCATGGAAACATCACTTCACTTTTGTAAGTAAGTGCTCTGCCTCCGTAATGCATAAGTTTTATAGCATCTGTCTTGATGGAACAAGCCACAAACTTGGGCAAAGTTTGACATTCATTTTGCCTGGAAACAAATGAATCATTGTTTTGGGGCTGGCAATTTTTTCCTAATCAGTCACTACAACAACTTTGGCCTTGTTGCTTGTCCAAGTTAATTATTAACCATATATCTGAACTCAACACCAGCGAGAAACAAAATAACATATGTCTGATGAAATATAGAGGTGCGGACACTCGTTAAAAATAATGAAATGCTCTGTTTTTTCCATCCTGGCAAATGAGCACGACTTGGTTACACAACTGTATCAGTGTCAAGGCCCCCTTCCCTCTGTCTTCCGGTCCTGACGGGACACTCCTTCCCTGTGGAAGGCTCCTGCCAGGTGTTAATAGACACCCTGTTTTCCTGTCCATTCCTCCCTCAATCAAGCGTGAAGTTGAACCAAACCCCGAGTGGTGAACGCAGTGTGAAAACTAGGCTATATCTCTGGTTCTGCAGTCCGCCATGGCCCACTGATGATCCACTCATGCACACCTTTTCCAGGACAGCAAAGCTTGCACTTGAGGAGGATATTAAATATTCAGTCTCCTGCCTCTACAGGCCTGCAGGGAAAGGAGGCTTGGGGCTAATTACTGAGCTGGAGGGGGGAGTGTGTGTGTGTGTCTCTCTCTTTCAATGTGTTTGTGCTTGTTAGGGGTGAGCGTGTGCCATGGTTGTGCAGAAGCAGCAACAGCCTTGATCAGATTTATCTTCCATTTATGCAAACAGGAAGTGGGACGGGCTGTCCTCATGACTCCAGTGCTTGTCATTAAGAGCTAATGAGGTAACACAGCACTGACCATAACCCTCTTTAGCAGCGCATCTGCGTCTTAATGTCCCTGCTGTACTGTAATACATTTGCCCATACATATTTCAGCTTTCAGTTGTGCACTGTGTCAGCTACATAAAGACACTACTGATTCATTTTAACTTAAACTTTGGAACACAATCATATTGCACTCCATGTGTCCTGACCACAGGGAGCTCATTGGTTTCTGTTGCAAAGCACAGACTGGGTTAGCCTCATTTTCCCTTCGTCACGGATTTGTCACAGCGCCGAGTGTCCTCAGCAGACATCCTTCTCTGCCTGTGTCTATCTGTATCACTGTAGCGAGCTTGCGTTCCTATAATCTCCTCTCTGGCTGACCCTAGTTGGCTCACTACCAGGGTGGGAGGAGAAAAGGTGAGCGAGGGAGATAATTTGATGGGAACTGGAGCTCATCATCCTTCAGGTGCTCTCTTTACACAACACAGCCAGGTTTCAGCGTGATACATTAAAGTGCACTCCAGCCTGCTAGAAAAGTCCTGATCTGTTGAGCGCTGTTTCCACTGAACACTTCAGGCTCGGTCTTGAGTCCCAATCTGATGCTAAATCCGCTCCCTGCATGATTTGCTTTTCCCAAAACTCCACTTTAGGGTTTCTGCTAAATTGTGTGACCTCCACATCCTCGCAAAACTACTGAAAACAATGCCGCAATCTTTTACCTTTTACAGTTAAGTGTAACGTTTGTGTTTTTTATAACTTTAGCTGACTTATTCTCTTGAGTGTGATTATTTAGTTACCTGAAATCTACCTCTAACAAGTCTTATTTCAGAGTTTAATCCATCATTTTGACTCTCTTGGGATCCAGACCTGGAGGCAGGCTATTTCAGGGAAAGCTCTGATAAACTTTACATTTCAGGGTGCCCTTTAATTCCCTCTTGCTTCTAAACTCCTGTCCTCTCTTGCCTCATCCGAACAAAAGTTTCACTGCTTTTAGCCCCTCTCTCTTTAAAGGCCAAGCTAGGTGTGCAAGCGCTCACCTGTCAAGATTAATTAAAGCTTATAGAGGTTGACTGGCACAAGGGAATAATCCCGCTCTCCAGTCGCCTGGGACATAGCCTCCACAGTGACCTTGTGCTGGATTTCACACTGACTCCAGGACAGGAATAATAGGTGTGGCACACCTACACAGCCACAACGGTGTAGGCTTCCTAATCCCCAGCACTATGACTAGACCCTGTTGTACTCAGCAGATTATATCATTAGTAGGTAGCTCAGTGCTTTAAAAGGTCTCCAGTAGCCTTTCAGTGGGTCTCGCTTGCTACGCATGCTGTCTTTTGCAGCAAAGTAATTCATCTGGGTTTTCTTGAAGCCCGGGGCATTGAAGGGTTGTAGCAGAATGAATAGAAATGGAGACAGAGGCAGTAAAGTGTCAAAGGGTTTGTTTGTTTGTTTGTTGGGGTTTTTTTTTTCAGGAGTATCGGTACAATCAGAAACTCCCTCTCGCTCTCTCGCTTTCTTGTCTTTTGCTTACACTCTCTCCCAGTGTAACGCAAGACACTTACAAAAAGAAAAATGCCCCAGAGTTCATATTAGCTCCGACCCTTCTTTTGAAATGCTGACATGAAAGTAGAAAAGCTAAAGGGGCCGTGAACTAATATCATCAAAAGGATGAACCAGGGCGTTTTAGCTATTTCTGAAAAACGCAGTTAAATGCTACAAATGGAGCAACACCAGTTCTTCTCTTCTATACTGAGTTTCTCTCGGGAATGACCGTCCTTGCTGCCATACAAGACTCAAACTCATATTAGTTTTGATTCAGTCAAGCATCTTACCTGATCCCAGCCCTGAAGACAGCTGTACACAGCAAATCCAGCATGTCCAAATTAACACTGTCAGATTTGATTTCAACACTTTTAAAGTGTCTATATGGGTCCACACCAGAGAGTGTTAATTTAACTCTTTTTGGAGAGTTGGTATGTTAACTCTGATTTAGTGTTAAACACCAAATCTCTCTGGAGTTGATAATTTAACACTTGGTGTTAAGAGTTTATATATTAACTCTCAAAGAGTATTTTAGTTTAACTACGTAAGAGTTATCTTCTAATTAATTCTAAAAAGCGGGAATTTTACTGTTCTGAACTTCTAGAAATTTCTTTTGGAAATAAACATTTAC
Source organism: Neolamprologus multifasciatus (assembly GCF_963576455.1). NCBI lineage: Eukaryota > Metazoa > Chordata > Actinopteri > Cichliformes > Cichlidae > Neolamprologus > Neolamprologus multifasciatus. Next base: position 20,605,427 of record NC_140443.1, on the reverse strand, counting down.
TAAAAAGACGCAATGGTTTTTGAAAAACATTTATTCTGAACTGTGCACCACAAAAAAAAAGGTCTGACATAGGTGAGCTGGTAAATGCAAATAACAGCATTCTCATCACTTATTTCAATAAATACAAAATACAATATGCATGTCCTTCATTCATCACTTTGTGGAACTTCAACGCACTTCTGCTCTCCCCCATATTCCATCTTCACAAGCATATTCTATGTGGAGATTGAATAAAAATTAGTTGACACTAATTAATGGCACAAATCAATTGCAGCACAGTAAAAAAAAAAAAAAAAAAAAAAAAAAAAAAAAAAAGGAATCCTTTTTGAGACATTACTTGTGTAAAGTATTTTCCCAAAAGATAAGGACACAGGCAACAGGTAATACTGAACTAAATGTAAAACCTCAACCTTTTTCATTTTTACCTAAACCGTGTGCACAAAACTCTGGAGGGATCTAAATGCTAACGTAGAACCCAGTCAGGACGTCTGCTACTGCTGTTTGCTCGTTTTTTATGGGAGATCGTTTTCAGGCTTCAAGTAGCACCATTATACCAACATTTCACATTCTAGACATTGTTTTAGGTGTATTTGACCAAAAAATTTAACCGAAAATTCACATGCAAGCTTTTTTTCAAGGCTGTGGTATTTGCCGAAAACAATACCTTTCAGCTAGCTAAAACAGCGAGCGGTGCTATCAGCGAGCAACATGGCTAATGCCTTTCACACAGCTTTGTCTCAACTCCAAAGAGCCACAGAAGTAAAAGCTAATAATAATAATTGAAACAATCTTTGAAAAAATGACTTACCAAGCATGGCAAACAACTCAAATATGTAGAGCAAAATGTTCTGAAACGGCTTCACTTCAGCTTCGATTGGAGCCGTGCTGGGGGCGGAGTCTGTGAATTTACTCTATTAGTGTCATAGCCCCTGTAGGAGTTCAGAGTTAAGAGGTCAAGAGTTAATGTTTCCATTGTAACACCTCCAGATTTGAAATAGAAACACTCATTTTAACACTCGATTTTAACTACTATCATTTTACACCTCAGAGTTACATTAAAAGCATGTGACTCTACTTAGAGTAAAATTAACTCTAAGACTACTAACACCAAAACATTTAACACTTTTGAATTTGCTGTGTACTGTGTCAGTGCAGAGTTGGAGTGGCAGTGTTTTTCCCATTCATCAGCAGACACCCAGTCATAGACCTGACTGTCAGTTTCCATTAGCCGGCGATGCTTGAAGAAAAGCCAGAAGGTCAGTTGAAGACACTGAGTGTTGTTCTGAAAGAAGCTTTTCAAACCATCTGGTCTAAAAAAAATATCCCATCAAGGCTGTCATCATATCAGATTTTCTCTACATGATTAACTCAGCCAAAAGATGGTTTTAGTATCTGCACTGATATTCGCTGTGAATTGCAATAAAGCAAAATGACTCCCCTGAATGTACAGCAATGTTTGATGTATCTGTGATACTTTTCCTCTTTGTTGCGAATAATAACTTTGATGAATCTGGTTTTGAAAATAAAAACTGTGGTGTGAGCTCCATATTCAGGGTAATGAGAAGGAGCCTTTCATGAATACAAAACAGATGGCTGCAGACTTGTTGCATACTCTGTGCAGTCTTTTAATCTCTAAGTGTTCATTTCTGTCTAGACGGCCATCGGTTAAGAGATATTCTGATGATCAAGCATTTGCTTCTTGTTTGTGTAAGATTAACAAAATGGATTGGGCAATTACTCTAAACTATCCACATTTGGCATGCATGTGCTGATCAATATCACGCTTTTTGATTTGTTCAGCTCAGCTTCTGTAGTCTAAAATGTGAGGAATTTTACAAATAGCTGAATTTTAGCTAAATAAAGTAATTGACACTGCTAACATGCTAATGCTCCGTGTTCTACCTTCAGGTTTACCACAGCGATGGACTATGGAGTGCTGTTAAACTATTTCAGTGTGAACCAAAGGGGAGAACTGACTGTTCTGGGGAAATAGCGATAGATGAGTACAGAGCATTGGAAGTTTATACCTCAGACATTTTTTTTAAACATTTATTTCTCTCTGTGTTTTCCAGATCCTGGCAATTATCTCCATCCTCTTCATTGTGTTGTCCACCATTGCCTTGTCTCTGAACACACTTCCAGAGCTGCAGGACACAGATGAGTTTGATCAACCCACCGACAATCCACAACTGGCCCATGTGGAAGCCGTGTGTATCGCGTGGTTTACTATGGAGTACCTCCTTCGCTTTCTCTCTTCCCCCAGCAAATGGAAGTTCTTTAAAGGTCCTTTGAATATTATTGACCTGTTAGCCATCTTGCCCTACTATGTCACCATCTTCCTGACAGAATCCAACAAGAGCGTGCTGCAGTTTCAAAATGTCCGCCGTGTGGTCCAGATTTTTCGGATCATGAGGATCTTGCGTATTCTGAAGCTAGCCCGTCACTCCACAGGTCTTCAGTCCTTGGGCTTTACTCTCAGAAGGAGTTATAATGAGCTGGGTCTCCTTATCCTCTTCTTGGCCATGGGAATTATGATATTCTCCAGTCTGGTGTTCTTCGCTGAGAAAGATGAAGAAGACACTAAGTTTAAGAGCATCCCAGCTTCCTTCTGGTGGGCTACCATTACTATGACCACAGTGGGTTACGGAGATATTTACCCAAAAACTTTGCTGGGAAAGATAGTCGGTGGGTTGTGCTGCATTGCGGGGGTTCTGGTGATCGCCCTGCCTATCCCCATCATTGTAAATAACTTCTCTGAATTCTACAAAGAGCAAAAGAGGCAGGAGAAAGCCATCAAAAGAAGGGAGGCTCTGGAGAGAGCTAGGAGAAATGGTAGCATTGTCTCTATGAACATTAAAGACGCATTTGGCCGCAGTGTGGAGCTCATGGACGTAATGGTGGAGAAATCTGATGAAAAGAAGGAGAAACTCCAGGATAACCATGTGTCTCCTAATATCCACAAAGGGACTCCAAAGCAAAAGTCAAAGACCAACCCAGGCAGCCCCACCAAGACCCTTGAATCAAACTATGTAGAGCAGGCCAAGCCTTCCAGCAGCCCCCAGCACCTCAGTGCACAGAAACTGGAGGAGCTGTACAACAAGATGACCAAGACCCAAACGCAACCCAGCCTCACCGGCAAGGAAAAGGGGCGGCCGTCCAAATGTAGACAAAGAGCTGAGCTTGAGATGGGAAGCATCCCCAATGAAGCTATCCCAAGCACACTGGAGGTTGCGACAGACATGAAGAGCATGTCCAGTATTGACAGCTTTATCAGCTGTGCCACTGACTTACCTGAGAGCTCTCGCTTTTCCCAAAGCCCCATCAGCAACATCCCGGGCAAGGTCAGTACAAACCCGAGCCTGGAGACCACCCTGGAAAATGAGCATGAAGGTGCCACAACACCCTTGATAGGCAAAGGTACAAACTCCAGAGGCACACACATCAACAACCCACTCAAAAGTCGTTCTCATAAAGTCAACTTCAGAGGCGGTGAGGATTCGGGGACGGGAGTCCTGTCTGACAGCTCGTCCGTGCAGAGCCCCGAGGCGTCCATCTACACGACCGCCAGCAGCAGAACACCCAGCAAGAGCCCAGAAAACTTACGGCCTAGCATGTTCACGTTCCACGATGCCTCCGTCAGTAAGTTCATTGATGCTGACACAGATGAGGAGGAGCACCCGCATGATGGTTCAGTCACCAGCCCAGCCCAAAGACTCCTGGAGAAACCCAGCCCCAAGTTTGGCCATCGCTCCACTTTCCAGCAGGCTCCCAACCACATGGAGGGCCTCCAAAGGAAGCTGGGAAACAGCACACTGCCGTTAGAGGGGCAGGAGAACCACGTGGCTCAGGAACTTCAGCCACTTCAGGGAGAGAAGAGTCACTCTAACTCTTAAAGAACCAAAAGAAAAGAGACAACAGACAGAACGTGAATAGAAAGCAAAGGAGGTGACAAGCAAATAAGAAGCGCCGGGAACCTCCCGGCGTTATGAAAGGCACGGAAAACATTTGCGGGAACATTTAAAGACTTACAAAAATACTTCTATCCCGTGAAGAAACTAACTGTGCACACTGGGAAAGAACTTTGTGTCCTCTCAAGCTTCTTTCTACTAATAACTCGTAAATAAATCCTTTTAGCAGAGAACTCTTAAGAGATTTTAAAAAAAGAAGCAAGGAATACATTCTGAAGAGTTTTACAATTTATACATTTCTTTTAGCCTGTCTAGTTGACTACAGTTATTCTTTTTCACAAGGCAAAAACCTACTTTCCCGGCATCCCTTGATAGCACTTTGACGCCACAATAGCAAAGGCTGTCAAATCAGTAGCAAACCACAAAGGGCATTGAAACATGGCATATTGAGTTGTAAGGGGAATACACATTTTCTTTTACTTTCTACACAGTGTATAACCTATATTCAGCGTATATGATGAAGTGGTGGGAAAATGCATAGTTTGTTTCCTTTAACTTCCTTCCTCGAAATTGGCCTTAGTACACGTCGTCTCCTGTGTTTCATGTTTGTACGGCAGAGCGAAAGCCAGAAATTAACAGGCAGTCAGGCAGCATACACGTGTGCTTAATCATTACCTTTCATATCTATTATATTTATTCCTATGTAACGTTTGTGGTCTTGAGTGTGATCTCGAGTAAGACTCAAGTGTTTCAGTCTGTTGTTGTCAAAAAAATGTTCAGTGTCATACTCGTTGATCTCTTTTCTTTTTTACTGCACAGGTCACATTAAACGACACAGAGACACACTGTGAGGTTATATCCGTGAATGTCCTTCCTGTTCTCGTTGTGCCAGGCTGCTGGCGAGAAAGAAAGAGAGAGAGCACTTTTTTATTATTAACACAGAAGGAAAATGCATTATCCATGCTTGTGTACCTATTTTCTTTGTTTCTAAATGTCTTTTGCATGTCTCTTAGACTTCATGTCCAATGTGGAGGAAACTTAAACAGAAAAAAACAGTCTGACACTGATGAAACGTTTCTTGAAGGAGCTGAGGCGGAGTCGCCATTCCTGGTGTAGCTGATAAACTTTGCATTAAATGACACTGCTTATGAGCATCAAAACAGCTGGAAAGACAGCAGTGAAAATCCCAGAGATTTTCGGATGTTGAGCTTCCGAGTGTGAATATTGTACATTTCTAATTACGCGAGTAGAATCTGTTACAACGATACACATTTATTGTACAAGGTAAAGAATCAAAATAATTTATATTTTTAAGCTATTTTCTAAAAGAATGGATTCTTAGATAAATATATTGTGCATAATCTCATAGTTTTGCATTTCAAGTACTGCATTATTTCAATGGAGCTGCATTTATTAGACAATATTCTGCAGTGCATACATTTGTATTGTTTGCTACTGTCTCCCAGTAAATGTCTGTCCTTCTGTTCTTTGTGTGATGTGAAGAACCAAAGAATTGTTCTGTCTGATAACTCATGCAGATGATTTATCTCAAAGAATATTAGAAATTGAAGCATTCCTTTTCTAAACAGCAGAACGTGACATATATCATATATACTCGCTCATTGGGGACAAACATGTGAGCCAGAGAGAGCGTGCTGGCCCCTGAAGAAGACGACTGCTGATGGAGGATGAAATAAGGAAATGAAAAAGGAAGGCGGGAACAAAGCACTTTATTTCAGATCCATTTAGAAAGCTAATTTGATTATTTACACTCTCTGGATCCTGGCAAGTGGTTCGCTTCCAGAAATCCAAAACATTATGCTCACTTGAGTCCACATGACATCTCTTATAAACTTAAAGACACCTCGCAGCTATGTGCAGCTTGCCACTCTGATACACAAACAGCAAGGAGGTACATTAGGCCACTTTAGTTCAACCAAAGGGATCCGTCATCCCACTTTTCTGAATGCACATGATCACCGGACACATGAGCGATCCGGGCGTTGATCATCCGGTGCTCTCATGCTATTTCTTACAGAAACCAAGCAAGTATCAGTTTTATATTATTGTAACTTACAACATATCATGGAAGCCAGCTACGAGCAGTCGTTTTCAGTAGTGGACCTTAAGCTTAAAAGAAATATTCACTGCTGTGCAATGTCTGCAGTCATTAGACGTAATATGAGTTAGATATTTTGGTGCCTTTGCTTATAAGAACGCCTACTCTGCACACTGAATCTGTCGCTGTTCCCTGTCTAATGGAGCCTGAATGACAATAAAACAAACAGCGAATAAACACATAGAGAACTGGGTCATCATGCTGTCAGACTGATATATTGGATATCTACAGCCCTTTCTCTCATGTCTTTCCTGTGCACTTTCACTCAAAAAGCACCAAACGGGTGCACGGAAAAGGCCCGGTCCACACAAACAAACAGGTGGGGACTCGCTCGGTAGAGTGAACAACCACTGTTTCCATGGTGATGGCTGAGATGACTGAATGGCTCAGATTTGATGCAAGCAAGTAGTCGAATTTGTAGAGATGGAGTCCTTAAAGACTCAAATAGCATATTGAGAGTGCAGACAGCATTCACATTCTGTTCATTCCTCTCAGTTTGTTCCCTGCTCGCTTGTCACTCGAGTGTGGTGAAGGCTTCAAAACAAATGTGTAAACAGAAAACTGGATTATGGGCCTCTTAAAAACAGTCACATATTCCCTTTTTTTTCCATAGAAACACAGACACATTTCCGCAAATTACAAGACAGCAGACAGAGTATGAACATATGCCCCCATCTAAGGTGATGCAGTTAATAAAGACTTCAGCTTCCTAGCTGTGCAGTAGAACTGTTACCTTGATTATAACTGATGTTCCTCTGCTCTTTCACCTCATGACCAACAAAGACAGAAGCTAATCGTTCAGAGGAGAGCATGGAAGTATTAAAGAAATTTCCTCTTTTCTTTTCGCTCATTTTTGGGAAGAGTAAAGCGTCTCTCGGGCAAAAGAACTGCCTTGACATTCTGTCAGTAAGAAGCCGAGTTATGCAGTCAGATTATATCACTCGTATGCATTTTCCATTACAAGGCCCAGCCTTCTGCTCAAGTCTTCTGTGAAGAATGACAGTGCAAAGCAGGCAGATGAGGCAACCTTTTGAGGATGTGTTCTATTCAGTGAGTCTATAAATACAATCCCGGGCATGCACCGGAAAGGTCTGAGCCTGCAGGAAAGGCTCAGTTACAGCAGTGTGTTTGGTCAGATGGTGTCATGCAGTTTATGAAGAACAAACTTTGCCTGCAAGTCTGGCAAAAGGGGTGGCTTGGAGGAAGCTACACAGCTACACCGCTGACTGTGTAGTTACTTTGCTTTTTTTTTTTCTTGCAGCCCAGCCCAATGCTGCATTGTAATAGAATAAAAATGTCAAACTGACAAATGGTCATATAACTTTGGCTGCTGAAGGTGCTAGGGACATAAGAACAGAACAAGGAAAGGGGGGAGCATGTGTCACACGGTGAAGAATGAAGGCTCATTAGTATTCAACAGTCAGACATGCAGTAAATAATATTTTGGAAAATGAGCCTCTAATCTAGTTGACTTTCTAAACAAGCCATAGTCTATTTGAATTTTTTTTTTTTTTTTTTGTGTGTTGGATGAATGTTAACAATGTCCTTGTTGCTTTTTATATAATTTCCTCTTGTTTTCTGAACTGCACTTTATTTATTTTGCCTAAATTAAGCCCTCTGCTTCTTAACGAGAATAGGAATAACAACACAAACAAAGAAAAAACTGACAAAATACAAAGTTACACATTGGTTCAAATACAACTCCAGAAAGCACAAGTTTGATCACTGAGTAAGCATTTCAAGCCAAATACAGACACTTCATTTGATTTTAATCCTTTTCTTCCCCCTCCTTCAGGGAAATAATCATTCTGTTCAACTCACGCAGGTCTGTACGTCGCCCCATCTGTGTCTGGGAAAATGTCTCTTTTGTAAAGTTTAGTACTTTGTACCAGATGACTTTGTAGAATATTTGTGATTTCCCATTGTTCAGTGCATGTAGCGCTATGAAACTTTGACACACAGAACTTGTAAATATTATCTAAAAAAGAAAAGAAAAGAGAATAAAAAGCTTTAGGAAAATGTCTATAATGAGCAGTTTTGAAGCAGATTTCTCATTTTACTGACTGATGCTTAATAAAGACAAAAATCCAGTGTTGGTCCCGCGAGTCTCACTCTTCTTGTAAGACAGTTCATTATTTAAGCACAGAATTCTTTATTTCGATGCGCGTGGCTCTTGTGGTCCTCCATACATAACAACGTGTGACAGCAAACTGCAGTGATTGTACAAGCCTGAGCTAAAGGGTCGAGGACAAACACTGCTTGTTTTATACAATAGCTCCCTCTAGTGGTATGTTTTCGTATCCATTAAGATGTGTACGGATCTCAGACTAAACTTTCAGGAGTGGGAGGTTAAGTTCCCCATGACGCCACATGAGAAACTGGGACTGTTGTGGAGGTTTTCACCAGCAAGTTCATATTGAGAAATACTGAGCAGATTTGGTGCACCTCTCCACAGCAGTCCCAGTATGCCATTAATTTACATGGAAGAACAAACTGTATTTCCTGCATCAAAGACAGTACATCTAGTTTTAATGATGAGTGACCAGTGAAGTTTCTATTCTGTGCCAACGATGACCACCAATACCAACATCAACACTTAATTACTTGTTGATTATTTTTACAGTTATTGTTATTTTTATTGCATTTTTCAATAGCTTAAGGTGACGTGGATATTAAGGTAAACATATGCATCCAACTGTCCATTTTCTTCCATAAGAAGCAAAAATGGAGCAAACACAATTAGAACACTGGGACCAGAACAATATTTTTGTAGTGTAAGTGTGAATGTATGAAAGCAGTATATGAACAATATGGGAAAGAGCAGAGACACAATTTAATTTAATGACATACAGTAGTGGGGTTACAAACACACTGGGTGTCCAAAGACAGGAATGGAGAAGAAGTGCATCGTGGGAAGTACCACATTCTACTTTTAGGATCTCTCTGAACCACCAGGAAGTGTGCAGTCTGAGAACGAAGTGCTCTGATTGGACAATATGGTATTATCAGGCCTTTAAGGTATGATGTGGTCTGATTATTCAAGAGTTTTATGCGAGGAGACAGGTTTTATATTCACTTCTGCTTTTAACAGGGACCCGATAAAGAGAAGTTGATATAGGAGAAATATGATCTCATTGTCTAATCCCTTTTAATATTGTCACTGTAGAGATTTCTATGGAAGGTTCACTCTAAAAATTTTATAGTTTAACCATTTTAAAAAGAAGGTTTACAAGATCGTAGTGAGCCTTGGTATGATGTATGTTTGGAGGCGGTGGGACTGAAAAAAGGACAGGAGGCTAAGATGGAGGTGGCAGAGTTGAAGATGCTAAGATTTTCATGGGGAGCAAGCAGAATGGACAGGATTAGAAATGAGTGTATCAGAGGGACAGCTCAGGTTGAGTGGTATGGAGTAAAGTTATAGAAGCAAGGCTGAGATGGATTGGCCATGTGCAGACGAGAGATAGTGGACAAAACGGATAAAGGATGCTGAATATGGAGCTGCCAGGCAGGAGGAAAAGAAGACGACCGCAGAGGAGGTTCAGGGATCTAGTGAAGGAGGACGTGCAGTGGGCTGGAGTGACAGAGGAAGATGCTAGTGATAGGGTGAGATGGAAGCAGATGATCCCCTGAAGGGAGCACCCAAAAGAAGAAATTGTTAAAGACTATAACCAAACAACAAAAACTATTTTTCAGTGACTGTAAAAGTTATGTTACATCATTCTACACCATGACCGAGGTTGTGAAAAGGATTAAGCTACAGTAAACGCCAGCAACAACCTTAACTGAAGTAGTCACGTCTGTTACACGAGCACTGCAATAACACAAAAAGATTAAGTGTGACCTACAGCAGATCACGAGAAAATATTCCAAGAATATGAGTTTATGTAAAACGCTACTTATTACAGATTTGTGCGTACATGATGAACAGTTTATCAGCTTAACATTTTGTACAGAGTTGGATAATCCACCTCACATCATGGATCAGGAATAACTTCTATACTAAGATAAAAGGAGAGGAATGTATATCATAAAGTCGTTCACTGTAGTAACTGTGACACGTTTAAACTAAAGGTTATAAGTCGCACTTTGAAATAAGACCCTGTTTATTTATTATAAGAAGGACAGATTTTTTTTTTCCTCAAAATGTATAATTAGAAAATAGTCATAATAATTAATACTTTTAAAATATTTTAATAACTTAGTTAAAATATAAAATAAAAATATATAAGAAAGTTAAACTCTTAAAATATTTCATTTAAATTAAATACAAAAATAAAATAAAATCTACACTTGAGATAATAACATTTTGTGAACTTACAAAACTGCACAGCCTGCTTGATGAGGCTCGTGCACGTTTGTTGATTTGTTACGTCATGACGAGGTCAGCTGTCTTCTTCGCCAAGTGTTTGCATTGTAACACCTATTCCGATGGTCATAAATGCCGACAGAAACCGTATTGTATTAAAATGACCGAAAGCAATAGTGAGACTACTAAAGCGTTTATATGTTCGAATAAAATTCTCAACCGAGCAGATTCCCCCAAAAAACTTTTTGATTCTAAACTACGATGAAAACATGAACCCAAAACTAAAATAACAGCTCATTAGAAAGTAAAAGACTGCAATAACTCTGGGTCCACTGAGTGTTATCGTAATCCCTGCCTCAATCCCACAGCCGCTCTTTATGAGTGTGTTCAAGCGAGTCACTCAGCTCCTCATTTATCAAACAAAAAGCTGCTCTATTGGCGGCCGCCATCAGCCGGCCGTCCTATAATCCGGCACAGTTACATAAAACAAGCCCCCAACCCCAACGTCACACGGAGAGGTAACTACACTCCAAAGCTTGGCGTTCTTTTTTGTGTGACTCTTTGGCTTCTCCTGGACGCAGACGGAGCAGGTGTGTCTAAGCGTCATGATTGTGTTAGTAGACTTGTTGCTGATGCTAATCGACCTAACCGGCTCTATCCTGAGCGCCATCCTGCAGACTTTCCTTCGGCCGAGGCTTAAATGCATCGATGGGGAGCTGTGTCTGATCACGGGAGCCGGGGGCGCGCTGGGCCGGCTGTTCGCCCTGGAGTTTGCCAAAGAGGGGGCGCACCTGGTGCTGTGGGACTGCAACGCGGCTGCCAACGAGCAGACTGCCAGGCTGGTGCGAGAACTGGGCGTCCGGGTGCACACCTACACGGTGGACCTGTCCAAGCGTCGGAACATTTACGAGACAGCGAACCGGGTGAGAGCGGAGGTCGGGCATGTCTCCATAATGGTCAACAACGCAGGCGTAGTGGCTGGACGGAGGCTGCTGGACTGTCCGGATGAGCTTCTGGAGAGGACTCTGCTGGTGAACTGCCACGCGCTTTTCTGGGTGAGATCTGATGCTTTTTTTACGCACACATTCGTGAACCACCACTTTAAAGAAAAAAATTAATGGGCGATCCACCGGTCTCACAGGGTTTATGTAACACCCATTTAGTGTCCTCCTCGCTGGTTCCGGTTGGACTTGTGCATTGATGTGTCATAATGATGATCATAACTCATGTACACATGAAAATAAAAACATGCTACCAGCCAGCATCAAGTTAGGTATGTGATCCTGCTTTTGATCATCCTAAAGCCTCAATCTCCTGCTCACAAAATAAGTGGCAATAAGCGGATTTGCGTAAAATCAACGAGAGACAAACGGTGGGCGGCTTTTCTCTTTATTGTTATCAAATAAGCTACACCTGATCCGTCAAATGAGACTTGTTTCTCTCCTGTTTAACCACGTGTTAGCTTTTATTCCAAGTTTCACTGTTTGAATACATGTTCATAGCACAAATACAGTATCAGTTAAAGTCATAAAGCTGTGAAACATCGACAATGTCCCATTTTCAGTTTTCAAAACCAAGATCCTCCAAACAATAAAGCCAACCTTCATGTGCATATTCCCATATCTTCATAGGTTTTGGGGGATTTGGTATGTATTTACACAAGCTATTTTACACTAAAGCCTACCTGGAGTCAATTATTTTTCTCTGCATGTCTAATCAAGAGTTCATTTGCCATTAATAGCATTTCTTTGGGAATGTCCTCACTTGACTTTTTGCCCCATTAAATGGCCCTTAAAGCATTCTTAAATTACAGTTAAAAGGAGCTTCTGTGCAAGTTTGCAGCTCCATATTTTTATTGTTGGACTTTGTAATTGTCTTACAAACTTGGCCTGATGCAGCTTGACGGTTCCTCGTCTGTCTTAAACAAGCCCTTTTAGCTCCTATATTTTTAAGTCTTTTAGCATACTTTGCTCCAGAGCTGTGTGCAGGTGCTGATGTCTCTCTCTCTATGATGTCACACAGAGCCAAATGCCCAAAAAAAACAGTGCGAGAAAGGTCATTTCTAACAGTCTGGAGTCTGAGTACTTACTTGCATACTTTGAAATATCATCACTGCACGAGATCAAAATAAGGAAAAGCACAATAATTCCACTTTAATTTCTGAAAAGTTGTAGACACATAAAGTATGCAAATCCGATTTTGAGCTTTAAGCAAAGATTTATGGTTCCTGGCCCCCAGGATAAGCTTTACTGCTTCACTTACTGCTACAACCTTCCTAATTTCACCCAACAGATGACGAAAGCGTTCCTGCCACGGATGAAAGAACAAAATCACGGCCACATCGTGACCGTCGCCAGTGCACTTGGACTGTTCAGCACTGCCTGCGTTGAGGTACCCTGCAAAGGACTATTCAGCAGAAACATAATTTCCAAAGCGTATGTTAACTGACCCGAAAAATCTTTTAAAGGCTCCTCTCTCTGGTCTTTCTACTTCCCCCTACAGGATTACTGTGCTAGTAAATTTGGAGCTGTTGGATTCCACGAGTCACTGACACATGAGTTGATAGCAGAAGACCTGAATGGCATCAAAACCACTTTAGTATGTCCTTATATTGTAGACACAGGGATGTTCGCAGGCTGTGAAATCAGGTGAGATGCAATTATTCACAACTGGAGCTTGCTGGGTGGCAAAAATGAAGTAAAGCTGCATTTCAGTATGTCCTTTAATGCCTCTGTATTGCATTTACCAGGAAAGAGCTTCGCAGCATAATTCCACCCCTTGAGCCTCTCTACACTGTGCAGCAGTCTATGAAAGCCATCCTAGCAGAACAGCAGATGATCTGCATTCCTCGTCTTATGTACATCCCCTTTCTTGCAAGAGCGTAAGTACTAAGTGGATTATATGACATGATCAGCTGCTTTTATCAAGGCTTAAATTAATATGGGGCTTTTGTTTTCCATTTCTTGATGGATGTACAATAGAGCATGTTAGCTCATAAGTACTTGGGCATCTATATTGACACAATGTTGATTTTTTTTGTTGTTGTTTGTTTTTTTTAATGTGAAAAATTGGCATGAAAATCACAGGAAACAAAGAACACCGGTCTCTCAAACCAAAATATGAGAAAGCTGTTGTTCATCAGGTTCAGAAAATTGTTGATGATCCATCCCATATCCCTTTTCAAGAGTTATTATTCTCATGGAGACCATATAGAGCACTGATGTCAAACATATTTTGAACGAGATGATGATCTAAATAGGGCGGGGCCAGTGAGGCTATCCTGTCTGCTACTGAAAACGGTTAAACTACACATTTAATCCCTGAGACGTCTAAACAATATTCCTCAGCTTTTCTACATAAAGAAATGCTTCTGTAGTAAATGAAAGAAATCAGTCAGCATAACTCTTTGGGGTTAAACTGTCAGAGAAAAATGTGTAAATAAAAAAAAAATCAAACAGCTGTGGTAGCTCATTGCACACACTGTGCTATAATTTAAAGGTAGAAAAGCAAAATGGCTGCTCTCTGGGACTCTAGGTGTTAAAAAACGAAGTTTCTGTTACTTTACGGGAAATATCCTAGTGTGGACACATTGTAAAAATTTGGCTGTCTTTTAATTGCTTATTTTTTACTTCATTATTTTATCAGCATGAAAAAGGTGTTAAACCTATTCAAATGCATTTTAAAGGTCTGAAACTCATGCCCTTCTTCACATTTTCCAAAGCTGTCAATAGTGGATCAGATTGGAGCCTTTGCTGGGCTGATTAAGCCCCCTGGGCCTTATACTTGACTCCTGGTATAAAGCAACCAACTGTAAAGCAAATGCTATAAGCACTTAGTCCTCTCAAAACCTATTGTACTTCTAAATAAAGGCTTGGAACAGTTTAAAAGGTCTGGAATTTATCACAGCGTACCTGAATGTTTGCTGGAGTTGCATTACAGGAAAGAGGTTTAATTTTTGTTGGGTTTTATTATGTGAATGCAGCCATTTAGCACTGCATACCCAAGAGGGAAAAAAATCCCAGTTTTAAAACAAAGTTCATTCTTTTTTTTTCCTTCTAGCTTACTACCTTGGGAGGCAAATGTTGCAACGTATCGCTTCATGGGAGGCGACAAGTGCATGCTACCATTCATCAAGAACATTGAAATGAAGACCTCCAACGGCCATACCAAATTGTGCTAACGTTTCTGATGGTGTCTTTATAATATTCTGAAGATCTGCTTACCTTCGTTTTTTCCAGGACTTCCCAAAGGCAAAATTGTATGAAGCAATTTGTCATGAATGCTGAGCTGCTTAAGTATCCACTGCTGATGCTAAAGGGCCTCGCAAATGAAATAAAAACAATTCACAACAGTGTGGATAGAATAGTGACTGCAGTGATAACAGATCCATACAAGTGCCTCTTTTTATTCACATTAACAAACAGTGCAGAAACAACAAAAATGGACATTAACAAATGAAGGGAAACATGCAACAGAAAAATATTAAGCTTTATGTTTGAGCCACAGACTACAGCCTCATAACCGTAAAAAGGAAGTCAAACATACAAAAGAAATGATTTAAACCCTCCTGTTTGAAAGACATGTTCAGCGTCCCACACGTTCAATTTCTTTTATTTATTTTTACATCTGCTGCTGTTGCTGATGTTTTTGAAATAAACTGGTAAGTGCTTCACAACCTGACATTCAAATCCTTGTTAGCCTTTATCACATGAAAAGAAAAAGGCCCAGATATCTTAAAGTAATTCAGTTTTGGTCATGTTTCTTTTTTCCTTTTCTTAAAAGAAAAACCTTAAAATGACTTCCATTGGAGTACACACCCTGAATTCAGGCAAAATTTACTTCTCTGGTAAATCCATTTAACTTTCAGGTCTCGAGTTCAACTGAAGCAGGTCTGTCATATGACCGGGGGTCATTGTGGCTATTCCTGCAGGGTACTGAGATTTTGCTTTGGTTTTAAACCAGCTGCACAGTAGCCGCCTGTAAGTAGCCCTGCAGGAACTGGAGAGCTTCTGCATTCAGACTCGTGCTCAGCATTGAAGGAACCTGCACAGAGGGGGGGGAAAAAGTACAATGTTTATCAATATGGTTTCCAAAGTGACAATTCTTGGATTCCAAACACAATGAATCAAACCAGAAGAAGAACAAAACTACCTGCATTTGTGAACTTACCCTTCCAGGACAGGCAGTAGAAAGCTTGTGCAGTGACTGGGCCAGCAGGATTTTTGGATTGCCAACAGCATCTCCAATTGGGTCGTGCTCCTTCTTCCCGGCAAAGGCCAGCTGTGAGAAGGCAGTCTGATAGCCCGGTGTGTCTTCGATGTCAATGAAGTGCTCATCGTCTGGGATGCTGTCATCTTCAGGAAGCTCAAAGAAACCGATGAGGGCCTGGAGCAGTGGGGTCCTGAAGAGATCCAATAACTCGTCTTTGTTTTACTCAGGACAACAAATAAACATTTGTATCTACTAATATGTAATATTCCCAGCAGCCATCTCCCCAAGGACGAACAGGAGGAGTGCTGTGGGTTACATGTGCATGTTTGTGGTCCCAAATCCTTTAGTGGGACCTTTGCTTACATCCCAGCATCATCTGGCATTTTGAACACCTGAAGTGCAAGGAGCCCATTATTTCCCATAGCATCTTCAGACTCATGTACTCAGTGTGACCTAGCGCTGTCACAATTTGTCGACTATCAAAATCGTCGAAGATTAATTTAATAGTCATCTGAAGCTTTGTAAGATCCTGAAAGATGCAGGAATAAGTAGCAGGATTTAAGAGTGTAATAACGGACTGAAACAGAAGATGGCAGCACTGCATGTACAAGGATGCCAGCTGCCGTTAAACCCCGAAGAAGAAAAAGGAGTCTCCAGTATTGTAGCTGTGTCCAAATTCAGGGGCCGCATCTTTCGGAGGCCACATTTGTTGGCCAATTACGTTACAGCGACGCAAGGAAGGCTGTCCAAATTCAAAGACTCCTCCAAATTTGTCCTTCATTTCCCCAGATTTGAAAGATTGGTCGGGTGTATCCTTCGTTGCCCAACCCTATCCCAGAATTCATAGCGCGGCCCAGTCAATTCCAGTTTTCAACAATGGCGGCAGCTACTGAGTTTTAACATTACTCTTATTACTCTTTCTTGGTCACAAAATAAACTTTTAACATATTTTCAGGTGAGAATGTAGCTGTGTAAACTTTAAATATCTGCTTGGTTTATTAAGACATCAGATTTTTGCACAAGTGCGCCGATGTTTTTGGAGACACCTGTTACCCACTAGCTCGATAGCTAGCCGGGGGTTCAAGCCTCACTAGGGCCAGCGAGAACAAACTCCCGGCACATTGTTTTCAGATCCCCGTGGTCTTCTGCTACTCAGGTTAAACATGTTGTATAAGTCACTTAGATAACTTTTGTCAGTATTTTACTGAGAAAACGGTTGGCTGAGATTAAAGTTATAATTTTCACACAGCTGAATAAACAGAAAACAGAGAAGGGATTAAACAGAAGTGTGAGATGGTAGAATATACTCCAGTGTCCTGTAATATTTTAGATAGCAAGGAGCAGACGGCGTTTATTAAACTCCACCGAGACAATCTGCATATTTCATTAAAGGTTTAATAAACTATCATCTTTTTAGTCTTTTTAGTTAGCACATACCTTAAACACTTTAAGCTGTAAGCTAATGATTGTTACATAAGAGCAGATGCATGCTGGTGCAATAAACTTTACGTTTTATGTCCAGTGGATGCATGATCCGATTAGTCGACTATCAAAATAATAGTTTGTGGCAGCCCTAGTGTGAACCTGCTCTCTTTGCAGATGAAGTGGATTCAGAGCGGTTTATAGTTCCTAACTGGACAAGCTGACATCCCTGAAGTTTAACTGATTTTGGGTTACTGTAATATAATGATCCACTGTCCACTTCAATCGTGGCATCCTGACACCTCAGGCAGTGTAAATGAAAAGTGTGCATTGCTGTGTAAAGTTTTTAAAATGTTCGAGCTTCATGTTTTCTTACCAGAGTTTTGTGTACTCCGTGTCCATCATTGCAGGACACTCAGTGAGGATCTTTGTAATGCCAACAGCACAGATCTTTTTCTCGACTGGTCCAGACACCTTCTGAACTTCTGGAATAACAATTTTCTCCAGCACCATACCAAACATTCTGCAACACAAAGTCAGTGAATTTAATACACTTTTAAATCGGTCTTTGGTTTGAAATTAAATTACAGCTACTGGTAACTACTGCACTCTATAATCACACACACACACACACACACACACAGCAATGTCATCACTTGAGTCAACTATAGTTTTAATTTTTCATAAGCACCCAAGCTAGTGAAGAAACTAAAAGAGGTGCATGATTAATTAAGTTTTGACACAAGTGTCAAATAGATCAGAGAAAATTGTGCGTCTTTGCAGTAAGTTTGAAAGCCATCAAATTAAACAGGTCGGCAGCTTATCAACAGAACTTGTTGCTTCTTTTGTGCAACTGATGGATCAAACAACACTTTGTTTTGGGGTTTGGTTTTTTTGGAACACTTACTTTGGCTGGATGCTGTCAAAAATCTCCTGAAGTGCTATAGCTCCATATTTGACACAATACAAATTGACAAACACCAGGAAACCTATGAGAGGGGAGATCAAAAGGTTCAGTCGCTGGCACTGCTGGAGTAGATTAAAGCTTGAATGTTGCTAATGGTAATGGTATACTAACTCTTGATGAACTTGGTGGTTTTGGAACTTTGTAGCCTCTGGAAGAGCAAAATGAAGATCTGTTTCCTGTACTGAATGAGTGATTCTCTGGCAAAAGAAAGTGAAAACATTAACAACAGCAAAAAACAAAAACCTAAACATTTTTTGCCAAAGACAACACTTTATAAATGAACCACTGAGGAGAAGATTTATCAGCTTACGGGGGCATGTGCTCTATGATGCTGTTGAGAAGGTAAAATCCTTGATGATCATTGGCCTTGGATGCTATAAGCTTTTGGAAAACTCCAAGCAAGCCAGGCTGAGGAAAAAAGTCGACAAACAATAAGAAAAACATGCCATCTTTTTTGCCGAGTAAGAAAACGAGAATCAGAAGAAAACTTGTTTAGTTATTTTACTGATTAGCGATTAAAGTACTCGGTTGAGCTAGATTTTAAATTAGTCATCTTTTGGCCAAAAATAAATAAATATTTAAAAAAAATAACAACTTGTAAATATAAAATTTAAAAGTATTTGTTCATGAAATTTCAGTGAAGAAGAAGGAGAAGGAGAAGGAGGAGGTTGTGCCATACTCACTATTTTATCAGCAGCAGACCTAGCAATAGTTTCACCTCCCTTCTCCAGGTAAGCCTGAAGGAGGCGCACCAGAGGGGGGATGTTCCCTGTTCGTTCCCAAAGTACAGGCTGCAGCAAATGAGGGAATAAGGCCATATAGGAGGCGGGGATAGAGTTGGAGTGGATCTCTAGGAGGAGAGACATCACCTGGAACACATATGGAAGAAACTCTGCAAAAGAAGACGGATAAAGATGTTGAGTTGTCCCTAAAGAGGCACCGAATGTGTTTTAACACAATCTACACTTATATAACTGATGTACCCTGAACATCGTTCTGGAGGATCTCCGTGAAGACGGGGAAGAGTGCTTCCTCAAAACTGCTGACAGTAGCGGGGTTCGCCTTGCAGGTGATGCGGACAGACAGGCACAGGGACTCAAACAGGTAGTGGTTAAAGTGAGGTTTGCTGGGATTCTGAAAGCAGACGAAACATTTTTCAATACTTGATGCGTTTCCCCTCAAAACAAATCTATCTGTATCTATAAGTACTAACAAACATTGTGTTACCTTGCTGACTTGGAGGAGCTTATGAGTGAGCTGACCAATCAGCGTTGGGATGTAGGGAACAATGGACTCCTGCAGCAGGGAGAAGCTGCGCATGATGGCTTTGAAAATGAAACGAAAAAAATTAACATGCATAATTAGGCTATGTTATTAACTTTGGACTTCGTGTGACAGTGAGTGAGGAGCATTTCGATAACAGGCAAGTCAGACTCACCTTTCATAATGTATTCATTTTCTGCAGAACCAGGAAAAGCCAGTGCCTTGAACAAGTTGTTGAGCAGCTGTTCAGTAAACGGTGCCATCTCTGCAGCAGTGATACTGATAACACACAAAGAAGAAGACTGACTGCACTTTGGAATCATTTCATCTTACAGTTTAATACTAAATGGATGGAGAAAAGGATACTAACAGGCAATATAGCCACTACTAGGCATGAGTGCTCACAACATTACAGGATTAATATACAGTTTTCCCCTTTAATGATTGAGACAACATTCTAATGAGAATAAATGCTCTTTACTGCAAATGAAAACATTAAGTTAATATTAAAATTTACTTCACTAACAGGGTTTGACATACATTTGCGGCTATAGGCATGTATACATGTACTCTTCCTCATCACATCTGTTTTTGATACCAAGATGGTGATGGCAGAAACTCTTATTAAGGCTTCAGTACAGACTTCAGAAAACAGTGAGTATTGTCTTAAAAGCTACATCCACCTTTTATACTGTCTATGCTACACGACTGTAGCTGATAACTAGTCGTTGTAAGCTTTACCTCAGCAAACAATGATCAAAACAGTCCCTAGTTTGACGTTAGTTACCTTTAACTATCACCAAACATGATGCAACACATTAAAATCTGTTCTTTCCCGGCATTGTGCAAACTTACATCCACACCATAGGCCATGAAAAGTGATTAATCTCCCCACAGAATTAGGGTTGACATTTCCAGGATTTTCCCCAAAATGCTCCACCCTAAATGTCCATGACTTTTGCAGGCTTTTTACAACTGTAGAAACTCTGGTGTTACATTTGGGAAATGTAAACCTTCTTATATGCTGATTTTAACATGCAGCTTTATTTCATAGATCAGTCCAACTCATTAACCACTAACCACTTTGTTCTCGGCGTTTTGAGCCTTGGGCCGTGTCTGCTGGGGTGTCTTCTTTGGTAACGCCACTGCTCGAGTTTTAATCAACATTTTTTACTTTCGTTTTTTTTCTATTATCCCTCTCACACTTTCAACATACTGGGGCGTACAGCTACAGTAACACGTCCTACTGCCAGATGCTTATCCTATGCTCTGTGCTGCATGCATCAATTTAACCCAACATGGTTCTATTCCAGCCACATGACTGATTCAGCATTATTGTCACTATAATTGGCCTTTTGTGTTGCCTATCAAAACATGGATGGAAAGAAGTTCCATTAACTTTGCCTTACATTTCTATCAAAGATATTTATGATAATTATTATTCTATGTGTTACAATATTATTTGATACTTACAGTGTTGTGTTGTTGGGTCCCCTCATAGTGAACAGTCTCTCCAAAGCATGTGCAGCATAAGTGTGCTCCACTGTGCTCTCTGCCTGCAGGTGAGTTATTAGTAAAGGGACTGCCTGCAGCAGCTGCTCTTTAGGAAGCTGAAGACAAAAAGAAAAAAATGATAGAAGCACTTTCAGTATTGGATTTTTTTCTGAAACTGAGCTAGTCATTGGGGAGGAAAAAAAGCAGGAAGTCATACCTGACTTCTGAAGATCATGACATATTTGATGGCATCAGCCTTCAGCACTGGGAACTCATTAACTACAATGAAAATGACATGAAGAAAATTCACGTTTTTGTTTGTAAATGGCAGAACATTTACACAATATCTCAAAATCTTTAGGATCTCAAAATTAATAGTATCTCTATCATCCAGCTGGTTACAGAGGAATAAATGTGAAGAAACTGCTGTATCGCACAGGCATTTGCACATTAAGATGTGAAATATTAGCAGTTTTCTCACCATTGGGGGATTTTAAATCAGGGAGAATGTGGTTCACAAAGAACTCTGTCAGATTCACCAGCTCGTTGGCTTGTGTTATTCCATGCTGTTTGGATAAGATAAAACAAGTATAAAGGATTTCACATTTAACACAAATGTTTTAGCAGTTACATATGATTTACATCAAATTCAATAACTTTGGAGTGCGTATGTCAACCACACCTTTTGTGTCTGGGCTTTCGATGCCAGCGATGTGACCAAATAGATGGCAGCATCCTTGTGTTTCCAGTTCTCCCGAGGTGTCTTGGCATATTCGGCCAGCATCGAGTTCACGTAGCCGGAGAAGATTGCTGTGACTGGTCCCTCAAAAAATTTACAAAGTCCTCTCACCAAATCACACGCAGCCCTACGGCGAGTGTCGATGTCTGAGAAAGGATGGCAAAATAGGACTATCATCAAGCATTCTGATAAAATGTTTTATAACAACTATATAACATCATTATACATTTTTAAGATAATTTTAAATTAAGTAAAAAGCAAAACTTTTTTCATTCAAATTTAATTTAAGAGATGGTGATGCATTTTTACCAGATCCCTCCAGGTCTCTTCGGATGTACTCCTCTGAGTTATCTTCAAAGGCCTCCTCATCCGCACCTAATCCGACATTAAATGTCAATCTGGTCAGTGACACTCAGCACATAAGCATGTGTGTATCCAAGCAAGCAGCGCCCTGAATCTCTAAGCACTTCCAGGTGTAATTTGATGGCTTACTTCTGAACTCCATGTTGGGCACAATGACCTTCTCACAAATGCTTGTGAGTGTATTCTGGTCCTCAAACAGATGCTTATAGTGTGGCCTTTCACAGACCGATGCCAAGAATTGGATAGCATTGCTTACGAGCTGCAACAAAGACAAGGTGAACTGTAAGTATGGGCTAAGTGAACTTCAAAAATAACAGAAACACAGTCAGGTCTCACTGTTCTCACCAGGTCATATTTGACTTCCTGGCCAGTAGAAACTAGAAGGTTCCAGATTGCAGTAACAAAGCGTGGCAGGTATGGCTGAAATTCCTCATCATACTTCTGAGCATAAAGAGCCGCATTGTCACAGATCTGAGACTTCAGCAGCTCCAGGAGACCTGCCTCCTCCTCATCCTGGGAGACGCACACAAATGTCAAAAACACTTTTGCAATAAGTGATTAAACTATGTTGCAGTAAATCTAAAGGAGAAGATAACTCACATCTGTTTGTAAAAGTTTATTATCCAAAGTCAGTAGGCCATGGAAATTGGTCATCCAGGTTTCCATATGGTCTTCAAAAAACTCTGGAAGGTCCTGTGTGACACGGCAAAGTTTACTTACAGTGCACATGAATAAATTCCTAAACAGACTGAAGCTAACCAGATGTTACTGGCAACATAGTAGTGCTACCTTTTTTGTAACTATCCTGATTTATCAATAATTACTATACAACTACATTAACCTACATTAAATTCTTTTTTTTTAATTATTTCATAGAACTGACCTGAAAGTTAAGACTGTAGAAAAGCTTGGCGATAAGTGTGAGTGATGAGAAGAGGACCTTCAAGGCATTGACATCTGTAGCATGAGTTTGACACAGCTCGATTGTGGCCTGTAACAAAGACAGATGTATTCCTAAACCTTGTTTAAAAGTTTTATTTTGTTAGGTGTTACATAACATCTGGTTTAATTGCGATAACAAACCTTGAATAGTTCAGTCAGAGGTAGAGCAAACGTGTCCAGAACCAGTTTTATCTCAGACCAAAGCTCGTTTGACTTGAACTCATGGCGATACCTTAAAAAGAAGAAAAGGTGCAGAACACATTAATTTTTTTTATGAAAACAGATTCATAAAAGATTTTAAAATCACTGAGAAGAGAGTTCTACCTCTTGAAGAGTGAATGTGCAGTGCGCAGCACACCGTTGATGATGTGGAAATCTCCACTTCTGAAGCGAGTCACCATCTCTGTTAGAAGGTCTGGCCATTTTTGTGGAAAGTCTTCACGTCCTATGATGCTGATGGCATCACTTAACTGTGAAGACAGATTGGGCACATGAGTAGGAGTGAATTTATGGATATTCTTCCTTTGCTTTAAAGTACACCTTTTAGGGACAATGGCATGTTGGGACGCACCTGTTTCTGAATCTGTTCCGGGCTGCTCAGCATCAAATTTACAATGTTTGCTTTTATTGCCGTTCGGTCAGGATCAGAGATTTTGTTGGGTTCATCTTCAACCTGTGAGTAAACAAACCACAGAATTAGGCCAGCATAAACAAACCTGCTCACAGGTGTTAAATTGTATTACACACATACTTTTCGAGAACCTCAGCACATGACAAAATCAAAACAATTATTAATTGAATAAAGAGGAAAAAATCTTAATCTAGATCACTACAACCTATCAGCTTTATATTGTGCTGTTAAAGTGCTGAATACACTGCCTATGTAGTGCCGTTTCGGTGTAAATGAATGGCAATGCATTTTAAACTGCCCCCACCCCTGGACTAGTGTGGCATAAGCTGAAGGGCTTATGCCACACTAACACTGAGGTATTTTATGTGCATGGGAGGGACAAAGGAGACCGTTTCTTTCAGTTTAGCAAGCAGATAACAAAAGTGAACTCTAACAATTTCAAATGGACCCGAGTTCAATGATAACACAGTGTATTTCTATTCAAAGATATTAAACATGTGCAGAGAAAAACACTTTCAATCAGGCTGTTATTCAGCAAGACTCACAATTCTCCAGTTTCTTTTTATATAATTTTTGAATGTCACAGCAGCACAGACGCGGATCACGTTGTCCTGGGACTTCTCCAGCAACGTGAGAAGTAACAGTGGATAGTTCTGGTTTCCTTCTACAGATTCAAGAAACTTTTCAGCTGTAAGGGAGGGGGGGAAAAAAAGAAATGTTGTAAAGGAAGTATTAGAGTAAATATTAGAGTAAATCAAGTAAATAAATAATTCATAGCTCAATGAATAAGTGAACAACAACATTCATTGTAAACTCCTTTTTGATATGCAAGCTGTCATTAGAGTGTATTACCAGGACGTCTGACTGATGGATCTGGGTCTAGGGTTTTTCTTAGGAACTCAGTCAGGGTCTGTAGGTTAGCATCATTCAGCTCCATGATCAAAACTATGAGGGAGTGGAAAAAAGACTGAAAGAGTAAATTACTGAAAAACAAAAAGTGCGTTGCAAGACACTAAATGCAGTACCTGATATAGGTTCACAACATGTAACGATCTAACTAAATCTACAACATTTTTAGCAATGCCTTAAAACCTGTGCATTGTTTCCAGCAAAATAATATAAAAGTTCCCATGTGCATACGTAATTTGACTTGGTTTGATTGAAAGCCGTTTCATTGCTCTAACAAGCCAACTTGACTTTTGACTCCTAAGTTTACAGTGTCTGCTAGGCTAAATCATTCATGCATTCATTTTAGCCTGGTAGCAGCTAAGCACTATAGACTGCCAATGCCAGATTGAGGTAATGTAGCCTTAATTTGGCAACGCTGCTGACTCCAGATCGGTTTATGCGGCGTAGCGTCTGAGCTAGCAGGCTAAAGGCTGTCTAGTCTCCTGCGAGTTTTAATATAAGCACATGGCCGTCGCAGATTCGCATGTATTGGACAGTATGCAAGGTCTACGTTATATTAAACCATTTCATCGCTGTCCCGAACAAAGCAAAAAGAAAAAAAGAGCATATTCAAAGCAAGATGGAAATCAGGATCTCGATTCCAGTGAATAGACTGATCCAGCAGCCGGTCCTGTCCAAGTCATCCAGCTACAGTTAGCACTAGCTTGCTAATGTGTTTGCTGCTAACCATAAAGTTAGCTAATTTCCGAACAATATGAATTTCCTCTTAAGTTATTGAACCGTAACAAATGTCAGACACCGAATTAACTGTCACTGAATACCACAACTGTTAAAGCAGTGGGACGTCTTACCGTGATAGTGAGTTTAATTTAGGATGGGATGGAGAGCCACCACAAGTCGTACAGACGTACCGCTTCCCGAGCCAGCTTTCAAATACCTTGAGTAAAAGGAACTGCGCGGTTAGAGTACTGCGCAAGCGCAGATGTCACGCCAACGTCGTAAGGCACGCCCCTTGTCTAGGTTTAAGTGTAGCAGCAGAACTAAACGGTTATTTACAATGTTCCTGTTGAGGTGGAAGTCGGGGTGGGTTTAAAAAAAAATCATTTTGGCTTGAATAACTCAACATAGATTCATTAAATCCTGAATCTGTTTTTAAATATAAATGTATTATGCCAGAAATGCCTGAATTCCAACAACCACCAAACAGCTAAAACAACAAATGAGAGCAGGTAAACGGATTCCGCGGAAAGATATAAACACAAATCGCGGACCCGACTCATCATTATTAGTGAGATGTAGGCTGTCACTCGATGGCACGTACTGACATGCCGTCGGGGTTGGAAGCCTCATTCTGATGCTCCAACAAAAGTTCACTGAATCAGCAGCAAAAGAAGATCAAAACTACGCTTCACAGTTGATAAATATCGTCATCAATCCCCTCTTACTTTTGCTGTTTTGCTTCCACCACGATAAAATCACACTTCCTGCACATCTCTCTCTCAGTACACTTCAAGAATAGTTTCCCATCTCAAAGTGTCAGTACTGATAAATGAATCAGAATTATATTCTGACTGACTCAAAACTGAATCGAATCGAGTCGAATTTAGGATGGAATTGGACCTTGTGAATCGGAATCGATTGTAGAAACCAGTAACAATACCCGGCACTAATTAAATGTATGTGTTACATTTTTAAAATTTGAAAACAAATTTAAGGCCACAAACATAAGATGAAGTAGACTGAACACGATTTTTTATCAATTTGTTTAAGTAAGTCACCACTACTCTTTATTCAGAAAGCTGATCAATTCAGTGTGAGTTGTCTTAAATTTGAAAAACTTGGAAATTTTGTTTCCCAGTGGGAAGGATAAATGGTTTGAAAATGCCATGTCACTGCTTTCCTCCTCCCTCGCACAGATCAGTCTGCATGTTCATGGCGCCCACATATTTTTCTGGAATGTGTTGTGCAAACCTGGGTTCAGCTGGAGAAGCTTCAGCTCAAGAGATTATTGTTGGCATTGCTGTGATTCTTTGCGTGATACACTGATTTGGTGAGTAAATGTTTACTCTTATTCAAACTGTTTTGTGCCTTCTCTCAGTTTAACACCAGGTTTATAACATATGAACTTTATATTCTTAACTCCTGTATTATTTTAATGCTTTGTGGGTGCTTTTGAACACCCTTTCTTTAGCAACAGAAGCATACTGCTTTTACATTTAACAAACATTTCTGTTTAATTACATTTTAACCAACAACAACAACAACAATAATAATAATAATAATATTTGTTTTGTTAAAAATGTGTTTCGATACAGGTTTTGTTGTGAAAGTCCAAAGCCATAAATCAGATCAGTGGCCTGTTAATTGGTTAAAGCCTAAATTGGCTTTATAGTTGAAAATAAAGTAATTTAGCTCATCCTTCCAAACTAATAATTGAATTCCACAGTTGAAACATTTTGCTGTTGCCTATGTTACATATAAACACTGCCATATGTTTGGTCATTGTGCTTATTAGAAACGTTATATATTAGAAGTTAGCTTTTGACAAGGATGTAATGATTATATTTAAATTAGGTGGTCCTTTTTTCAAAACACATATCTCTTTAGGTCTAAACAGTGGCAATACCACACATTCAGACACAGTAGTATGGTGTTTTTAATATTATATGTGATTGTCTAATTTGGATGTATGAGGTCTGCATTGACCTTCTGTGTTGTAAATTATAACGGCTGCACAGCCATTAAGGATTAAATCAGCTTCTAAATAATTTTATGGTTTTTCTCCCTCTGCTTGCTTCTTACTGTCTTGGAGGGTCGGGATCAGCACTTCCCACATTACATGAAACTCTTACAAGTCTAGAAAAGGAGCTGTTGAACAGAAAGACATCAACTGAGTGGTAAAAATGTTGGTTTTCCAAAATATTAGTAATTGTCAGTGACATTTATATTAATCAGGCTGAACTTTAATCATACTTTAGATCAGTGGTTCTCAAACGTTTTACATCATTCCCCACATGGCAGGAAGAAATGTTTTCACGCCCCATGTAAACAAACGAATGACAGAAAATCCTAGCTGCATCTTTATTTAGATAGCAAACTCATTCACAATGAATTCTTCAGTAATTTTTGTTTTAAATGAACAACTTTCATTTCAAACAACTATTTGTGACTTTTGTCACTAGACTGCTTCATTAGTCTGCACCACTTCTACAAGAAAGGTTAAAAAAGTTAAACAGAATGTGAACTTTGCCAGGAACGCAAAAATAAAATTCAGTTTTAATCTTATTAAAAAAAGAAATCCAGAAACCTGTGAACAGAGATGAAAAAATATAATTTAGTAAGTAAGCTTAATACTTTTCACTCTTAGTAGCTGCAGTGTGCCCGTTTTTCACTGCAGAGCTTTTCAAAACGTGTTTGCAGGCTTGATACTGCCACTCTCGAATCATGTTTAATGTTCAGCTTAGATCTATGCTTTGTTTTCAGTGAGACAACAGCAGAAAACCCCATCTCGCAGAGATAGGACGTGGCAAACAGAAGCAGAATGTCCACAGCTCTGTCCTATGAGTGGATGCTCCCTCTCCACACCAGCCAGAATTCACTCAGTGTCTGAGCTGCAAACCTCAGCCTGAGTGTGGAGTCAGAGGTGATCTTGATGAGCTGGGAAAATCATCAGGTACAGATGCATTAAATGGATCTCTCCCTCAGACATACTGAGCACTGTTGTTTGGGAAGAATTTCTGAAAAAATGCTCTCAGGGAAGAGATGTGTTCTTTAAAACACAAGATCACTGTGCTAGCTCTCAGCTCACTGGGTTCGGCAAAGTTGATCAGATTCTCAAAGGAATCAACATTTTGTTCATCAAGTCATCTGTTGTACATCTCAAGTTTTCAAGTGAATGCACTGATTTTGCTTGGCTGGATGTTTGCCTCTACCTTGAAGCTGCCTTGAATCTGAAGATTTAAATCATTAAGCTTTTTAAATCTATCGATGAGATAGGCCAGCTTCATCAGAAAGACTTCATCATTAAACTTGCTTGCAACTTCATGCATGCCTTCCTCCTATAAAATCATCAGAATTTCCTCTCTGAGCTCAAAGACTCGTGTCAACACTTTACCTCACTAAAGCCACCTTGCCTCACTGTGAAACAAAACGGCTACATGCTCAGCTCCAATGTCTTCACAAAGTGCGGTAAACAGTTGTGCGCTGAGGGGTCTTGTTTTCGTTGCTTAAAACAGTCTTGAGTTCGGGGTTAATCTGCCTCAATGCGAGGGGTTCTCTGTGTACAAGGCAGTGTGTTCATTGCGCATTTGGTGAGACTTTCTTGATAAGTGCGTGCAACCCCTTCTTTTTCCCTGCCATAATTTGTGCACCATCCATGCAAATTCTCACACAGTTGTCCGATTGAAGGTAATGTTCTGTAAGATAACAGTCAAGAAGCTTGAAGAGCTCATCAGCTGTCACTCTACTTGAGACATACTTGCATAAAAGCAAATCCTCACACAGAGACTCTGACATGACAAAGCGCACATAAGCAATTAACAGACAGTCTGTGCCAGTGATGCCAGTGAACTTATCAGTGGTTGCTTTAAAAACAACAACAACAACAAAATCCTCAATGAGCAAGCACTTGACAACAGTGGGGAGGAAAAACTCCCTTTTAACGGGGAGAAACCTCTGGCAGAACCAGGCTCAGGAAGGGATGGCCAGCCTGTCGGGTCCGAGTGGAGTTAAAATATTCAATGACATTGTATAAACATTATATGCACATTTTAAAAAAAGGCTTTAAACTCCCAGTGCCCCCTCCTTCTGAAAGGGACTGCTTACAGAGCAGGTATGAATGATGCCTGAGTAGACATACACAACTCACAACTTCCTGGTTCTCATGAGTGCTCTGCAGAGGATTTCCCTAAGAAGTGGTGGCCTCGCGGCGGGTGTTGGGGAACGGGGAGCTGTGCCTCACTGCCCTTCCCCTCTCAGAGAAACCCTTCTACAGAGGAGTGGACAGAGCCAGGAGCTTGTGAGCTGTGTACAGTATGTCCTGGTGAGCCTCCACCTTTTACAGGTGGGTGCAACCTGGACTGCCTAGAGACAGACCAGACCAGCTGCACCACACAGACACTTCAAACCGCATCTGCTGACAAAAAAATAGATAAGATGATAGATAGATAGATAGATAGATAGATAGATAGATAGATAGATAGATAGATAGATAGATAGATAGATAGATAGATAGATAGATAGATAGATAGATAGATAGATAGATAGATAGATAGATAGATAGATAGATAGATAGATAGATAGATAGAATTTAAAAAAGAAATTTTTTTAATCCTATCTATCTATCTAACTCTCAGAAGGAGAGAGGCACTAAGGCACCGGCTTCCGCCCCCCAGCGCCCGCGCTGTGCCCCCTCCTTCTGACAGGAACTGCTTACAGAGCAGGTATGAATGACGCCTGAGTGGCATCATTCAAGAGATTCTCACTCATAATGATTTCATTCATAATGTAAGCTAGGACATGTAGAAAAACTTTCATATTTAGTAAAAGATATTTATTAACACTATCTAATTACCAGCATATTTTTCTGAGTTGTCTCAATGGCTGTAGGCACTGGGATCTTGGTGGTTGCCTACGGTACAAAATGTCATCTATGTTTTGTTTTTTTTTAAATTCAGTTTCATTTCATTTCACAGATGTTAATAGAGGTTTACTAACTCTATGATATCCAAATTGAAAAATCTGTATGGATTTAGCATAATATATTAATCATTCATTGGAATCCAAGTATGCAAACTAAATATCACATATTTGTTTGTAAGCAGCCCTTAAATGTTTTCAAAGGTGCCTACTAAAAATTAAATGTAGGGGTGGGTTTAAAAAAATGATTTTCCGATTCAAATCGATTTTAGCTTGAATAACACAATATCGATTCATTAAATCCTGAATTGATTTTTAAATATAAATGTATTTTGCCAGAAACGGCAGAATCTCAGGTTAAAGCTCACAAAACGTTTTCAACAACCACCAAACCAGCAAATGAGAGCAGGCAAATGGACTGCGCACAAAGATGTAAACACCAAGCGCGGACCCGACGTCTCACGAGTCTCACAAGTGTCAGTACTGATAAATGATCAGAATTATACTATTTTTGACTGTCTAAGTCAAAGTGTGCATCACTTTAGTTCAAAGAACCAGCCAGATTTACTGTGAAGACTGGGTGGGGGGAGGGTAACTGAGTTTATTTGGGTACCAGCACACTGGTAATGAGGTGGAATGGCACACATGGGGCTAAACAGGTACTACAACAGTGCGTGGAGGTGACACTTGGTAAAATAGGAAGAAAAAAACCTCCTAATCATGGTGAAAATAAAAAAGAAGTGGCCGCACAGTAGAACAGGGAAGATAAAGTATACAAGAGAGTAGGGCCAAGCAAGGCAACTGGAAGAAATAGAAAAAAGGAAGTCAGTTTCTCTAGGCTAATAATAGGTCTGGAATAAGTTCAGCCACACGACCATTAGGAAAACATGATTCAGAGCAATGTGTAAAATGCAGGAGTGCAGCATGTGTTACTGAAATGTAATGGATACAGACAGCTGCTGTAGACCTCTCAAGTCATGCTCCTCAGACATAAACAAATACCAAATCAGTCAAGGAATGCAGCCGTGCTGAACTCTTCACATTTTAATTGTGAACGCGTGAAATCCTTCAGTACAGAATGACAGTCATTAACAATAATGCACTTTGAACAGCATATTTAAACTGTAAAACAGAAAACAGCATCAACACAGAAAGCAGCTTGTATGAATGCAAACATTTCTTTTTATTATGACAACACAAAGTAAAGACTTTTTAGTGAGCTTAACCCTCATCCTGTCTCACAGGTTTTGGAACAGAGGCTCGCAGTATGAGCATGCTACAGGTTGTGCATCTGACGGATGTTCAGGGTATCCCGCAGCATTAGGTCACGTAGTCGCCAAAGTGCATCTGCCATTGTCTTGTGGGCGCCCTTACTCTTCAGCCAGTGGGACGGCAGTCTGCTCTCTTGCTCTTTTGTCAAACGCACGTCTTGTTTTTGAACTGAAATTGCGAAGACATTAAATCAAAGATGAATATGAAAAAAGTACAATTAAAGAAAATATTGGTATTCATGGATAAGAAATACGCGCAGTATGTGGAGATATTTCTACTACTGTAACTACCTTTCTATGTAGGCTGAATGACTAACTATTGAAGTATAAAATGAACCTGAGAGAGCTTGGTCCCACTTGCTAACAGTTGAGGATTCTGCTGTAAGGCCCTCGATGTATCTCAGGTAAGCCTCAGAGTGGAGCACCCGCTGATTTTTGGCAGGCGGGGACACAAACACCGGGGTGGATGGCTGCTGCAGTGCAGGTTGTCCCATCTGAGCCTGACCAGGGTACGGTGGTGGAGCCTGCTGTCCTGGGCCAACCAAACCCATCTAAACATAACAATGCAGGAACTCCATTATTTCTCTGATTAAAACTATAATTCAGCTCAATGCCACTCAATTTCTTTATACAGCCCAATATCACATGTGGAGGTTGAAAGGGTTTTACAAGCAGGAAAAAAATATAAAAAGGACATTCACATTACATTTGATCATCATCAGTACTGACATGTATACAAAGCTATAAAATATTGGCAGCTGCCAGTGCTACCCCTCCTAGTAGATACAAGTATGGTATAAATTTCATAAACCTAGGTGACTTCCTTCTTGAATTATTGTATTTACACGATTTTCAGAAAGGTTGTCCTCTGACCTTAAGATCAAGGTCACCAGAATTCGAACTTGTCCAAAATTATTAGTAGATATACCTGTGGTATCAATTTCAAACTCCTGCGTCATCTCGTTCACGATTTAGCGGATCCTCAAACTCTGCAAATGGTATAAAGGTACACTTTCTTGGAGGGAGCTAAATAAAGTGCAAACATTAAAGAAGTTTTTCAGGTACTCTGTATTGAAGTTGTTTGATGTAAACTTTAAACCAATGACCTGATGATTTCCAGGCTTATATCCAAACACACATCTGCATAAAGGTTGCAAACTATACCTAGACACAAATCTTATATACAGTTTTAATGGATTTCTTTTTCAGAGCCCAACTGATTACCTGAGATCCATGAACACTTCCTGCTCCAGGTCCACCTACGCCATTGATACCTGTCAAGATATTAATCCATGACAAATTGGAGCCAGCCAAGTGCTACTGGTTTTTATTCCAAATACTATGTTAAAAATACAATACTAGAAATTAACCGGTGTTTTTAGGAATTTCAGAAATGCCAATCGTTAAAAAGATGATTACATGTGGATTTATTAGCATCATAAGCAAGGTTATGTTAACACATTACCATCAGGTCTGTTGGTAATGAGCTGCATAAATACCCAAGTCCTTGTTGAGACTATGCGCTCTCAGCTGTCTAGTCATCAACTTAAGGACCTCAGCCTATTGGTACAGGTAGCCCCTCCAGCAAGTCAGATTGGTAGACAGGAAGCAACTGCTTGACAGGTGGTGTGGCTATGACAGCACTCTTACCAAAGTATGGTATTCCAGGGAACCCAGGCATAACGCGCAGGAGATGTTGGGGAAAGACAGGCACCCCCATGTGATGTGGTGGTATGCCAGTCATACTAACCATGCCTTCAACATGTCCTTGCAGGGGCATCATAGCTGACCTATATGCACCCATCCTACCTTCTTAGGAAGGAACAGTAGTAACACAAAACAGCAACATGCATTAGTCAAACATGCATTCACTACCAGGCATGCAGTTATATGTTACTATATAGTTTAATCATAAATGAATGGAAAAGGTCACACAAATGGGAAATGTGCATGAAATCGTTTTAGTGTATGTGCAGCATGGCCAAGCATTCATTTTACCGTATAAACCCTTAAATGGTGTATACCACCCTTTCATGTGTAGGACACTCCATGATCCAATTGAAATGCAGATTCTACGATTTTTATTATGTGTCTGGGTGATGCATAATGGGTGTTATGCACAATTTAAGTTTATGAATTAGGTGAAATAATGTTAGAGGCAATATAAAAGGAAATCACAGCAAAATGAAAACACAAAAAATGAAATTGAAAATGTAAGTAATTCTAGCAGTTAAGCTTCTTATTCCGGCCTTGTAGTGTGCACTGGGGATCCATCTGCATCTATGAGGGGTTACCTGACACAGGCGTCATGCTGGGATTTAGCATCCCCATGGGGGTTGGGGGAGGCACCACCCCCATCAGTGCCCCTACTGGGGTACCTGCTCTAGGGGACGTCTGATGCTGGGCCCTCTCACGTTCCTGTTGCTCAGCCACTTTTGCTGCTCGCTCTGAAACACAAGAAATATAAGTATAAGGTGTTAACTTTATCATTCACAATTCGTGAGCCATAAATAAGTGGATCGATAGATTCAATCAATCGATCCATCAATCCATCTCTATGCTATTAACTGAATAGGAATATCAAATAAAAATACTCACCTTCATACTCTGCTTTCCTGGAACTGTCCAGGTTCCTCCACTCTGTGCCAACCAGGCGGCTCAACTCCCCAAAGGAAAAGTCTGGGTGCTGAGCTTTTATCACCGCTCGCATCTCACTGCTGAACAGGATGTAACCGCTCATGTTGATCTTCCTCTTTGAGCCTTCCTTCTTTGAAAGCCCTTTTATGGACTTTGGTGTGGACTGTAACCAATCAAAGGGGAATAATCCGTAAAAATACCGCACAATTATTATTGCTCAAAATTATTTAAAATAATTACTTTCATACTAACCTGCGGAGGAGTGTAAGGCATGATATCCATGTCACTAGACATGGAAGACTGCATCTGTGGAAGAGTCTGCTCCCCTAGCTCGCCATCATCATCCCCAAGATCCTCTAGCTCTTCATCAGTCATGTCAGCAAACTTAGCTTCCAGTTCCTCAATTTTCCTATCTAACAGAGGGGATGGCTCCTTCTGGGGTACTATAAGCTTCCTGTACAAGACATTCAGTGTAATTTATTCTTCTTTTTCAAATAAAATCTTCAGTTATGAAAAGCTTGCTAATTGATTTAAGTTCTCCTTTCAGTAACTCAAATACATACATGGATGGCAGTAGAAAATTAAAGCACACCGAGAAATGAAAACCATCCAGTATGAAAAGATCAGCTGTCTCTATGCAAACTATGCCAGTCTTTAAAACAGTTTGGACTAGGGATGGGTACCGGTATCCGGTGCCATGATGGCACCGGTTCTGACATAAACGGTAGTAACCAGACCGAAAAGCAGCGCACATTTCGGTGCTTTATTTTGGTGCTTTTTTTTCCCTGAGATGTCACACACTTTTGATTCCAGCCAATCATTTTACCTTTGCAAGCGTAGTAGGTGGGCCCAGGTACGTACGTTCTTTTAGAGCAGAGCTACAGATTAAAAATGCCCAAGGCGAAGCGGTCAAAGTCTGGCTGTACTTCACAGCAAAAGATGCAAACTCAGCAGCCTGCAACAAGTGCTTTAAGCTGATACTGTGATACTGTGCAAAGGAGGTAACACCTCAAATCCGATGAAACACCTGGCGACGCATAGCGGGTTTTTTTTAAAGCCCAGAAATGCACCGTATTTGATAGCTTGCTGCGAGACATCACACCGAGCACATCTACTGCGGGTGGGTTGCCTGTTATCGGACCCGGAGTTAGCAACATCCCCCAAAAACCCGAAGAGGAGAGTATTCCCTTCACCCTGGCCAAAAAGGCTAAAATGACCAAAGGAAAAGTGGAAAACAGTTAAACATGAGAGGTTTTTGGACAAAGTTTGTGTTTTTTCCATTGTTTAAGCACTGCTTCCAGCCAAGAGTGATACCATAAATCCCCTATAGCTGCAGAAAAAGCTAACATTGTTATCTTTTTACAAAAAAACAGCTGAACATGAGAGGTTTATGGACAAAGTTTGTGTTCTTCATTCTTTAAGCACCGTTTAAGCACCGGCACTGTTTCAAAAGTACCGGTTTGGTACTGGTATCGGATAAAACCTAAACGATACCCATCCCTAGTTTGGACCAATAAAACATTTATTACTTCGCTCTTTAACACTTAATAGCTGAGACGTCTTGATTTTTCACCAACCAACAATGATAGGCATACATAGTGTACAGACTGTTCACCTAAAATAGTAGATTTCATCTTCCAGCACCTTCCCAGAGAGTGAGAAGCGCTTCAGACCTTTGAATTTCTTCATCTGCTTCTCACTCTCAATGTAGCGGCTCTCACAGAGCAGAACGTTCTCTTCAGGCACTTCAGTCGGCCGACATGACAAATAGTCTTTGAAGGACGACACGACACACTTTCCTGTGAAATGAGAACAGATTTAATTAATGCTTTTAAGGATTCTTCTGATAATGTTATCATCATAAAGTAGTACACAAAACTGATGGTGTTCTGTTTAGGGTACCTATGATGCAGGTCATGGGACAAGTCTCCTCCAGGTTGCTGAGGAACACTTCCTTCTTATAGAACATTTTTGTGGGTTCGTGCTCCGTTTCTTCAGGATGAATAAAGATGGGACCAAAAAAGTAACCTGCTCCATCGCGCATCCACATTTTCTCAATCCTGTTCAATAAAAAATATAAAAGACGCTGTTTTTTAAGCATTTGATTAACTATTATCAGCATACAAACAATAGAGTTTCAATTATTATAACTGCAGGGAAGCATGAGGCATATTCCAAATGGCAGATTGAATTGTAAGCATCTTTATAACTAAGCAAAAATATTAGAATTATAATATATTATAATACTAAGTTTTGTCTGTCATAACGCAACTTTCACAGGAGCAGCTACGCTACCTGCCAACTCGGTGGGGCACAAGTCCATGAGAAGCGATGTAAACGAAGTCTCCTACTTTAAGCCACAGGTTGTTGTAGCAGAGTTGCTCGTAGTACTGACACCCTGGCTCCCCATTGGTCACATCCAATGGCACATCTTCCCTTTCCTGCAGACACAAATCATTTTGCTGACAGCGAGACTTATATGCACACTACCAGTTTTTATAGAAGCAGTCAAATCGCTATTTACCTTGTCTATTATACCATTTGTAATCTTGCTTTCATCTGCAATCTCTGGTGGCTTCTCCTCCTGTTTCTGGGCAAAAATGGATGCCACACGGACTACAGGAAGGGGTACCTCTCTGGGAACAAACCGAACAGAGCTCAAGGGCATCGTCCACATCTTGATCTTCTTGAAGGATTTGGACTTGGCAGAGTAACGGGACTCACAGACATAAACATCCTCCGCTCTGAAGCCTTCAGGATGAAGCTTGAAGTATTCCTTCAATGAAAAACGCATTTAAAACACAGCCGCCATAAAACAAAACCTATTATTAATCTAAAAAGAACAAAAAAGCAGTGAATTACCTTCACAAACATGACCACACATTTTCCCATAATCTTGCTGACAGGAGCTTTGTTATAATAGTCACTCTTAAAAACTTCCTTCTCCAGGAATTTCCTTGTAGCCAGATGAAATGTTTCATTTGGCCTATAGAACCAGCAGCCATACAGCCACTTTTCCCCTGTGTGTATAAGCGGTAGAAAAACTTACTCAGTTTTACTGCCTGAAAATATCTATATGATTTTTTGTTTTAATGACAAAATAATTTAATTAGTGTTGAGAGACTGACCGGTGTTGTCTTGCCAAAGACGCTCAATGTAGATTATATGGGGCTGGAGGTTAGGCTCCGCAGGCTCCACGTACACGTAGTCTCCCACATGGTACATACTGTCCTTGAAGCTGCAGTCCTGACTGTATGTGCGCTGTAGGCCCGACTGCCATGATCCTCCAACAGGATCCTCCCTCTTCTCTGCTTCTGTGAATTCACCACATATTCAGCAAAACAAGGCTATATGCACAGATGCATGGTAGTCTATGATAGCACTTTTTATGGACTTTTAGTTTGAATACATAAAGTGTTTGACAGAATACCGATTTTCTCCTCTTCTCTCTTAATTTTGTCCTCTTCAAACTCCTTAGGAAGCTTCTCTTTCTTCTCCTTTTCAACATCACTATGCAGATGTTTAGAAGTATAGCTGAGCGCTGGGGACATCAAGATCTCTCCGTTCTTACACAGTTCATCTCTGATACGTATGAAGAACTGCTGCAGCTCCACAGCATCTTCAAAGATCTCTGAGTCTGTCCTGTAATGAACAAATGGTGTAACACTAACTTCTGCTTTTTTTAATAATAAGCACTGATTTGGTTTTGTGCACAATGTTCAGCAATACTTTACCGATTCAGTCTTCTGGCCTTCTCCAACACTTCAAACATGTGGTCCTGAAATACATCCAACCTCTTGTAATGGCCTCGATCCACATTATTTCTGATAATCTCAAAATTGAGCGATGGCTTCTCTGGGTTAGCGGGATCAACAGCTGGGATCTCAGCGAGTGAATCGCTGTAACAACGTCCTTCATCATCTTGGTGGCCGAGCACAGAAACAAAGAGGCTGCGAATGAGTTCCTGGATGAGGCGAGGCACATCGGGTACATGGGCATCCTCTCCTCCCTCCAGGTCACGCCTCGTCTCTAACAGCACCCTGTGCAGCAACAGAGCGTCGCGGTAAATCAGAGACTCTGGCTCATTGTAAGTGCAGGCGTTGTTGAACATGAGCACCAAGTCCTCAACCAGAGCATCTACATCCTGGTACTTGTTAGCCAACATGTGGCTCCTGATCTTCTCCATGTCCACAGGTTTCTTGATGGCAATGTAATAGTCAGGCAGCTCAGCACGAGAAGGCAACCGCAGGAAGATCGTGCTGAGACGACGGCCCCGCTTATCAGTGTAGTTCTTGACAGCTTCATACAGTTCATGCAGTTTCTGCTGTAGAGGTGTTAAATACTTTGACTTCTTTAGAGTAATGCTGTTCTTTCCTGCAACAGAAGTAGGAACATTTCTAATTCTTGACAGATAAGAAATTTACATACTTGCATATATGGTTTGATTATGTTACTTGAGTGACATACTTATTTTCAACTTTGGGGACATCATGTCATCATCATCAGTTGCTGGGCCAAGCTCTTTGCGCTTGTCTTTCATGATCTTCTCTAGGACGTCTGCATCGTTGTAGACCTACAGATACAGAAGTTCAGGGTAGACCCCCTCTAGGTTCAACCTCTGTGTCAAACAAGCCAACTTTCCTTTGATTGGCTGCCCCTTGCAAACAAAAGATTTGAAGTGGCTCCGCTGACAGAACTGCGTGGCTTAGATGATGATATCAAAGATATCTGGTCTTAATAAATAAAGTCTGAGCTTCAAGCTCATAGGTGTGTGTATATGATTGAAAATAATTAAAAGCTCAAAGGAGACCTTTGATTTTTGTCATACTATCTACTCTAATAGTGAAAGAAGGACTTGTCTTCAGGAACAAGAAACAAATCAGCTTCTTTAACTTTAGAAAATATAGAACAAATAACTGGGATCTCTAAAATGTATCAAAAAAAGGGAGGCGCATCAAACCTGAGAGCCTTCCTCATTGTAGTGTCGCGCATTGCGGAACATCAGCTTCATATCTTCCAGCATTGAGTCTTCGGTAAGGTACTTGTCTGAGCGGATATTGTGCTCTATGGTCCTCAGGTCCATTGGTTCCAGGATGACTTTGTAGTAGTCGGGATAGTCCTTCTTCGAAGGCTTGACCATGAAGAGGTCACACAATCTGCGACCAGTGCCGGCTTCTCGCGCCTCAGTCACAGCAGCAAAGAGAGCTTTCATCCTGTTTTTCTTCGTATTCTTCTTGTGACTAGAAACCAGAGAGAAACCACCAAAGAACTGTCACACAGGTATCCCCTTTCCAAGAAATAACCAACTTCAGAGAATTCAACAAGTACGTGACAAAGTGCACCTTTTTCTTTTTGTGCTACTGGTGTCAGAGGTGGCAGAGGAGAGCATGCTGTCTCCATCATCATCATCTCTCTGTAAAAGCTCCTTTCTCTTCATCTAGGTGAAAGGTGATAAAAACAATCCGGAGTTACAATAATTCTTTAACAAAAAAACCCAAAACAAAACACCACAAAACGGACAGAAAGGTGTAATCTTTAATAATCCATAAAGGAGCTCTTTTTTAAAGAGAATGTCCAAGCAAATCCAACATAGACGCACAACTACGAGGAACAGGCAGGCACTGACCTGCTGAATATGCTGAAGTTTTAGAGCACGCTTGTAGATGGAAGAGTGAGGAACGTTGTAGCGCTTGGCATTCTCAAACATCAATGTCAGATCTGAGTCGATGTGCTCAACACTCTCATACTCATTGTTTTTCATCTTGTTCCTGTGGGGAATTATGGGCTCTCACATTTGGGAAGGAGGGCACAGGAAAACTGAACTGTACAGTGAGTGTGTTTGATGCCACATTTTCCCACATAAGATAAAAAAGACAGGATGCAGGTGAAAAAAAAAAATAAAACAAATCATTGATGAAAACATTGAAGAACAAATGAGGAACAAAACGAGCTGATATTTGCCAATATAAGAAAATGAAGTTTTCTTTCTTGATTTCTTTAAATTCTGAACTACAAATAATTTTACCAAAATAAAAAAAAACAAGTTTAAGAGCATGAAAACCACACTATGAAAACACAGTTCTGTCATACTTGATCTGATGAAGGCAGATGGGCTGACTAATCTGGTGGTAGTAGTCTGGGTAGTCTTTCCTGGACGGTAGCTGCAGGAAAGGCTCAGAAATCAGCTGGCCTTGGCTGTTCCTGGCACCGCGCACAGCTTCATACAGCTGGAAGATGGGATTACTCATGTCCATGTTAGAGGTCATACTCTCTGCCTCTGATTCTCCCTCATCATAGTGGACAGACCCTGTCAAACACAGAAGGAGATAAATGGCTAATGGCACAATCTCTGTTACAACACCGTAAAGAGCAACTTAATCAACATCCAACAGTTTAACAATGAGATGATGATGTACCGGAGAGTATGCCTTCCTCATCACTTTCATACTGAAGAGCCATGGTGATAGCTGAGAGACGGTCTCCCTGTGCAGATCTTCTATTCCTTGCAAAGACAGACAGAAAAATTTAAAGAGCCGAGTCAAAACCACACAGTTAACACAACTTCTCTCTACATTATTCCAGGTGTTAAGTACCTGATACGAATGCTGGACTTGATTGGCTCTCCGTGTTCTATCTCTGACTTCTTTTGTGCAAAAATCTTTTTAATGGTGTTTGCATCCTGCAAGACAACAGCAAGTCACAAGTTAGTCTTGGACACCAGCAATAGCCTGCATCATGCTTTCAGATGCACCCTGACCTTAAACACCTGTGATCCAGGCTCATTGTAGGTTTTGGCATTCTTGACCAACAAGTCTATGTCCTTAGCCATGGCATTGACACTCCTGTAATGGCCCAACTAAAAGCAAAAGTATTGGTTGGACATTTCATTAAGAAAATATTTAAAAACACTAAATCAGAATTTAACAGGAAAATATAAGCGTACCTGAATCTTTTGAGCGATGATTTTCAGATCTATTGGTTCCTTAATGATGGCATAATAATCTGGGTATTGCTAAATGAAAAAGGCAAACTGCAAATCAAACTAAACAAACGGATTTTATGTTTCATTTTACAAGTCATACTCAAGGTTCTCGTACCATTTTGGAGGGAAGCTTCTGGAACAGCTCGCTGACAAGGCGACCAGTAGGCTCAGTGTACGACACCACAGCATCAAGGAGCTGCTCAAGGACTTCTTTCAAACAGGTAGGTGCACTCTGATATGCAAGTATTTACATCAGTCAAGCAGCAAAATACAGTATCATCTTAGTCATGCCAGCTGTAGACCATATAAACACTGACACAGTAAAAGATGGCTTTTAGATCTGTTACTGCTGGGACTGAGTTTAAAAGTCCTTAAAACAGATGAGCTAAATGTTTCACATGACAGAACTGCAACTGCAATATCTTCAGAAAAATTTAAAGTCCTATCCGGTCGCTACTTCTTCTGTTAAGATCAGTGTTAGTATCTTGGTATAAAGTTTACATAATGCATTAAAATTTAATCACACTTTCTATTAAAAAAATTTGTAATTCATGATTAATTTTCTCATTATTACTACACATAAAAGTGATCAGCTTTATTAACAAATTAACCCCTGGAGAAATCTTGCTGTTTAAAAAGCACAATGGCATTAATTGATCATTATCATTTTAACTGTAGGCTGCAGTCAGAAAAAAAAAGCAACAACCTGTTACTCTGTTGCTGCATTTATTGGTTAGTTTGCTTGTGTGACTCATATTTTAACACAGCAACCTCATGTTTGTAGATTTTTGGTTTTGGTCTTTTGGTGGGTTTAGCGCTGGTAAAATATTAAAAATAGCTGTGACGGTAAGCAAAGCAAATCAAATAACCTGAGTATAAACTTCAAATAGCCCAAATCAAACTTTTCTGTTTGCCAATCCCATGGAAAACCGAAACCCCAGTGAAATACTTCATACATATGCAAGTGTGGAACAGTGCAAAGAATGGGACACTCCAGTTGTTGCAGGGCTAATATGGCTAACATAATTTTTAGCTTTGATCAAAACTACACTAACTAGAGCTGTAGTAAAAATGCAACTGAGGGACAACCATAAACTGTAGAAACTTTGCTGATTACTAACAAAATACACTGAGAGCTAATTCAATACTGATTCTGGCCAGTAGATGGCTTATACTGAAGAATAACAATGTATCCCTAAAATGCACCTCATCTTCGGTAGATCCTCCAGGGTTGTCTTGTGCATCGTATCCATCTTCATCATCTTCATCATATTCCCCTCGCTGAACAAACTCATTCTTGGTGCGCAGGTAAAGGTCCCACAGTTTGCAGGCTGCTCTGTATTCTGGACTGTCCGACTACATTAGGGCAAGACAAATTAATTTTATGTTCATACTTTGGACCTTACACTTTCTTTACAAATATGTTAAACCATTTAGAGTAGAAATATCTATTTGTTACCTTATAATAAGTCTTTGCATTGTTGAATAAAAGTTGAAAGTCACTAGTTAGTTGTTCAACATCATCGTACTCCTCCATCTTTAATTTTTGCTGGATCTTCATCATGTCAATAGGCTGAGACACCACGTGGTAATAGTCTGGCTGATTCCTGTAGGGAAATTAGACTTTTTTTGTGATGTTTGTCTTCAACTTCACATTTTGGGATTGCTATTATAGGATTTTAATAATGTAAGTATGTCTAATGATCACTCATCCCTCTCATCACCTCCTTTTCGGGGCTCTAATGAACAGCTCACACAACATCCTCCCCTGGTCATCCTTGTAATCTCTGATTGTGTTGTATAGTTCGTGGCATACAGCAATCTGTAAGGCAAAATTTAAACACTTAAAAACACCCACACCCTTTTCATCATTAAATACTTACGGTCAGTGTGGCACTATAATTCTCACAGTTCATTTTTTAAGAAATGGTAACTGAAATTTGTAAAATTACAGGATCCACAGTAGGAATGTTTGAGGTCCTTCTCCTCTTTCTCCCAAATGAAGGCACTAACGACGAAGCCTGGCTATCGTCAAAATCTCCTCCACTCACACTGCTAGAGGGAGACGTCGCCCTTCTTCTTTTCAAGGCCATGACGAACCCCTGAGAAGACAAAGTCCAATTAAGTAACAGCATTTGGGAAATAATGCACAGAATGAACAGAGCTATACTCAGTTGTACTGTATCAGAAGCAGATGATAAGATTGTCACTCGTGAAAAATATAAACTGATATTAGGAAGTCAAAAGATTTGAAATGCCAGCTGTTCACGGCAGTGCTGCTGTGACTTTTCTTGGAGTCAAAAGGGATGAACATAAAATAACAATTTGACATGTGATTTCCTATACCTACAGATAACGTGGTCTCAAAATCTCACTAAGATGATTTCACGTATTAAACATAAAAAGTTGCCTTAAGGTTTAGAACTGGTCTCTTCCCCTTCTTGACAGAGCCTCTCATCCTTAAGCGCAACATGTACTGCAAATGGCGTGAAAAGGGCAGAAAATAAACACAAAGAAATCAGGCTCAAAGCATACAGTGTGGCTGTCGTTTTCTTGATTTAAGAAAAAAAATGCAGGTTTCTCAAGTATTCTGGATTTCTGGCATACACTTTCACTTTGAAAAACTAGCAATAAATGATGTTACTTCTCGTTATGGTAAAAGCAATTAAGTATTTAGTTAAAGGAGTCTCAGTAAAATCAAGAACGTCAGTGAAAACAATTTCCGCAAACGCTTTGTTGTACACACAACCACACTGTATGACTAATAGTTATGAAAATGATTAAAAATCTAAGCAAGTAAAGCTTAAATGAGTATGAGAATGGGGACCATGAGAGACTCCCACTGAAATGAGTGGTTGTTTATCAACTGTCACTCTGTGGGGGTTCAGCAATAGTTATTAGTATTAGTTACAGTAGTTCAGTTAGTAGTTACTAACTGAAAGTCCTTCCCAACTCAAAGTCCTTCCTCAAACCCACATTTTTTTCCTTTACACATGCACTCAACAGGCACTTTATTAGGTACATCTCGCTAGTACTAGGCTGGCCTCCCTTTTGCCTTCAGAAATACAATAATTCTTTGTGATGCCGATCTAACAAGGTGCTGGAAACATTCCTCTGAGATTTTGGCCCATATTGACATGATAGAATCACATACAGTGGGGCAAAAAAGTATTTAGTCAGCCACCGATTGTGCAAGTTCCCCCACTTAAAATGATGACAGAGGTCATTAATTTGCACCAGAGGTACACTTCAACTGTGAGAGACAGAATGTGAAAAAAAAAATCCATGAATTCACATGGTAGGATTTGTAAAGAATTTATTCGTAAATCAGGGTGGAAAATAAGTATTTGGTCAATAACAAAATACAACTCAATACTTTGTAACATAACCTTTGTTGGCAATAACAGAGGTCAAACGTTTACTATAGGTCTTTACCAGGTTTGCA
Organism: Neolamprologus multifasciatus; assembly: GCF_963576455.1. Taxonomy (NCBI): domain Eukaryota; kingdom Metazoa; phylum Chordata; class Actinopteri; order Cichliformes; family Cichlidae; genus Neolamprologus; species Neolamprologus multifasciatus. The sequence continues at coordinate 20,561,181 of NC_140443.1, read as the reverse complement.
CACACAGTAGCTGGTATTTTGGCCCATTCCTCCATGCAGATCTTCTCAAGAGCAGTGATGTTTTGGGGCTGTCGCCGAGCAACACGGACTTTCAACTCCCGCCACAGATTTTCTATGGGGTTGAGGTCTGGAGACTGGCTAGGCCACTCCAGGACTTTCAAATGCTTCTTACGGAGCCACTCCTTTGTTGCCCGGGCGGTGTGTTTTGGATCATTGTCATGTTGGAAGACCCAGCCTCGTTTCATCTTCAAAGTTCTCACTGATGGAAGGAGGTTTTGGCTCAAAATCTCACGATACTTGGCCCCATTCATTCTGTCCTTAACACGGATCAGTCGTCCTGTCCCCTTGGCAGAAAAACAGCCCCATAGCATGATGTTTCCACCCCCATGCTTCACAGTAGGTATGGTGTTCTTGGGATGCAACTCAGTATTCTTCTTCCTCCAAACACGACGAGTTGAGTTTATACCAAAAAGTTCTACTTTGGTTTCATCTGACCACATGACATTCTCCCAATCCTCTGCTGTATCATCCATGTGCTCTCTGGCAAACTTCAGACGGGCCTGGACATGCACTGGCTTCAGCAGCGGAACACGTCTGGCACTGCGGGATTTGATTCCCTGCCGTTGTAGTGTGTTACTGATGGTGACCTTTGTTACTTTGGTCCCAGCTCTCTGCAGGTCATTCACCAGGTCCCCCCGTGTGGTTCTGGGATCTTTGCTCACCGTTCTCATGATCATTTTGACCCCACGGGATGAGATCTTGCGTGGAGCCCCAGATCGAGGGAGATTATCAGTGGTCTTGTATGTCTTCCATTTTCTGATGATTGCTCCCACAGTTGATTTTTTCACACCAAGCTGCTTGCCTATTGTAGATTCACTCTTCCCAGTCTGGTGCAGGTCTACAATTCTTTTCCTGGTGTCCTTCGAAAGCTCTTTGGTCTTGGCCATGGCGGAGTTTGGAGTCTGACTGGTTGAGGCTGTGGACAGGTGTCTTTTATACAGATGATGAGGTCAAACAGGTGCCATTCATACAGGTAACAAGTGGGGGACAGAAAAGCTTCTTACAGAAGACGTTACAGGTCTGTGAGAGCCAGGGATTTTCCTTGTTTGAGGTGACCAAATACTTATTTTCCACCCTGATTTACGAATAAATTCTTTACAAATCCTACCATGTGAATTCATGGATTTTTTTTTCACATTCTGTCTCTCACAGTTGAAGTGTACCTCTGGTGCAAATTACTGACCTCTGTCATCATTTTAAGTGGGGGAACTTGCACAATCGGTGGCTGACTAAATACTTTTTTGCCCCACTGTAGTTGCTGCAGATTTATGGGCTGTATATCCATAATACCAATATGCCGTTCTATCACATTGCAAAGGTCCTTTATTCAATCAAGATCTGGTGACTGTGGTGACCATTTCAGTGCACTGTCATTTTCAAGAAACTGGTTTTGTGACATTGCACATTATCCTGCTGGAAGCAGGCATCAGAAGATGGATGCACTGTGGTCATAAAGGGATGGACATGGTCAGAAACATTACTCAGGTAGGTTGTGGTATTTAGACGATGCTCAGTTTAAGAAGGGGTTGAAGTGGGTCAAGAAAATATCACCGGCCTTATTACAACACCACAATCAGGCTTAACCATGAATATAAGGCATGGTGATTTGACAAGGTTCAACGTGATTTGCATTCAGAGATGATCTTCTGCATACCTTGGTTGTAATGAGTGGTTATTTGAGTTATCTTTCCCTTCCTATCAGCTCAAAGCTATTCTCCTCTACCCTCTGGCATCAACGAGGCATTTTTATCCAGAGAACTGCTCTCACTGGATATTTTTCCTTTTTCGGATCATTCTCTGTAAATCCCTAGAGATGGTTGGGTAAATCCCAGTAGATCAGCAGTTTCTGAAACAGCCCGTCTTGCACCAACAAACATATCATGTTCAAAGTAATTAAATCACCCTTTTTCACCCAATTCTGATGCACGGTTTGAACTTCAGCTGGTCATCCTGATTACGTCTACTTGATCTTTGCATTATTGAATACACTGCAGTCGCATGTGATTTGCTGATTGTATATTAGTTATATTAACAAGGACTTGGACAGTTTTATCTAATAAAGAGGTTAGTGAGTGTATGTTCACGTAGGGTGTACTTGATACCCATCATGTAACTGACATTCACACCCATTTAAAACAAACGACTGCGTGTAGACTGTGTACCCAGAAGAAGCCCACACAGTTGCAGGCAGAACATGCAAACCAGCCTGTGGAATCCAAACCCATCTCTAAAATACCGCATCACTGTACCCCAAGTCAATATAGCCCATAGCTTACATTTTATTTAATACATACATATCCATTTAAAGTGTGGATTGTGAAATACACACATTTTGTCTTCTTATGTTTACTTTTATATTATACATGACATTTTACATTATACAGGAGTATTCTTTAATGTACAGAAAGTGAGGATGCCCCAACTGTTAATTCTTGTACCAACGCTAATGTGTAAAATGACAAAGTACCAGGTGACCAAAATGATCAGTATTATTGTTGTCATTCATTCCTCTTTGTGAAACAGCCAAAGTAGGATTTATGCAGCACCATGGGTGAACACTGGCCACTGCTCTCAGTAAATGTAATGCAGATTTTTGGCTCCTATATCCCTGTAGAAAAGCAGTAGTAGTAGAAAGCTTAGTCTTAGTAGAGTAAACAGCAATGATCCTCATACATATGTGATATCAAACAATAGGCCTAACGCAGAAATGTCAATAACTGTAATAAAATTATACTATTGGCACTGTGTACAGTGGAAGGAGGAAGAAAAAGGCGCGTTGGAGCCTTAATGATGAATTTAAAGGTATTTAACATATACTTTCGGGAGAGGAGAACTAGGAAAATGAAGGTGTTTAAAAAATTAAATAAAAATAAAATAAAAATAAAATAAAATAAACAAACCCTTTGCTCTCCTAGTAGGTTTTAAGTACCTTATTTTACGTTGTTAAATGCTGCAGACCCAGCAGCTCATTGCTTTTACCTCGAATGACATTTCTCTTAGTGCGTCATTCACCAGGTCCCAATGATGCTGGTATGTCTGGAGGTCTGACTCGCCAAGAATGTTAACAGCTCTCCCTTAATGCTCCCCAGCAGCTGCGCACAGGCTGCCGTCCAGCGTGCACACATCAGCAGCCTAGCATGCAGAACGGCAGCTGTCCACACACCTGAGTGTCTGTCACTCAGCGTGGACAGGTACGCACCTCGGAGCAGCTAGCCTTAGCTACAGTTAACGGTTAGCCTTAACGTTACCTGGTGGGTTAAAGCCTAGACAAAGGCATCACTGTAACGACGACTAACGTTACAAAGCTACCGTTATGTGCACCGACGACACTTGTATAAGGAGAGAAAACACACACACGTTTTACAACTTGACATGGCTGTGTGCTTACCTTTTGTGAACACGACAGCACTACACCCACAAAATCTTAACCATCAAGTAAGCCAATCACTTATCGATTTTAGGTAGGGGGACAGAACTGTAACGTTTTCGCCAATGTAACCTTTATTTCCGTTTGCTTACCTTCACAATAAAAGCGCAGATGGATTTGACGTAGTTATACGTGCGCATTTACATTACTGTAATTGCTTTTCTTCTCTTGTCACTTTACTGTGGGGGTTGTTCGATAAGGAGTTGACATAAAAGGGACTACTTTAGTATACATAAACTGTCCCATGCCAGAATTATAAATAAAAAGGGTCAAACTGGAATTAAAAAGGAGCGCAAATGGACTTCCGGTTAGTTCAAAATTATTTTACTAACTTTTACTGCGCCATTAAAACCTCATTGTTGTTAGTCAAAAAACCTATTGAGCTGTCAGACTTACCTAAACTGTAACTCCAGTTACATTAAGCAGTAACTTTCCACATATTAGCCCATGTTTGTGCTATATTCAAACAAACTCATTTTGCCACATTCAGTCAAGAAAAACAATGGTAAATGGACTGGTTCTTATATAGCGCTTTTCTACTCTACCTGAGCACTCAAGCTCTTTTTACAACATTCCTCATTTACCTATTCATAATTTTTTTTCTATTCTTTCTTTCTTTCTTTCTTTCTTTCTTTCAATCATTCATTCATTCATTTATTTATTTATGTATTTATTTATACTCCAATGGATGGATAAGATAAGAACTTGGAGTTAGAATCTGGCTGCGGATATTTGGCATGTAGACTGGAGCAGCCAGTTAAACCATTGAACCACCAACCTTCTGATTAGTAGATGACCGGCTCTACCTCCAATGGATATTACATCCATAATGTTATGTCATGGCTTTTTCTTCTTCGTTTACTTTTTTTTTGCAGTATGCACATGAAGTTTAAAAATGCTTTAAAATATATCAACAATGTTTTCTTCCTCTTTTGGCTGCAACCAGTGGTCACCACAGTGAATCATCAGCCTCCACATCACCCTATCCCTAGCATTCTCTTTGACAACCAACCCTCTGAATGTCCTCCATCACTAAATCCATGAATGGCGGCTACATATTTAACATCTTTTGTCCAATATCTCCACTGTCCCCGGTGAGAACGTCCAAGCCTTCTCAGTCTTGCCTCTCTATCTTTCTCTCCAAACTGCTCAGCCTGAGCTGTTAGTTGTGGTCCCTCCCAATAAAAGTCTTAGCATCTTCAGCTTTTCCACCTCCAGCTCAGCCTCCTGTTTGATAAGAGATGGCAAAAAACAATAAGATCTTGGAGGACATGGGAATTTTGTGAAATGATGTCCTCCCGATCCTGAAGACCTGAAAAAAAAAGGAAAATATATGTAACATAATTTATACATCAAATTAAGTTCTGAAGGTAGCTGGCCAAATAGTCATGCCATAGTCACATATGACTTGTGGCACAGAATCTATCTTCTAAAGCCCCAGAAAAAAGGACAATATCAGATTTCTTGGGCAATAAGAGGGCACTGGGGAAACCTGTCACCCAGCTTGAAATCCTTTTATTGAAAGATTCACTAATATGAACATTGATCTTGTTGTGTGACAATAAAGTAGTTATTCTCAGTTCTTCTACTCTGATATTTAGAAAGAGGAATCTCAACTATTGGATAGATTGTGGTAGACAGATACCCCTTCAAGATAAGTTTGTGGTCCTCTGTCTTTGCATCTCGTTCCATCATTAGGTGAATATTTTAATAGAATTGCTAATGATGAAATAGCTGTGTTACTAGACGATATTAGGATGGCAGACATTCACATTTTTTGATGGTTTAAATGTAATGTTTATACTTGCTTTATTTTTCAAAGAGCTAATAGTGCTACACTCATATTAACTGGAAAAAACAGTGCTAATCCTGTAATAAATTATAAAACAGTAAATATGCTGTAAATAATAATAATAATAATAATAATAATAATAATAATAATACCTTAAGTTATTGTAGAAATTCCACGTTTTAAAGTGGTATAGTGAACCTATCAGCAGATACAATGCCATCTACAAAAGGCAGTGATCAGGTTTATTTTATCTTTATGATCAAAACCAGATGGTGTGATGAAAAGCTGAAGGGCTTTAAAGCAGTTCAGTTAGCTTTGATGTTCCTGTTGACTCGGCACGAGCGGCACGAGCATTACAAAAGTTAAATAAACACCAAAATAGGCTATCTGCCGAAGTGCGAATCTAGAAGTTCGTATCTGTAGCTAGCTGTATCAGCCCGGGAATGAAAGAATGTAATAAAAGAAAAGATTAATAACTCACGGACTGATTTGTCTGTAACTAACATACTAACTAACTGACATAGGAGTTCACATCAAAGTACAGGCTGGAATTATGTCTTGTTTTTCGGAAGAAAGAAGCTACACCAAAAACTTGTTTCTGCCCCAGGGAGAAAAAAAATGGCATCAGCATTATTTGCCATCCATACGTTATAAATATGAGTTATCATCACAAAATTTCTAACACTGAAACGAATAAAAACTCAAACTAAATGAGCAAACGCACTCCGAAAATTAACTGAAACTAAACAGCGTTCAAAACAAAAAGTTAAAACGAAATAAATAAAAACATAAAAACATGATATGGAAATACAAAACTATAGTAACTCCAGGTGGCAGTGCTGCATTACATTACAGCATTATACCTTTGAAGAGGCCGCATAAGCCTAATAATACTGCAGAGGGAGGTAACACGTCTGGAACTGTGTATGCGGCCAAAAAAAGGAGAAGAAGAAGAAGAAGAAAAAGCTACACCAGACAGGAAGTGTTTGCTAATAGTCCATGTGTTGCGCTTCTCCCGGTCATTCATTCGCGAAACAAAAAAATTACGGACTCGTTTTTCATGCATTCAGGCTTAATCGTGTTTTTTTAGGAACCGACTGTGTACTATTAATGAGAGTAATAGTAATAATATTTTCCAAATAAACTAAAAACAAAGCCTGCAGCATTTCTGCAGTAGCACTAGCTAGCTAACGCAGGAGTTGTGTTGTAGAAGTTTAGGAAATCTCATCAACATTTAAAGTGCGGTTTCTGGATGAATAGTTCCGTGGATACTAGCATGGTCAAGGAAAACCGGTGGGACATACCCCCCAATGCTCCAGCGTGCATGGAGAGGCACCTGTGCGCGGCACAATACAGAGCAGGTAGGGAAAAGGAGCGCTAGCTGAAGGTTAACGTGTAAACACGTGGAGCCGCTAGTTGGTTATTGTTATTGTGTTCACATTTGTGCTAAACTGTTCAAGTCCTACGTTGAAAATGTTAAATAAATAACATTTTATGTTGAATACCAGTCAGAGTAATCTTAACTGGCAGGCGATGAATGAAAATATAGATGTTTGAAGGGTTTTCTCGTTGGGTTTTCTCCACAGATGGCACCCTGCTACTTGGTGCCTCCAGCCTCTCTGGCAGAAGCTGGCAGGGATCTGTTTGGATCTACAGCGACCCTGACCAGGCCCCCAGTGAGGGATTCTGCAAAGCTGGTGTGCAGACTGAGGCTGGTGTCACAGATGTCAAATGGGTGTCAGAGAAAGGAATTATTGTTGCGTCAGATTCAGGTAATGAAATGTTTTTTTTATGGCAGATGAATCAAGCACGCACTTGAAGCTTGTATGAGACTGGCCTCATTTGTCTGTGCAGGTGCCTTGGAGCTCTGGGAACTGGCAGAGGATGAACGTCTACTTGTTAATCGCTTTACCAAGCATGATCATGACCATATTGTCACTACAGTAAGCCCCGTGGTTGGAGCAACCGCTGCAGTCACTGGCAGCATGGACTGCAGGTTAGACTTGTTTTACATGAACATACATACACCATTCCACCTGTCACAACAGAGCAGAAGCAATGTTAATTGCTTTTGTTTCAAACTTTGGCTTAATTAATTTTTGAGTTGCCCTTGTCATTCCTTAAAGTGCATCTTTGCTTATTATTACAGAATTAAAGTCTGGGATCTAAGTCAGGAAACGGTTGTCACTACCTACAATGGTAAGCATCATCTTAACATTTCTTCATACAGAAATGCACAAAACTTATGAAAATGCTTTTTTTCCCTTAATGTGGAAAAATAAAAGTAAAGTGTTTATTTTTTGTAGCATTCCTGTATGTATAGATTTTAGATTAATTAATTTACCAAGGGTTTTTTTTCTATTGCTGACATTACCAGACTATCCCAGTGTCATATTCTTATTGACTCTTTGGAACGATTAATTGCTGAAGGAAAGTTTTATATTAAAATGGTTTTAAAAAGCCAAAAATGTCATAAATGTCATTGATGTGAAAAGTTTAACTCAACAGTTCTTGGTTTTTTTCTTCCCCCAGTGCACACACAGCCAGTCACTTGTGTTGCCTGCAGTCCTACAGATGAGTCTCTGTTTCTCTCCTGTAGCCAAGTAAGATACTAATCAGCATGTTGTTTGCATTTTTGGTTTATTTTTTGGACCATAGAGCTGCAATCATTCAGATAAACTCAACTACTTCTTCTTGTCACCTCTTCTTTAGGATGGCCGTGTGTTGTTGTGGGACAGGAGGAAGCCCAACAAACCTGCATCAAGAATAGGTAAGCTATGTCACCAAGCTTTGATAACCACTTTTGCCAAACACTACTGCAAGAATAGTCGAGATTTGGTAGAGCTGCACAGGAAATGAATTATGACAGAGAGTAAAATTTGTTCCAAAACAAACAGTTATGTTTACATATTTATGCCAGTACACACACTATGCAGCAGTCATTCACTCTGCAAATGTATCTGTGCTAAAGTAGGCGTATGTACTAATACCTAGCAGGTAGAGAATATTGCACCTGCAATGGAGATGATTCCTCAAATACGCAGCCATTACCAAAGTAATCAACCCAAATCCAGAGCCTTAACTTTTCCCCCACATTTGAAGACTTTATCTGTCCTCTGAATGATGGATTTTGACACCTCAAAACCCATAAAGATGTGATTTCAGGACCATTGTAGTAGTTTTCAGGTTTGTCCAGGAGTGGCTGCATAGGCAGAAACCACCCTCACTAACTTTAGATCCAGATCCCATCATTTAGTACTATAAGCAGGCCTGAAATATGACAGAAACCTCTCAGTTCACAAAAGAGCTTTAAGGGTTACTTTCACGGGGTAAAGAGTGCTTCCAAAACTTTGGAAGTGCTCCATAATTACCTAATTAGCTACCTAGTGTTTTATTTTTTGTCTGGATAATTAAAGAAGGACTTTGTCTTATTGTTCCTGGAATCTGTTTATAGGCCTTCTTGGAAATATGTCAGTGTCTATGCTGTACAGGATGTCCTGTGTAAGTAATGAGAGATGGCAAGCGCATTCTCAGTTTCTGTTTTTGTTTTGCCTCAGATGTAGAGTCACCTAGCTGCTCCCCTACTTCTCTAGCTTGGCACCCTCACCACAGAAGCACCATTGCTTTTGGTAAGACGCTGCACTTAGTCACATTTGATTAAAAGCTGAGTTTAATTGAGAAAAAGTTGATTTCCTTTTTTTCTTTTACATTCTCATCGTGTCTCAGGCGATGAGCTCGGCAGGGTGACTGTGAAAGATTTCCTGGGATCGGAGCCGTCTCAGGTGGAGAACGTTCACAGCCGCAGAGTTAATGGGCTGGCCTTCTCCACACACAGGTAAATGTAATGTGTGTCACGATCTCACCTTTGGCTTTATTGCTCTTTTACAAAATTCTGACTTCTTCCTTTTCTTCCCAGCACACCCTTGCTAGCCTCTGTTAGTGATGACTGTAGCGTTGCTGTTATGGACTCTGAACTGCGAGAAATGTGAGTACTTGTAATTCATGCTGAAAGCATTTAGTTTGTTGTTCTATTAAAAACACTAATCACATATTTGTTTGTAGACTCAGAGACCGGCGGCACCAGGACTATGTCAAAGGTGTGAGCTGGCTTCACAATGGCTCCTCCACCCTCACAACAGTAGGCTGGGATCATCTTGTGCTTCACCATAAAGTCGGTCCAGCTGATGGCATTCCCAGTTCCTCTTCTTAGACCCATCAGTTGGAAATGCACTGAAGGAAAGCACTGTTTTCCCCTCACTACTCTCCCCTCATTCCTGAGGTGTGACATTTTGCAGAAAAGAAAATCTATTGAAAGATCTCACCTTAATTTAGCCCCCGAAAACCACACAATATTGGGAATTCTGCTCTCCTAGTCATGGTTTTTGTGCATTACTAACATAGAGAGCATAAAATGGACCTAGTTACCTAGTGATGAGCGTTTCTGCTGTCACCATCTTGGTTGCAAAAAATGGACATGCTACAGAGGGGCAGGTCTGATTTAAAATGCTTAGTCATTGGCTAGTGACGCGATTGACACATCGTTAGCCACGAAGTGAGCTATTGAAGGGTATAGGATGAATTCTGTAGGAGAGTCTTTTTGCAACCGCAGCTTTCGCCCTTAGGTGGTCTTCACATATTTCTGACCAGATAGCTGCGTCCATATTTTTATACTCTCTATGACTACTAATCACATCACAGCCTCCCTATCCACTTCTTTCATACTGTATAGTTTGTCTTTGTGTAACTGCATCAAAGCAGCACATTTGTATTGCAGAATTTTACATTAAAGGTAACTTAATGTTATCAGTGGCATCATTTGGTGTGTTCTTTGTGTTTACTGAGATCAGATATGATAAACTGTTACTACTGTGAGGTAGTGGGAATAAGAGGAGTTTTCAAGGATACACAAAGTGCAGTCAATAAGTTCCTCTTCCCCGAAAAGCCATAAACCTTAACCCCCCTCCTTCAAGGTCATGTCCTTCATTTCAGACACTGAGATTCACCCTATAGCTGTCAGCGATCATGCTCCTGTATCTTTAACACTAATACACAAGAATAATACTACGCCAAGTAAAAACTGGAGATTTAACACATCACTACTTAAAGATGAAGACTTTATTAAATATTTTAAAAAGGAATGGACTTCATATTTAGACTTTAATGACACTCCCGGAACATCTGCTTCTGTTCTATGGGAAGCAGGAAAAGCTGTGATGAGAGGTAAAATAATTTCTTTCTCATCACACAAAAAGAAAGAAGAAAACAAAAATATTCAGGAATTAGAAAAAACCATCAAATCCTTAGAAGAAGCCTACGCGTTCCACCAAGATCAAGAAATAATGAACAAAATATGCAAAACAAAACTAGAATTAAATGAAATTATTAATAGAAAAACACAATTCCTTGTACAAAGACTTCGCTTGCAGAATTTTGAACACAGTAACAAACCAGGTCGATTTCTAGCAAACCAGTTAAAAATAAATAAAGAAAAAACAACTATATGTGCCACTAAAGATTTATCAGGGAACACAATATATGACCCTGGAAGAATAAACAAGATTTTTAGGGATTTCTATGAAACTTTATATTCACCACAAATAAACCCGTCTAAAAATGAAATTGATTTGTTTCTTGACAACGTAACTCTTCCAAAATTACTAGACAGTCAAGCAATGGCACTGGATTCGCCACTGACGCCAGGTGAACTCCAGGAAGCCCTGATAAGTATGCCCATTAATAAAGCTCCAGGTCCAGACGGCTTTCCTGCAGAATTCTACAAAGAATTCTGGACAATTTTGGCACCAGTATTCCATGGAATGTTGCAGGAAATCAAGAAAAATGGCAGACTACCACCAAATATGAATTCTGCTAACATTAGTCTCCTGCTAAAACCAGGAAAAGACCCTTTATTTCCCTCAAGTTATCGTCCAATATCCCTTATAAATGTAGACCTTAAAATAATCTGCAAAGCTCTCTCAAAGAGATTAGAGAAAATAACCCCCCTCTTAATTCATCCTGACCAAACTGGTTTCATAAAAGGTCGGCACTCCTCAACAAATACTCGTAGATTTCTTAATTTAATAGACTACTCATACAATAAAAACATTGAAACCATAATATTATCTCTAGATGCAGAAAAAGCATTTGACAGAGTTAACTGGAAATTTTTATTTGCAACTTTACACAAATTTGGTTTTGGAAACTCTTTCATAAATTGGATAAGAATATTATACAATTCCCCAACAGCTCGTATCAGAACAAATGACCAGACATCCTCCAGCTTTTGTCTCCTGAGGGGCACCAGACAGGGATGCCCACTCTCCCCTTCACTTTTTGCAATTTTTATCGAACCTCTAGCAGCAGCACTTAGACAGGCTACAACAATTAAGGGCATAAAATGTAATAACGTAGAACATAAAATCAGTCTCTATGCAGATGATGTGTTGCTTTTTCTGCAAAACTCACAAATCAACCTCTCTGAGGTAATTACTCTAATAAACTGGTTTTCAAGAGTTTCAGACTATTCAATTAACTGGCCAAAATCTACAGTTCTTCCCATTAACTGCTCCTTCCACAATTCATCTTCTGCCCCACTACAATCTGGAAATATTAAATATTTAGGTATTATTGTTTCTCCTAAGCTTTCAGACTTAATTAAATTAAACCACATCCCACTTCTAAAGAAAGTAGAAGGCGATCTGACTAGATGGAAATCTCTACCCATATCACTCATGGGAAGGGTCGCCACTATAAAAATGATGATCTTGCCAAAAATAAATTACTTATTTTTAATGATCCCTAACAAACCATCACAAGATTGGTTCAGATCTCTGGATTCACATATTTCTAAATTCCTTTGGAAAGATAAACCCCCGCGCATCAGCTTAAAAACGCTACAAAGAACCAAGGATAGAGGAGGACTAGATCTGCCTAATTTTCACCAATACTTCTTAGCCAACAGGCTTCAGTTCATCTCAGAATGGTTAAAATGTACCCTCTTAGATGAGCCCTGGCTAGATGTTGAACAGGCACTATGCAATGATCTAGAGATTTCAGACCTACCATTTATTAGCTCAAACATCAAAAGACATGAATGCTTTAAAAGCATCAACATCAGCTTTTCTCTGTCAGCATGGTGGGAGTTTCTAAAAATAACGGAGTCTTCATTAATCCCATGCAAACGTACACCTATCTGGAATAACCCTGACATATTACAAAACAAAAATATGATTAATTTCCCAGAATGGAGTTGTAAAGGAATTAAATACTTAGAACATATATTAGAGGGAACAGAATTTATTCCATTTGACAGACTAGTTACACAATATGGGATCAACAAGAAAAGATTTTTAGAATATCAACAAATTAAATCCATAGTAAAAAAGAAATTTAACCTCAGTCAAGTTGAATTACAAACACCACCAAGTGTGGTTCAATTTCTTACTCTTAAATCCCCCCAAACTATTATCTAAAATATACAGAACACTTTCGAAAATAGATGAATCAATATCCCTTCCTATTGCAAAGTGGGAAGCAGATTTATCAGTCAGCTTAGACCAAAACGTCTGGTCTCAGATTTGCTTAAAAACCTTTAAATTTATTAAAAATCCCAATCTGCAATTAATACAATACAAAATACTGCATAGAGTGCACTATACAGGTCATCGAATGTTTAAGATGGGCTTTACATCCGCCAACAACTGCTCACACTGTCAAGGCAATACACCAGACAGTTACATCCACGCTCTTTGGTTCTGTCCACCAGTGCAGAAGTTTTGGCACGAGATATGTGAGGACTTATCAAAGTGTCTGAAATGTAAAATTCCAACCTCCCCTTTAGTATGCTTGTTGGGAAATTTGGATGATGTCACTACAGAAATTAATACAGTCCACATGGTTTTTATTGCCCTATGCATCGCCAAGAAAACGGTCCTCATGAACTGGAAAAATAAAAATAATCTTAATTCTAGCCAATACAGAAACTATCTAATAGATCACATTAGTCTCGATATAGCCTCTGCCACCACATTAGATCAATCCCTCTGGGCTCCTTTGATCGGCTCCATCACCTAGCGGGGGTGGGGGGGTCGTGGTTTGGTCCCGCCTTGGCTATTGTGGTTGATGTGGAGGTTGGGATGGGTTTAGGGCACCTGGAGGACCCCTAGAGACGTTATCCCTGGAGGGCTTAACCCGGGGGTTGTGTTCATAACCTGGTTAGTGGCTCTGGTCGCTCTCAGAGGTTGTTCTCCTCGTGGCCGCGTGCAGCGGGGCTGGAGGATGGTCTGTGCTGGCGGACGTAGGTTACTGGCCTGGTGGCCTGGCTGCCCCTGAGTGGATCCGGGGCGGGCGTGGGGGTTTGGGGTTCGGGGGTGCTTCGCCTCCATGCTGGGGCTCTGGCTGGGCCTTGGGGGCTTCGGTCCTCGTCGGTGTGTCGCCGAGGTTGTGGGCGGGTGGGTGCACGGGGGCTCAGCCCTGGCGCAGGGGGCCTCTTGTGCATCGGCCTAACCGGGGGGCTCTTGAACTGGCAGGGAGGTTGTTCCATCTTTGCAGGAGTCCACTCTGCAGGTGGGGGAGAGACATAGGAGAGGTGGAGAATAAACTTAACCTGGGTGTCTGTGTCTTGTGTAGTCTGGGAGATGATTGAATGTTGGGGTGGGTACAGTTTCCTCTGCGGTGGGGTAGAGTGGGCTGCCCCGGGTCCTGTGGGGCTTGGCGGTGTTGCTGCCGTAGGCCCCGGTCTGGATGGGCCTGGGCTCCCTTGCCTTGGTGGATACCAGAGGACGGGGGTGCATATTGGGGTCAGCGGGGGAGCTGGCCCTAGGGAGGGACACCCTCCCCTCCCTTCTTTTCCTCCCCATCCCCGGCTGCCTCCCTCTTCACGCTCCACCACACCCACCCACACAGGTAGGGCTTTGGGGTGCGGGTGTGTCACCAGGGTGCAGGGGAGACATTCCCCCCCCCCCCTCTGTCCTCTTCTGGCCACCTGTGCCTCAATTTTATCTCACAACTTAGACATCCACATTACTTACACTCTCATAACACACACATATATATATATATAGGGCCTTGAGGGTGGGCACGTTAACGGCGTCCAGTAGACGGTCTGTGTATTCAAACCTGCCTCTGGCGCCGGTGCCCACCTCTCAATTTTAAATCCATGTAGACATTGAGGGTTCTCGGGAGGGGCCGTGCTAACACCTGCTGCTCTCTGGCAGCAGCACCATGCTCTCCCTTGTTTTAAATACACTTTAGAGCAACACGCAGCAACACTACACTTGAGCGGGAGGAGGGAGGTATGGGGTCTTAACACACCCCTGTTCTCTGCTAGCCATCGGGGCGGGGGGGCTGGGAAGAGATGCTGGCTGTCCGATTGGCCTCCCTGCTGCTGCGGAGCCTGGGGCAGTCTGCTTGCCTCCACCCCGGAGGGAAGGGTAACATCTCTTGGGTCTGGGTGCCGTTTCCATCTCTGGGGGTGAGGATACCTGGACCCGGGATATAGAGTATGTTTGGGGAGTGTGATTGTGTGTACATGTCCATTTACGTTTATTCCTGCGTTGGGTGAGTGCTGAGTGTTTGTATATGTGTGCATGAGGGTGGGAATGCATGTCTGTGTCTGTGTGTGCCTGTTTGTCTGTGTCTATATGTCAGGTCGGGTCTTAGACTTCACCTCTCTGGGAACTCCAAGGCCCTCCAAAGTGTGGAGGCCTATCTCCCCTCACCACACTCCCTGCCGGTGACTGATGCCCTCAGGGGTCGGTGCGTTGGTGGTTCTTGGTGTCCGGGGCTGGGCGCTCAGGTATGTACCAGCTCACTCCCGGTGACTACTTGGCGGGGCCTGGCGCCTGCTGCTCGGTCAGGCCTCTTCCGGGGCGCGGGGGGCCCTCGGGCCTCCGGCCTCTGTGCCTGCGGCTCGGTTCACTCTGGCACAGCTGGCTGCCGGCAGAGCCGGCGGGCACGCCGGTGCAGCCCCCTCTAGCTTCTGCCCGGTGGCTACTGGGTGACCCCTCATCTGGGGATCCTCAGCCCTTCCCATGAAGGTGGCACGGATGCCCCTCCGGTGGTCCTCCTTGGGCTCTTGCACTCTGGGGCCTCTGGATGTCTGGGGCCTGGATCTCCTCCATGCCTGCTTCATGCCCTGGGGGACGGGGCTATGGCTCTCTACATCCTCTAGCAGACCATTACATGGGGAAACCATTTGAATACAAGCGCGCCGATCCACACAGGTGTGCACATGGGTGTTCACTATTCGTAGACTTAAATCACACCTTTCTTGGCTGCTACTTCAAAGCACATTGTGCGCTGTCTGTCCTGCGTGCTGCACAACAACATTCAATATTTAGTATTTACTGCTGTTTACACTTAGCTAGATTAATGCGATGGTGTTGTGTATAGTATGTTGCATTGTTTTGTTTTTTTGTTTTTTTTGCTTGTTTTCTATTCTTTTTCTCTCAACAGGTGATCCCGGAGATATTTTTTCTTCCCCCCTTTCTCACTGTCCCTCTCCCCTTCTGTTTTTCTTTTCCTTCCTCTTTCTTTCTCCCTTTCCTATCCCTCACTCATGTCTGTCCCGTCTGTAACAACTGAAAATAAAATAAATAATAAAAACAAAGGTCGATCAAATGGACCAATACGGCAATGCCATGATGATCCATTTGGCAAAATAAATCCATTGGGTATCCTTGTTGGTCTTCAGACAACAATTCTGACGGCTAAAGAACCAAATGGGACAGGCGGAAAAAAAAAAAAAAAAAAAAAAAAAAAAAAAAAAAAGGTCATGTCCTTATGCACCTTTGCACTGCTTCCAGCACTGCAGCTATTTTGGAGTTGATACTTGGAATTCCTGTTAGGCTTTTAACTTGGAAATTCATTTTGTGGAAAAGGACAATAATAGAAGGAAATACAACTTGGTTGCAATGGTAGCCCTGGAGAAGCGATGAAGGAAACCATCTTGAGTAGCATAGTAGCTAAATTTAAATTGAGTATGTTTCTTTTTGTTGTTGTTTTCTGCTTTTTATTGGCAGAACTTATTTTATTCGTGGAACTTTTTGATCACATGCCCTGTAAATATAAACCACTGTGTTGGTAAGGGTGTGGCTGACGCAGACCCCAGTCATTCACTAACAGTGTCAATGTGAGGTCTGATGTTGTAGATAATAATGATCTAACTTTTGGTACATTTAAGGCCTTTCATGGAGGTCTGTTAAATTACATGTGCTTTGATATGTTTTGGTTATTTGCATCAACAACAAAAAAACACATAATTAAATCTAAATGTCTTTGTTAGCAGAATCTTGGAATTATTTGGAATTAATTGCGTGATGCTACTTGGGACAATTCTTAGGAAGGAAAAACAACTTACACCAGTTCTTCAGCTAGCTTATATCTTACTTTAATACAAAAAAAATCTCTGTTTGCACACAAGCTCCTACATGATCTGGAGTTGGCACAGGTTCTTCATGGGGCCCTGACGATTCTTGTTTATATAAAATATTATGAGGTCATCATGTTGCCTAGCAGCCACCTGACAATGTGGCACAATGACACATTTGTAGCTTTTATGCACCTACAAGAGCCTTATAAAAGTATTGTATCATTTTAATTTCACAATAGTAACACAATTTATATCCCAAAAACTAAGCATGACATATTACGATGATGTCACACTGTCTAGCAACCACCTAACAACAAACTAAAGCCACAAACTAAACAATACTGTACCCTGGGAATTTACCAGTATATTAAATCTGCACTTACATTCTGAGCCACAGCTAAAAGCTTTAATTACTAGGATGATGCAATTCACTGCAGTGTTTTTACATACAATTGTAGTACACATGCAAGCCATGTGTACTCAGCTATTTGTTACATTTATTTATTTCCTACTTAGAGTTGAATGTCTTAATTTGATGACTTTCTATATACAACTTTAACATGTACATATAACTACATCTTGCAATGTCCAAATGTGATTTTCATATTATACAAATTGATATCTCCATCAATAACAATGTGTACGTAACTAGATTAACACTCTTTATTGTAGTGGTATAGAAAATCCAATACAAACCATAAAGGATTTTTTGGGATAAATGTGAGAATCACACTAGACCCCTACTACTTTGCGCCATAAGACTTTCATAATCGAGATGTAACAGTGAAAGAACATTTCCCATTATTTGGCAGGTAATTACAGCATGAAATAATAACAGTTATGCTCCAAATTACTATATTTTACAATTAAAATTTCTTATTGTTTTATAAAAGACTTTTTAAAAACCTTTGTTAACTTTTTTTAATTTAAATATTAATGGAGTTTTCCTATACAATAACATTACCCAAAGCTAATGTTAAAAAGTCAACATATAGCAAAATATAGCTTAAGACTAAATAATTAGCAGCAACTACACAAATGTTTAAAATGTTCTTTCTGACTGTGACACAATAGAAAAGAAAACACCATTTGACAGTGACTGTGTCGTGTTCGTCTTTATGATTCGGCAGTCCTTTGTCAACAGGCATTCTTAACATATTTGCTACCCAATGTGTAAATAACCTGTGTGAAGCCTTCTTTTTCAGCTGTGGTACACACTGCTGCTGATAAAAGTGTAGTTTCACACACGCTGTGTCCCATAGTCTGTGTTGAAGGTCCCAACATGTCCAAGAATCGAAAGACCCTTAATAATCCCCGCTACTCATGATAAGTAATAGGATTTTTGGTTCCAGGCCGAACTGTGAAAGTCGTACCATGTTGATATTTAGACTTCGGTCCATTGCTGAAAAGAAGAACATTTTATGTATGAATATATTAGCCAACCAGTGAGTTTTGGCATCTTAAAAAGTCAATGTGTGACATTTGAGCATGACAGTCTTACCTGGTCAAAGCTTTTGTTGGCGAGTTATCTGGATATTTTTTGTTCACTTTACGCTGCAGCTCCGTCATGTCCAGAGTTGCTGCTTTCTGGTGATATTTGGTAGTTGGTGATTTGAGCTGGTCATTGGACTCCCATTCATCAGACGAAGGCTCTACATCTTCCTTTTGGTGGGAAATTTTGGGGGCCATTTCCTCCAGCTTCTTTTTTAGGATGCACTGGAGATCAAAATGTCTTTGTTCCAGAGTGCGTGCTGGCTGAGTGGAGTCTGGCTTGGGTTTTGTCTGGACTTGTGTCTTTGGTTGGACATTAGGAGGTGGGTGGTTCAGAGGAGGAGGAGGTGGAATTGAAGCTGTAGGTGCTGTCTTCAGAGGAGGAGGTGGAACTGAAGAGGGAGGTGCTGTATTCAGAGAAGGAGGTGGAATTGAAGCTGAAGGTGCTGTCTTCAGAGGAGGAGGTGGAACTGAAGCTGGAGGTGCTGTCTTCAGAGGAGGAGGTGGAATTGAAGCTGTAGGTGCTGTCTTCAGAGGAGGAGGTGGAACTGACGCTGGAGGTGCTGTCTTCAGAGGAGGAGGTTGAATTGAAGCTGGAGGTGCTGTCTTCAGAGGAGGAGGTGGAACTGAAGAGGGAAGACTTGCAGAGGGTTGTGTCTTATTCAAAGGATACTGAACTGAGGCAGGAGAAAGAGAGGTTACAGGTGGTGACGGTGCCTTTTTTGTGGGAGGGTCCGGTGGAATGATGGAAGGTGGCAGGTCCATAATCTTGCTTAAATCATCAAACTCTGGTGGTGGAGGTAATAGTAATGGCATGCTGAACCCATCTTTATTGCCCTCAGGTTGTGGAGTCTGAGACAGTGAGCTGCTTTGATATGCATTTTGCTCTGCTTTTTTGCTAACAGCAGGGGTTTCTGTGATCCTGTTGAGAGCTGGACTGGTAGATGGTGCCTGACCATTGACCAGGGCATGACTGCTTGAAGTTTCAGGAGCATCATTTGTTTGTGGACGGTCTACTGGACTGAAGGATTTTGGAGTCTCTGGTAATATTTTTTCTGTCAATTTTACAGCTGAAGAGACAGAACTTGAAAGGTCACTTGAGTGAATACTTGGCTGCTCATTGTTCTTTCCACTGTTTTCCTGTGAAACAGAGTGTGTCGTTCTGTTTTTCTCTCTTTCTTTAGCTGCCTTTAGAAGAGCCAGCGGAGAAGCTGCATGCCCGTCTCGTGCTCCGTGGGTTTCACTTCCTTTCAGGTTACGTAGTTTGTGATCCAATATCGGACTGTATTTTTGGTTTGGATTTTGATACCGTACAGGTTTGACTGGGGTTGGACTTTGGTACTCTCCAGGTTTGACTGGGGCTGGACTTTGGTACTCTCTAGGATTTTCTGCTTTTGGACTTTGGTTCTCTCCATGTTTGTCCTTGCTTGTCTCTAAATTAATCTGAGTATTGTCAACTTTATCAAGCTGTAGAGACTTCTGAGGCGGTGGCTGTACTGGTTTGGTTATTTCTGGTTGCACTGAAATTGTCTCTGTTTTAGCCTTTGTCTTAGTCTCTGTCTTAGTCACTGTCTTTTGCTCAAATGGGGTAGATTCAGAAGGTTGGGCAACTTGTAAATTCTCCTCCAGCTCCTTTACAATGGGAACTGGTTTAGATAGTGTAGGCACTTTGGGAGCATTACCGTCCACCTTGACGAGAACAGGGCCAGAGCTGGAAGACCCGGAATCTTCCAGGAGTAACATGTGCTTAGGTTTTTTGTCACGGTCTTCAAACATATTGAGAAATGAGGTCTTAGGAGCAGTGTTAACTTTTGCTGTGTTTTGGGGGTTGAAGGTGGACAATGTGGGTGTCTGCACAGGGGGTGGTGGTGCAGGAGTCTGTGGGGGGGAGTCAGAGTTGGAGACTGAAGAAATTCTAATGGGCTTTGGAGGAGGTTTCTTCTGAGTCTTCTGTTGCCTTTCAGTAGGGGGCTGTGGGGCGGCAAATTTTGGATGCTCTGGAACTTGAGCTGATGTTGGACTAGAGATGGGTATGGATGATGGAGAGCCAGTAGAAGTGGTAGATGGAGGCTTTGGTGGAGCCATTGGTGGTGGTTTTAGGAAAGATAAATCCTTTGGTTCTACTGAAGGAGGGTTTGGTGCGGGCATGGAAGGAGGCTGTATGGTTGCTAGGTTTAGAGTGTTTAAGTCACCCAGGAAGTCTGGTGGAGGTGGAATCCATTCACTTGGAGGTGGTGGAGGTGCTACAGAAGGAGGAGGAGGAACAAATATTTCCCCTTTATCAAGGTTAGGCACTGAAATAATGGAGCCATTGGACAACGGATCACAACCAACTGTGGATGAGAAGAAAGGAAAAATGAGAAAAGTTTTTGCAGAAACAGATACAGTATTCAAATATGCAAACTTGCTGCATAAATAAGAGACTAAAATTGAAATCCTTCTGTTTCATTTAAAGAATGCAATTCATTTGTGCATATAATATGCAATAAAAAGAATATTATTAAAGAGGCAGAAAAGATTATAAAGAATAAGGAAATTCTTTATAAAGCTTTAAATTCAGCTTTCTTACATAAATTTAGAATTGTTAAAAAAGGAAACAAAAGAAGTAAATGGTTTCCACTTATTGAGAATGCTAACACTCCCATTATGTAAATATATTTGACGTCTGGTATGAACGTTTGGACATTTTCAGGGGGAGTTATTGAGCAATGCCCGAGCAAACATTAACCTGCCCTCCTTTTTTTCCTCTTTATTTTGATTGCTGTGATCCATCAACCGAGTCTGAGCAAAAGCCCCTCAAGTTATGTGGACTTTTTAGGGTCTAATTAATGGGATTCTTGCCTTTTAATCAAGTTAAACCTAAAGTACATATTGGAAGGTAGCTAGATGCTCACCTGAACCGTTGGTCTTTGGACCATTGACAGGGGGCAGGAGAGGGACTTTCGGCATTGGGACAGCAAAGCCTTGGAAACTCTCAGACAAGGACTGCGAGGGAAGAAAATTAAACACCATCAGACTTGATTTTTCAAACCCCTTAACACAAGAGACAAAGATCAACAGTAAAATTGAGATAAGGTTACATACTGTAGCCTGTATGTACAGAGATTTTTGTCTGGCAAGTATTTGGTCTTGAGGTGCACAAACCAGTTCTCAACTATATCAGCTCTCAGTGTTCCTTGAAAACAGGTTGGCCTGTCCAATGCTTGCAGCATTTTTAGCGTCAGCAGAACAGAAGTAGCTGCCAAAATCATTTCAATGTGCTGTTACGTGAAAATTCTATGATGATGGTTTGCAGTGCCTTATGTTCACAAAATTAAGTACTAAATATGTCAGACTGCTTTACAGCAACTTGGGTACATGTATAACCTTTAGGCTTCTTCAACATAAAACAGCTAGAGGTTTAAAAAAAGAAAAGAAAACACGTTTGCATACTTGAGTGATGAGAAATATTTGGTGAATCAGAGGATACACCTATTATTCATCACATTGTCTAAGATGGGCCTGGCTGACAAAACTGCGTGTTACTTAGATACATGGGTGTTTTATGTTGTAGGCAAGAGGGGCAAAATAGAGGAAGAGTTATGGAAAGTAAGTTGCTGTTCTCTCTACGACACCAAATAAATAGAGACTGTGTTGACACAATACAAATCTAAGAGACTTGGAAAGTTATATGTCCTTCAAATGGGCAGGTATTCAGTCCAGGAATACATAACAGCTGTATCCTTTTGATCTTAGTCTGCTGCAGACCATTTGATGAGGAAAGCAACAAGGAAATTTTTAACTGGACTCAATTTATGCCCTAAGAGCTCCCCTTATACCACGATGTATGCAGTAATGAATTAAATCAGCATCAATAGATAAGAATAAAAATCTTCAGTTTCAGGCAGCTGCCATCCTAAAAGATAAATCACACCTTGAATAACACCCTCTTTTGCTAATAATCCCAGTTGCGTAGCTATTAGGAAAGGTATGAAAACTGCTTCACGGAGCGAGGGCGTGCCATTAAAGACAGCGTATGATCCAGTTTGATTCCATCTCGCCTTTTCTCCACGCTATGACTCACGTTCATCTGTCGCAGCGCTCAGAGCTGTCCTGCCCATGTGCTGCAGGGTGTGCCGCATCCACATGCCACAGACACATTCACAGAACACTCCCAGAAAACACTGAGCTGAGGTGTGTGAACCAAGTGCTCAGATGAGCTTTGCATTTTTGTCTGCACCATGACAATGCGATGGGAGACGTGTGGTCAAGATGAATTGTTCCAAACTTCAAAACTTAACGAAATGTTTTAATAGAACAGTACTAAAAAAATATATTATAAGCAAAAGTGGTGCATCTTAAATAATTTGCAGGAAGTCTCATATAAAGGACCCAAACTGGTCACTTTTATCTTTATCTAGACATATTTAATCAATAAGCTTATTGCATTTTTTAAAAACAAAATCTTGCCACGTCAGTTAGCTAGTAATTGGAAGGTAAAGTAGTAGTATCAAATGTGAAGTGAACCACAAGCTTTAAGTACAAGACTAAATTGTAATTGACTTGCTCTAATGTCTTATGGCAACTTTGGCAGCTGTAGCTTTTGTGCGCAGTGTGATGTGACCTGCAGAAGATCATTGATCATGTTTTCTGCAAATTACCTGTTGTGACAGCATCGCTGTGAGATATGTCGTTTTTTATAGTCATATTGCATGTCATTCTAAAAAAAGAAATGAGCATTATCACTCCCACATGAGATACTGGAAGAAAATAAGTCGAGATCTCTCTGTGAAGACTTTTACTGTGCGGACCACGTCACACATCAGACTGCACGAGTAAATAAACTCTTTAAACACTAAACTGTCAGCTATCAGTTCATTTGCATCTGCAGGCGCAGGGTTTGAGACTGAATAAAATGGTGGAGCTGTTCACATGCAAATCTTATTCATTAAATTCCATTTTATGTAGTGTCAAATCACAACAGTTGCCCCAAAGGGCTTTACATTGTAAGGTAAAGACCCGACAATAATACAGGGAAAACCCCAGTAATCAGATGACCCCCTATTAGCAAGTAGTTGGTGTCAGTGGGAAGGAAAAACTCCATTTTAACAGGAAGAAGCCTCTGGCAGGCTCAGGGAGAGGCAGCCATCTGCTGTGACCGGTTATGGTGAGGGTAGAGAGACAAGAGACACGTAAAACATGTCATTTCAATTTCAGAAACTGGGTAATGAACGTAAAAATTGATGTGAACCACATGGTTTCACAGAGATACTCACAGCACCATGCTTCACTGTGGGTCTAGCTCGCACGCTCGCAGTCCCTGACTCAGGAGTTGCAGATGACCCCAGGACCAACTCTACATTGTCTGTGAAAAAGAAAAAAGATCATTAATATCCAGCGGGCCTCTGGTAGCAAAGCAAGTTCAATTGAATTGATTCAGCTATTAAATTTCTAATCAAATCTCCATCATTAATCTGCCAGTCAAGGCCAAAACAATGAGGTTGTACACTTGCAGTGTGCAGGTAATGAGATACTGTGTGCATCCAAGTGTCCTCTAAGTAGTTGTCAGTCAGCCTAATAATCTGCTGTGTGGCCGTTGGTTGTTGACAACAAAATAGCTATGCACAACTGAGCCGATGATTGCAGTCTTTATTTAAAGTCCACCATTGTGTTTAAGTGAAAACAGTTATGGTGCCAACTGAAATCCATTGCACCACCTTCTGCTTGCTGTACAACACCACAATGTTTATCATATAGCCAGACGTAAATAGTTTATCTGTCGCAAAGCCTGGAAGAATGAATTCAAGGTTTATTCTTGGGAAAAAAAATGCTTTAACTGTGTTCACTCTTTGGGAGGAGCTTCATAACATGCAGCCAAATGGTGCTGCTTTTATGTTGCATAACCCTTTGTTCTTTAAACAAACAGTGCCACACAATGATCGTCCATTCTTAAGTCAAAGTGGTTAAGAGACCAGTCACATTTGTCTTTCATGTCAGTGGAAAAGCCTGGTTTTTCTGTATGTATCTATGTCACAGGATGACACAAGACACTCAATGATGACTTAAAAGTGCACCGAGGCAGAGACCCGAAACATGACCATAGTCATTTTTAGATATGGAAGACAAGCAATAACATTCCTGGGAAACGGATGATTTGAGAACGTAAACTTCGAAGTCACACATTCCTTTGTTCCAGTATGACATTGACTGCTGAAAGACACTTGCCACTTGAAGATTCTTAATCTATGTGTTCATTTAGCTTTCTATTACAAAAGAATCAGCGTGACAGAGGAGCCTGTCATAATAGACAAGGAAAGGGAACTGTTTTCCCACCTATTCCCAGTAGTCACAGGGTGTAGGTCCTCATAGCTTTTATGCACTTTTGTGTCATTTCAGGAAAATGTGGGAACTACAGAATGAATTGGCTGTGGTATTAAACCAGTCTAAGCAAAGGATTAGTTTTTCCTATTGCGCCCCTTTCTGATTTAAATAGGCAAATGATCTTTCCTGTGTTGCAGCTTTGCATAGAAATTGTCCTCTCCTTTTCTGCTTTCGCTAGTCAAATGGCACTAATGTCACTTAGAGCTTATCAGTAAACTGATATCAGTGTGTGAAAGTAATATTTTTATTATTAAGCTATTAAGTTGTGTTTCCTTTTTTAAGGCTTTAAACTGCATCACACACTCTTGCTCAGCAGATGGAGCTTGCCCAGCTGTTCTACTATGGAAATATGCTGTTATGCATTGTTGTGGCCAGAAGAGTGAATTTGTTTGTGTCAGGTAAATAAAAGTAACAGATTTCTGTTTTCATCTATAACACCGTGGATTGTATGTCTAAGAGTAGCCGGCTCATGTGAAATACACCCAAGGTACACATTTAGCTATTCTAGACGAAATCTTAACTTGGATCAAAGTGAACACAGTCTGAAGAGGACCCAGACTCTTCAAGTGGGGTCATTCACATTAAAAATATGGATTTACTTTTGTTAAAAACACCGAACAAATTTCCTAGATGACACCTGCTGCTACTTGTTTAAAGCACCTGAAGGATTCACTCCTGTCAGCACGTCTAAAGTTTGGAGCTTGGTGGAAACATATGTGTCCTATTGCAACACCAAGTCCAAAGGTCGTGCTGCTCTTCACTGTAGGCGTAAATACCTGCTCTTATAAACAGACCGCACTGTAAGACTCTACTCACCCATCTCCTGCATTTTGACATTGGTGTCGAAAAGAGAATGATTCTTTCGACCCAGAAAATTCAGCGACCCCTTCTTCATTGTTATTGATTAGTTGATGCGTAGCTACGATTCTCGGCTTCAGCGGATCACTGGCGCATTCTCGCTGGCAGGTAAATCCGGGATAAACCGCAAACGTGCTGCTCTGAATGACGGCGTTTCTCCAGGTACACCTGACTCCAGTGATTTGGTGCAAACTTCTCGGACAGACAGAGAAAATGGAGCAAACCCCGCCCACTCGCCTTTCATTGTGCCTCCCTGTTTCTGACTGTACTCTCCCAACAACAGCAGCAGCAGGTGAGGCTCTCGGCTCTCCTTACATTCCAGCGCAAACCTCACCTGTGGAAAGAATCAGGTCCTTTAATCACAGGTTTGCTTACGTTAATGGCCTGTACTCTCACTGTTTGATGAGTCTGCCATCCGCATCCGAGCTTTAGCGCACTGGTCTACCTGTATCTCTAAATATGGGGCGAAGTGATCACATTAAAATGCTCAGGAACGCGGGTCTTAATCTTAATCAAAAAAGACAACAAGGGTTTATTGCATGTAGGTCACTGCTATTATGGTCATAAATGTAAACAAAGAGCAAAATAAAACAAAGCATTTGAAAATGTCAAAACATTTTAGTATCCTATTTTTTTTTTTTTTTTTTTTTGCTTATGCTTAAAAATTTGATCCAAGAAATGTATAAACCTAATAATCAGATTGTAACGTGTGCTTGATTAAATCATTCAAAATGAATTAAAAGCCACAACATTAAATAAACTGGTTCTCTGTAAGGATGTAGACTAATACTGAAAGGGCTCTTTCTATCTCCCGGTGATTTTACATTTAATAGAGTACATTTTGCTGATTGCACTTTTGGTTGAGTACCATTTCACCTGTTGCTGCTTTTATGTACATGATTAATTATTTCCCTATCTGTGTGTCTTGCATGTGCACCTAAAACAATTGTTATGATATAGTTTAAAGTCTGAAGAATAAAATAAAACCAATTATCAAAGTAAAACCATTGTTTATTGTAACCTTCCTTTTTAGTTCAAAAATTCTAGAAGAGCAGCTATTAAAAAGTTAGGCCTAACTGACTATTTACAAAGGAATGGTTTATTTGAAGAGTTTCACAGAAACTAGTGAAGGTTACAAATGATCTTTTTACAGCCTTTTATAATGGACTCATCTCTGTGCTTGCCCTGGTAGGTCTCAGTGCAGTGTTCAGTACCAGTACTGACCATAAAACGCTACTACAGAGATTAGAACACACACTTGGTATTAAAGGAACTGCGCTGCAGTGGCCTGAATTATATCTGGCTGATAGATAACTATATACGTTTTCATGGCTATGCAGATGATATCCAGCTTTATCTATGCATGAAGTTTCGTCTTGATGCATTCTCAATCATCCAGGAAAGTAAATCTCCAAAAAGTTGATTCTGTTTATCTGGACGTAGCGTTTTGTGGGAGAAACGTTTTGTCACTCATCCAAGTGACTTCTTCAGTCTCAGCTGACTGCAGGTTTCCCCAATCTTATAAACAGTACATTTGCATAATGACTGAAAGGAACAATGAGCTGGGAGGTCAGTTCCTTAATCTTAATTATGCAAATTCTCATGACCATTGATCAACAACCACTGACCAAAACCCACTGATCAAAGACCACTGATCAATGGCCATGAGACGAAACGTTTCTCCCACAAAATGCTACGTCCAGATGAACAGAATCAACTTTTTGGAGATATGCATGAAGTTGATACACATCAACTAATTAAACTTCAGGCCTGTCTTGAAAACATAAAAACCTTGATAGCCTATAATTTCCTGCTTCTAAATTTAAACAAAACTGAGGTCGCTGTACTCTGCCTTACTTTAAAAAATATTACCTTTGCCTTCAATACCACTGTGAGGAATCTTGGAGTAATTTATGACCAGGATATTTGGTTCAGTGAGCACATTATACAAATATGTAGAACTGCCTTCATTCTTTTGCGCAGTATGTCTAAAATTAGAAACATCCTGTCTCAGAGGGATGCTGAAAAACTAGTTTATGTATTTATTACTGGTAGGCTGAACAATTGTTGATTATTCTCCCATATTGACTTTACTTCACTACTGGATTTCTCTTACATTCAGAATCAAATTTAGAATCCTTGTCTTCAGATAAAAATTCTTGAATAATCAGGTGCCATCATATCTTAAAGACCTCATAGTAGCTTATTATCCTCTGGCTGTCCCTCTCTGATCCTGGTAAAAGGGAGATTATTCTCCCCACTGTCACCAAGTGCTTGCTCATAGGGGCTTGTCTAATTGCTCTGTTAGCAGGGGTGTCAAAATCATTTTACATTGTAGGCCACATACAGCGCATTACGATCTCATGTGAGCCGGACCAGTGAAACTCTTCTTTCTGCCAGTGTACAGAAATTTAAGCAGATATCCCTAAGATATTTTAATATAAAAAAGAAGTCCTATTTACTTTTTCATTCCTTCCATTTTTTTTCAAGATTCAAAGATTCAAAGTGTTTATTGTGATGTGTACAGAAGAAATAGCATTTCTCTGTGCAATGAAATCCTTTCTTTGCTGTCCATACACAAATGCCCAGTTAGGTGGGGTTGAAGGAACAACATAAATAAGGATAAAAAATAAGACAAGATATTAAGATAAATAAGGAAAAAAAAAAAGGATAAAAAATAGTGAAAGATAAATAAATAAGTAAAAAAATAAGTAAATGAAGACAAGTGAGTTAAGCAGTTGTCAATGTCAAAGGATATACAAAGGAGCTTAATGTGCAAATTGTCCTGATGTGCAAATTGCAGTTGAGGTAGGTCAGCTGTTCAGGAGTCTGATAGCAGTGGGGAAGAAATAAAATAAATCTGTCAGCACAACGTTTTGGACTTAAATTGTAAGAATAATTTTTACTACATAAATAAAACCAAACTGCACTGAACTGAAATCATGAATTAATGTCTTCATTCCTGTTTCAGTCACATCACATCACACAGGTGATACAGTCAGAGAGTGACTGAAGAAAGACATTTGTCACTTAAAGATTCTTACTCTATGTGTTCATTCAGCTTTCTGTTAGACAAGCTGAGACAGGAACCAGAGTGACAGAGGAGCCTGCCATAAAAAACAAGGAAAGAAAAACATATTTCCATCACTAGGTATAGGCATCATAATGTCCTCATAGTTTACACTTCGAAG
This sequence comes from Neolamprologus multifasciatus, assembly GCF_963576455.1. NCBI lineage: Eukaryota > Metazoa > Chordata > Actinopteri > Cichliformes > Cichlidae > Neolamprologus > Neolamprologus multifasciatus. The sequence goes on along the minus strand of NC_140443.1, from coordinate 20,532,631 downwards.
CAAAAATGTGTCACATGTGATTTACAGGTAGACCTAAAATACATTTCTGACATAGAAATATAAAACAAACATTATTAAAGAACAACATAAATCACAGTAATTGAAGTTTTGAAAATGCTATGGTGTGTGGAAGCTGTTACGGATTCAAATATTGGGAATGGATACAAGAGGAAAACCAAAATAACCACACTGGTCCGGCCGGGTCTAGTCAAACGATGATTTAATGAACACACGCGTGGGAGATGGACACCATACAGCAGACAGCATCAGATCTCAAAATGGTGGAGCCTTGATCAAACTTTTATAGCCTCTAGTGGCCCCCACCTAATCATAAAAGCCTAAACATTCACATTCTTTCTCTCACACAGCGCCTAAGCTACAACCTTGGCTCCCTGTTTATCTGCTCCTGCTAAGATGGGGCAGTATACTCTGTTCTCTTCTAATCAGACAAATAAGACGATGACTTTCTGTGAACAATATTTCTTATAACTCAGCAGTATAATGCATCATAAAACAATATCATTCATTCACAATAAATCAGCAGTCTAATGTAATGCAAATTAGTTTACCAAATGTAATAGTTATCACCCTCTTCTAATTCAGGAGCATAATGCAAACTAAAACTACATAATAATTCACAATCTTTAATTAGGGGTCTAACATGGCATAAAATAATATTATAATCTGACAATTCCCCCTGATGAGCTCTTTAGACTTAAAGAGCTCACTTACACCCTCCACTCCAGTGTTACCGGGTTCATTTCTCCTTACTCCTTAGGCCCTTTGTCCCCCTGTTGGGTGAACCATATGTGAGATGACCTCTGTGTTTGCGCAGTTCAGATGCAAGAAAAACTTTTATTACAACAACAACAGTAGATACAGATGATACTCCCATCACTCCCCAGTTCTCCCACAGCTTTATTTCGGTGCTACCTTATACCCTCCAAACGTACTCGGACTAGAACCTCTGTCCGAGGAGCTTTTAACCTTTATTTTATTGCTGTAGGCACCAATGTCTTCCAGTCGGGTGATCCTCGGCTCTTGTTTCCTTCAACATCAGGGGTTAGACAACCCTTCAGTCGTTGCACAGATCAGGGGATTATTCTGCCCCGATTTCAAACAATGATCTGTGTATTCTGGGATCACAGCTGTGTTCCCCAGGAAAAGGAACAGAAAGGTGTTCTCCTTATGACCAACAGCCTCTCGAACGTCGTTGGTGTGGTGTTCCTGGATTTCCGTCAACCCCTTCATGGTTATTGCTGTGTTTATGGGATCCATCCTTTTGAGGTGACTAACTGGAGCCCAAAATGCCATGACACTTGAACCCAGTTGATGTTTCAGCAGTCACCGTGTCTGTCTCTGCTGCGAAGGATCCTCGTATATCTGTGACCTCGTCTGGTGTCTGTTCCTTTCTCTGTAAGAGACAGAAAACCAAAACACCTCTCTTCCTAGCTCTAATCTAATGTTGCTGTCTACTGATCTTTTGGTGATTCAGAATTGGTTTAGAACATTCAGAATGTCCCAAGGACTTATCCTAATTTAGTGTATGTGTGTGTAAGCGTGTTTGCATTTAGCCCGCTGCACTCAAGGCATTTCCTACACTTTATCAGTCCGGACTATCGCCGAACGAAGCTTATGACCTTCAAAAAAAAACCGAGTGCCAACTCATTATAAGCACATTTGCAAGATATGTATAAAAATGATTAAAACCACTCATTCTAATAAAAGACATAAAAACAAATTAGCCATTTCTAATTCTAACATGTGTCCATTCAATGAAGCTAGAAAATTAAAAGAAAAGGTTAGTGACCTCATATCTTAGAAAGTATCAGACTTTCTCCTGTCCAGTGTCGTTGCTCCAGTCTTGTTATTCTGTGTTAGGGAATGAAATCAATTTAATTGTCATGTTAGATCTGTTCAACACCTGGCTCCGCCCAGAGCCTGCGTCTTCACAATCGTCTACAAACAAAACCTGTATTATTATGAACTTCACTTCAACATGAACTTGTTGACTACTTTTGACACCTGTAGATAGAAGATTAACATGGGGTTATAACAATCACTGTAATACAAATGTTAATATGTCAATAACTTCAATAAATGTTCAATGCAATGCTTGTTATATGATTCTGATGTAACAATAATGCTGATGCTAAAATAACAGTAAAACACACCCTTTTTTATCCCTCACTGACCACAACAGGGGCCTCTATGTTTTAATTCAGCCATGAGGCTCACCTGAGTCATCACTGAGCCCCACCGGCACTGGCATTTGACAGGGTGGTGCTGCATATTCTTCCTTTAATGTCACTATTTTCAATCTGTTAATTAGAGTGCTTAAACATGAAGTAGACTACGTCCACTACAAGTCAATACAACTGTGAATGTGGCCAATTATCAATCTATTTACCAATCAATAGCAAAAAATAGCTTTTATTTTATGCATGCTTTTAGTCAACCACTCACCCACAGGATCTCCAATCCCAGAAAATTCCTTCTCCTCATTTAATGAGTCTGTCCTCCTTCCATGCCCTGGTAACTGGTCCATCCAGAGCTGTATCATTATGAAATATACATACAACAAGCCAAACCACACCTTGGTCACACCAACCCTTTTCCGCCCTGAAGATGTCCAACGCCATCTTAGTCTGGACTGTCAAAGGTGATTTTAACGCTGATTGTTCCGACAATCCATTTATAACATTTCCTGGTCAGATTAGCCAATCTCTGCACACTGGAATAAACATAATCAACATGATCAACATTTTTCCTGCGTGTTTTTCACCATCTTATTAATTCCAATGGTCCATCCTTATGTGGTTTGCTACATTATGTTTATCTAGAACTCCACTCTGTCTCTAAATGTCTGAAGAATTTTTCATGTTTGGGGTCAAGTTTTAAGAATTTGACCATACGTGAAATTAATGGTGTTATTGTAACATGGTAGACTAGTGTGCCTGTGTTAATTCAGCTCCATATTATTGTGTGAAGTTGCACTGGGTTGGGAGTGGTTTTTTGTGTGTGTGTCACATTTTTGGTTAGCCAATGGCTGGAATTCGGTTTGACTAATTACAGGCAGGTGTACTTGATTGCACTGATACACTGGTCTACTTATAGCCCACACTACAAACACTGCTGTGTCATTTTGTCTCTCTGTGCATGTATGTAATGTGATAATCTGATATGTTTGGGATGCATGGGTTTTGCGCTATGAATTTTATACTGAAGGTGTCATTTTGTCTCTCTGTGCAGGCCAGGGCCTATTATATGCCACAGCCTAAAGGCAGCATAGTTGCACAGGTTGGAGTGATCACTGGCTATATGCTTGCAGGGTGGTGGGTCTCCAAGGACAACTTCTACCCCTGTTAAAGGCAACATGTGGAGTGCAACTGGCCGTGTGGCATAGCTGGCTCTGACCTTGGGACTGTGTGTTTTTATTTGATTCATGAATGGGACACTGGACTGTTTTATCTTTTATCTCTTAATATTTTTTGTCACTAAATTATCTTTTAGAATTTTATTGACTGTCATCGTTTTGCCCACGACTGAGACGGTTGGTCAGACCTAAAATCTTTCTTTGGGTGTGTTACATTATCACCCCCCATCGGGGCTTACCTTTCCCACTTCTGATGATATTCCTCCCTATTCTTTGCAAGTACCCGCTTTTGGTGGCGAGAAACTGTTGGTGTGGTCAAGTGGGCGCTGTAAAAACAAAAGCTCAGGACAGAACAGTTATCAGTCACGTACTTCATACAAAATTAGCATATATTGAATTTCATATTGATCCTCTGAGTGTAATGGTACATTTTAATTTTTCTTTATTTTGCTCTTATTCTTGTGCAGCACCACATGCCCCTGTCTGTCGGTTCTATCTTACTTTTCTAAATTATTGACTATTTCAATGGAGAACCTAAATGACGTGGACCAGTGTTTGTCATTACATATCTATATTTTGAATGTGACAAGTCTATCATTCCCCTGTTATTCATAGACATCAGTAGAGTTTTTTGACTTTTTCTATCTAAATTAATTGGCTTTTTTTTTTTTTTTACAGTGGCCTGCTATGGTTAATAATAACATGTTCAGTCTTGAGTGAAATCAAAGCTTCTCTTCACTTTAGCATTTAACATTCCCAACAATATAATGTGCTGCATTAATCGAAACACAGCTAATAAAACCCAATTTTCTTAATGGAAACATCAGTAACTCAAAATTAGCAACCAAAGGGTTAAGTCTGCAGTTCACACTCATGTGACGCTGCAGCCTCCCCCCTTAGCCTCTGTCCTCCTACTCCTGCAAAAACAAAACAAAGCGAGACAAAACATCCACCCTTCTTTTACAGGCGAGGTGAATTGTTTGTAGACATGTACTAATCCTAAAGTCGGTACCGTTTTTGTCTCAGTATCAAGTCAGTTAAAACTTTTAGTCGTCAGTCCATCACAGTCCAGTCACATGCATACATTCACACACATTCATACCAGATATTGCTGATAATGGAGTCTCACGCGGAACCTATTCGAGGCTCCATCACCAGCAAGATGACGTCATCATTTTAAAGGAAAAACAGTTCCTTGTTTTTTGGACTGGATTGACTCGCTGCAATCCTTTTAGGTTCAGGACTTCTCATGTGATCAATGTCCCATATAAGTGAATTTCTCCAGAGCCCATTATAATCATGGAGAAAAATACTTTGCAACTGTTTTCAGTAAGAATGTTTTATAGCGCTTTAAAGTTCAATCTCTCAGGCCTGGATTAAAGAGCTGATTTGTTAAATCAGGAACTCACAAAATACCAAAATATCACCACCGGTGGATCACTCCTCTCAGATGTTCTTATTTCAGTGCACTGTGACAAAAGCAAAAACAACGTAACCAATAAAATACTCATATAATAACAAATACTGGGGCCCATTAGAAACCTGTCCAAGCATAAAACCATCTTTCTCTCTCTTAGAGAAAGAAAACAATCCAAACCTCACTGATAAAATCAACCTAGTGTTAAGCAAAACCCAAAATCAACCAAAACTTCACCAGAAAGTTTTTCTCTGTCCCGGGACAATATTGTGTAGGAATACAGGTACCGTAACTTCTTTTGCACTGACAAAAACATGTTGGACTTATTTGATTCAATAGTGGACACTAGTTGCACACAAATGTTTTGCTTTGGTAGAAACTTAAACAACTGAGTTAAATCAACACAACCTTTTCATTTTCAGTTAACCTGTGTATTTTGAGTTCATATTACACGATTAAAACATGTTCAGATGGAGTAAGTTGAGCTCCTGGAATATTTTAATCCTTCACAATTCTGTCCTTTTATTTCAACACTATTCAATAACTTTTATCCAAATTCTACTTGGTCCCTTAAATACTACATGTTGTCTTCATATTGCCTACGGTTCAACAAAGTCTAAATTCTGGTTACCATAAAAATTAAATGGGTCTACAACAACTACCATCCTCCTATCTTTATCCTGATTGCACGAGGGCTGGGAAATAACTCTAAAGTGATAGGTTACGAGGCAGGGTGCACCCCGAACCGGTCACCAGTCTATCACCTAGAAACAAACAACCATTTACACTTACATTCACGGATAATTTAGAATCATCAATTAACCTAACTCTAACAGCTGCATGACTTTTCACTGTGGCAGGAAACCAGAATACCCAGAGAGAAACCACTGCAAACTAGCCAGACTGTGGACTTGCACCCAGGACCTTCTTACTGTGGAGCAACAGCACTCACCAGCATGCCAACAATGTAGGAAATACAGGGAAGCTATGATTTCCTGTTGAATTTTTGTACAAATCTTTAAAGCCTGAGGCAATTGTGTTAAATACACGTGGGATGCTTACGTAAATCCAAGGGCTGGCCCCCTTTTCTTCTTTTTATTTTATATTTTATTATTGTTATTATTTTTATTTTATTTTATTATTTTTTTTTCAGTGTGTTCCTCCTTCAATTAAATCTCAATCACAAAAATGTGGCGCTCCGAAGTAAGGCCCACACCATTAATTCACCATTTTCACTCTGTACCACTGCTCCTTATCAGGCTGTGTGAAGCACAGTAAACAATTCAGTTGAGGCCTTGAGCCATAAACAGACATCACTCACAGACATTGTTTTCTTAACCAAACTGCTCTAGACCCTGTCCCCTAAATCTGCACAAATGCCCTCTGGGTGACATGAAATGCATTTAACCAATTAACAATCAATGGCTTCTTGTTGTTGTAACAAATTCTGTATTTGGACGTTTGTGTGCAGCATTTTGCGTATCAGCATAGCATTTGTTAGTAAAGCATTCTTCATTGCAGCAGCGTGTGTGTATCACTCTTCATTGCACAAACATGTGTAGGTGTATGTGTGTATGTGAGTGTGTGTGTGGATCACTTCTCAATGAATTGAATCAGCATTTTGATTTGTGTGTGTGTGTTTGTGTCATTTCTCAGTCAATCAACGAGTGCATATGTGTTCATATGTGTGTTTCTCTTGCTTCTGAGTCAGTGTGTGTAAATGTGTGTGTTTGTGTGTGTTTGTGTTCATCACTTTCCTGTTCTGGTGTTCTGGGTAAACCATGGCCTGAAGCACGCCCTGGGGTCCTGCCCTCCCCCTTTTCAGTCCGTTTGGGTCCATTGGTGCTGCTGCCCAAAGTTCTCTCCATACTGGTTCTGGCCCCAATTGAGGCAGTCCTTTTCTCCAGTGTCCTGCATCTTCTCCTTAACTTGACCCTTTTTGCTTCTGTAGGTCTTTCAGGGTTTGCTCCTGGTGTTGGAGCTTCTCGTCAGGTTTGACAACCTCCTGCTCCAGCAAGCTCCGGCCTGATTTTAAGTCCTGTATCTGGGACTCCAAGCCTGACTGATGGGTTCGATTAGCAGCCAGCTCCTCCTGAGGCATGCTCAGTTTCTGCTCTGATGTCTTGAGCTCTCACTGAGGGCAGAAACCTCCGAGTCTTTTCCGTACACGTCAGATTGAAGTTTATTGATGTTTTCCTTGCTTTGCTCCACGGCCTTCTGCAGCTCTGCTGTTCGGCTCTTCTCAGAGGTCAGCTCCTGGCTGCCCCGACACCTGTGCCTTCAGCTTATGTTCTTCTGCTGCTTTTGTCCAATCTGAGGTGCCTTCTGACCTCAGTTACTCCTCGTGTCTCTGGCACGCCCTTTTTGCTGCCCGATCATCCGTGTTGGTCCATCACTGTCCTGCACAGTTTTAATGCAGAGTTGTTAAGGTCAGCATTCTTTTGCTCGGCCTCACTTTTCATCCGGGCTTAATAGGCGTCTCGTCACAGCTCTGTCAGCTGAAGCTGTCTGGAAATCTCCCCCGTGTAGTGAAACGGGCCTTGGATTTAACGTTCTCCGTCTCCGCTGCATGAGATCTCTTTCCTGCAGCACTGTTGACATTCTCAGGCTGTTGTTGTGAGTCCAGCTGCTGTAGCATTTGGTCAGGGTCACATCAAAGATGGTAGAAGGGAGAGCAAAGATGGTAGAGGGGAGAGCAGGAGTCCAGGTCAGCCTCGGCTTTCCGGGCCGACAAAGCAGCCTGTAATTAAGCATAAAGAGAAAAAACAAAAACAAAACAAAAACAGACGAACAGGAAAATGATGTTGTTTGAAAATAATGTTGTTTTGGCCATGTTATTCAGAGAGGGGCCAGGCCCTGTGTCAGCCTTCTCCCCCCCTTTTTTTGTTTTTTCTCAATATATAATCAACTCATAACCCCCCAAGTTGACAGGACAACACAGGTACACGTTAAAATTCTTAAGATCATGTTTAATAATTCAAAAAAGGAATTTTATTTCATTCAATAATCACTTATATTAATCAATCACAGGAAAACATGTCACAATTTGACTCTTTTAACCACTAAATTTGTTGTTTCATCACTGGTTTGTGATTTACCAGTGTCTGTCTTTTTGAAGTCAAGTTGTTGTCCTGCAACCCAGAGAGTTTAATTGTTAGTAGTGGATAGACTTTATCATTTAACATCAGGTGTATGTTAAGTTTCGCTGCTTTAACCTTGCTTGAAAATTTTCACGTGTTCCTGAGTGTAAGCTGTTTCTTCATTGCGTGTATGTGCGTTTGTGGGTGGGTTATTTTAACTTTTTTTTTTTTTTTTTTTTCTCAAGCAAGGCATTTCTCCAATTGTATGTGTTTTTAATTTTGTTTCCCAAATTTTTGATTTCCCACCTTAAATAACAGCATTCCATGTCTTCAGCCAGGAATTAGAGCTTGCTTGTGAGATTCAGGGACACATGGTGCCAAAAACAATTCAGTGAAAAACTTGCCTGAAAATTTCCAGTGATGGTAACCGATAACTGGAGGAGAAGATGTCCTTTAAGCTTCTTTTTCGGGTGGGGACAAAGTGAGAGGTCAAACTGTAAAATTTTGAGCCAGAGCTTGGCATGTGTGTCGTCCCAATTTTATTAATCTATCCTTTTGCTGCTGTACTCAGGTCTCCTGGTTGAGAGAAATCCACCTGTATTAAGAGACTAAAACATTCATTTACTATTTTTCTTACAACATCCATTTAATTCATCCACCTAGATTTTACTCTCTCTCTTGGTGCATAGTTCACACAGTCAGGCAGCTGCCTTTTATGGGCATGCAAGTTTCCGGTCACTTACCCCCAACAGCTGCGAAGCCATCTCTCCCATATCAAAACTCAGCCAAACATTAAACATTCACCGTAGTCATTCAAAACTTTATTTGTAATATTATAATCAGCAAAATCAGCGTTTTAATTACAGGCATGTATCATTGTTTGCAAATCATACTTATAAAACTCAATAACACGCTAAACAGGAAGTCCTCTGTGGGCTTCACAGCAACCACCTCATTTGCATGTTCACACACTATCTAAAAATAGCTCGCAGCGCTGCAGCGCGCTGTCGTCACACACAGCCTCGTTTCACACTCAACTTTCTATTATATTACAAAGACGTCTTATATTTACAATCACTCTCAGGCCTGAAAGTTTTAGCGCCTACACAATTTTGACAAATTTAAGATAACGGGTCCAACCGAAGAAAGTCCAACTTTTTTGTAATCAATTAACCAGTATCAGCCTCTAACTGTATCTGGCCTCATCTCTAAAGTCCCTAAGTCAATTTACAGTGCCCAAAAAAGCGCAGATAAGGAGACTCTAACTCCTAGTTATTCTGGAGTGCCCCAAGCTCCACAGTGACCAACTGAACTAACCCTGTTCGCCGACAGGTCAAGGTCGCGCGTCCGCGGCCAGGAGGGAGCGTAACCTCCGGGCTATGCGCCTCCTAGTGGCCTCTAACCACCGTTCTAACAAAATTTATAATACTTTTAAACCGCCGTCAACCCTCTAAAACAAGAGTATGACTGACGCAGATGCAACGTTATGGACAATGGAGCCTCTAACTCTCAACATGGCCAACACAGATGCAATCCTTTAGACCAATGGAGCCTCTAACTCACAAACTGACCAATTCCCTATCAAACTACCTGAGCCTCTAACTCAGCATTATTTTTCCTTTATCTTGGGCCTCTAACCCAGTATTATTACTTTTAAGCTTATTTCAAGTTTCAAAACTCATGAGATTTTTTCATCAAAATCAAAACAGGCCTTCACCAGTAATTTCAGTGAGTAGACTTTTAATTTATACAGTCCAATTTGGCACAGTTTGGATTTACATTCAACAGGTTGTGCCTCACCTTTAGATATGCCGGCTTGCCCACTCACGTCAGACCACTGGCTCGTGCCTGCCCGTTCAACCACCTCGGACCGTCCAAACCTCCAAAACTTCCATCCCAATACCACAGGACGAGCCCCCAAAACTGTTACGGATTCAAATATTGGGAATGGATACAAGAGGAAAACCAAAATAACCACACTGGTCCGGCCGGGTCTAGTCAAACGATGATTTAATGAACACACGCGTGGGAGATGGACACCATACAGCAGACAGCATCAGATCTCAAAATGGTGGAGCCTTGATCAAACTTTTATAGCCTCTAGTGGCCCCCACCTAATCATAAAAGCCTAAACATTCACATTCTTTCTCTCACACAGCGCCTAAGCTACAACCTTGGCTCCCTGTTTATCTGCTCCTGCTAAGATGGGGCAGTATACTCTGTTCTCTTCTAATCAGACAAATAAGACGATGACTTTCTGTGAACAATATTTCTTATAACTCAGCAGTATAATGCATCATAAAACAATATCATTCATTCACAATAAATCAGCAGTCTAATGTAATGCAAATTAGTTTACCAAATGTAATAGTTATCACCCTCTTCTAATTCAGGAGCATAATGCAAACTAAAACTACATAATAATTCACAATCTTTAATTAGGGGTCTAACATGGCATAAAATAATATTATAATCTGACAAAGCTAAAATAAAGTCTTCTTGGAAAACATTAGAAAAACTTCAAGCAAAGATATGATGGCGCTGTAACGTGTTGTAAAAGTAATCAGCTTTTTCTCTCCATTAATGTATGCAAGGTGCTTGAACAAAACAAATCACAAGAGTTATATTCAACCCTCTGGGTAATTGTTCAGTTAGCTATTAGCTCACGTTGGAACATTACATTTGTGTGATAAATGCATGTTTTTAATCTTAAATAAATCTTTGATATTACTGAAGGAAAGCCTTCATTCCTTGGTGTGACTTTCTTAAGGATAGTGAAGGATGAGAAACGTGGAAGCAGGATACTCATAAATTTGATTTTGGCTAAAATGGATCAAAAATCTTAAACAGATGAGCTAACCCCTTAAAGTAACCCTGTAACAGCATTTTATCTAGTGTGCATCACAGTTTAACAACCTGTGGGTATTTGGGGTTGATTACAGCTGGTAGCAGAGTAATAATTTGTAGAAGTATGTTTCCTTACACTGATATTCAGTTTTATAAAACACTTTATACTTTTTACTTTGAATTTCGTAACATTTTAGAAGGATTTAATTTGTGATGCTCATATATTCAATTCAATATTGTTATTAATATACTGTGTTATCAGTATATTAATAATGTACTTGATTGGTCTAAAGTGCATTATAGTAAACTAAACCTTTCACTTCAGTAAGCTTAAAAATGGAGAAATTATCATGAGTAAACATGAAATTCTTGATAAAAAATATTCTGATTTTCTGACAATAGTGTTGAGATAAAGTTTAGGCCTTCAGTTTGTCCGAGCATTACAATAACTAAGTACATGATGTGGTTTAAAATTGACATTTTATTTTCATGTCATCCAGCAACAGACACATTTAGATACATTAATTTTTTGGACAATGATACATTTTTCTGTGCACCACCACAGTGGATTTTAGACCAGATAATCAATATCTAATTGGAGTGCCGACTTTCAGCTTTAATTCAGTGGGTTTAAATTTCTGAGTTAACTATTGGAGATACATCGTTCTCCAATTTCAGAGACTCAGAAGTAGAATTAAGCGATAAACTGTTTCAAGGTCAAGTAAAGCCTGCTTACTTGTTATTTCAAACTAACTAATCAGATAAAAGATCTGGAGTTGATTTCAGGTCTTGAACTTTCATTTGCTATTGTTAACTGGAATTCTAAACATGCGGTCCAAAGACATGTCCATGTAAGTAAAGAAAGCCATCATTAGGCTGAAGAAACAAAATAAACCAGTCTGAGAAACAAAAAAAGGAGTGGCCAAATCAGCAGTCGTGTACACTCTTAAATGGAACCAGTGGAGCAAGGTCATTAGCGTTCATTAATCATGTGACTGCTGATAGACATAGCAGGGTGGATTGTGAAGTATACAGGGTTATACTCTCTGCTCAAATTCAGCCAACTGCCACAAAACTGTTCAGAGAGCATTTCGCAGTGTGAGTGGATGATGACACAAAAGAAATAGTTTCACAGGGCAAAGAAATGGGATATTCTTCAGTGGCCAAGTCGGCTATCTGATTCCAGCCCCAAAGAGCGTGCTTTTTATTTATTAGATTCAAAACTGAATGCAGCAGCTGAAGGTAGCTGCAGTAAAAGGCCTAACGGAGCATCTCAGTGAAGGAAACACAGCACTTGGTAATGTCCATGGGTTCTACGGACCTTACATTTAAAACTACTTCAGGTTGTCCACATCATTTTGTGCTTCTAAAAACAGGAGACTGTATATGAAAATAGAGTCCAACACTTGGCTGTGTTTTGTTGTTGCTGATTCCTTTCACTGTTTGATATGTTTTCTGGTGTTTTTGTGTTAAGATTTAGCTGCTGAAACAGATGTACTGATTGATGCCTCGGTGCTCATCTTCAAAGTTCTCTCTTTCAAATGTTAAATTTAAAGAAAGGTTTCAATAGATATCCAACAACAGCTACGATCTAGAGAAGTACAACTAACACAATAACTTAGATCCCTGTCACCCAACATATAGAGCTCTTACCTTAAAGACCTCATAGTACTCTTACCTCATACTGACTGTATCGAGCCCTCGCCTGCAGCCTGTGAAAATATTTTACACTTTTTTATTGAGAAGGTCTTCTCCACCAGGGCTCAAATCTCTCCTTCATGACCTCTCAGTCTCTGCTTCCTGCGCTGCTGTCTTTGACAGGTTTGAGCCCGTGACTCTCTTCTCTTTAAAGGAGATTTTTGGTCGTTTTAAGCCTGCAGGGTCTCCAAATGATGTCCCTCCTCGACTCTTAAAAGAGGTGTTACCAGCAGTTGGACCTTTGGTTCTTGAGCTGGTAAAACACAGTTTGATGTTAGTTTGATGCCCTAAAGATTTTAAACATGCTCTAATCAAACCCCTGATTAAAAAACCTGCTCTTGATCCTGCAATTTTTGCAAATTACAAGCCTATCTCCAAACTACCTTTTCTTTCCAGAATTCTTGAAAAGATAGCTCACAGCCAATTAATGACATTCCTGGAAAATGTTTTAGACGTTTTCTAATCTGGTTTTAAACCCTCACATAGCACTGAATAGGCCCTTTTAAAAGTTTTTAATGACATATTTTTAGCTACTGACGCTGGGAACTGTGTTGTTCATGTGCTTTTAGATTTGACGGCTGCGTTTGATACAGTGGATTGTGCCATTTTACTCTCTTGTTTGGAGCACTGGGTGGGCATTAGGGGCACAGCACTGGAGTGGTTCAGGTCCTGCTTGGCTGGGTGAACTTTTTGTGTCAGTCTCTGTGACAATGTGTCGTCCTCCGCTCCTCTCTTGTGCGGTGTCCCACAGGGCTCAGTTCTAGAGCCCCTCCTCTTTTCTTTGTATCTGGTCCCTCTTGGTTCTATACTGAGAGAACGTGGCATTGCATTTCATCTCTATGCTGATGACTGTCAGATCTATGTCCCTCTAAAGAAAAAGGCACATATTCCATACAGCCATTACTTCAGTGTCTGGATGACATTAAGGTTGGATGTCTCTTAACCTTTAAAAATGTAATGACAAAAAGACTGAGGTGATGGTTTTTGGTAGCCCCAGTGAGACCCCCAATGTGTTTTTAGATACTTTGGCCCAGTATAATAAGCCATCTGTCACAAATCTGGGGGTCAAAGTGGACTCTGAACTGAAGCTTGACAGTCGGATAAAAGCTTCTTTCATCTTAGGCAGCTGGTTAAAATAAAGCCAAATTCTTTCACAGCAGCACTTTGAGACAGTTATCCACGCCTTTGTTAGCACCTGATCTGGATTACTGTAATGCACTTTATATAGGGGTCAGTACTTCATACATTACTCATTTACAGAGGGTGCAAAATGCTGCAGCTCGTCTTTTAACTGGCACTCAAAGGTTTGAGAACATTTCCCCTATTTTAGCTTCACTTCACTGGCTGCCCACTCCTTTTAGGGTTCATTTTAAAATTCTTTTATTGGCTTTTAAAGCCCTCCATGGCCTAGCCCCATCTTATCTCTCTGAGCTGTGCCTTAAACGCCCACCTGCTCTCTCAGGTCAGCTGATAGGCTGAATGTACCCAGGATTGAGACTAAACTTAGAATAGATCGTGCTTTTGCTGTAGCAGCTCCCAAACTGTGGAACAATCTGCCTTTAGAGATTAGACAGGCCTGTTTTTTAAATCACTCCTGAAAACCCATCTCTTCACCCTGGCCTTTGACACCTTGTGAGATGTTGGTTTTAGTTTATTCTATGCTGTTTTATCTTGTTTTTAAATATAGGGCTGTTTTAATTTTTGTGTATTATGTATTTTATTTTCTACTGTTTTGTTTTATTCTATTGTTCTTAATTTATTTACTGTACAGCACTTTGTCCTGTGCTAGGTATTTTAAAGTGCTTTATGAATAAAGTTGGATTGGATTGGATTTTAAAATATACAACGTAGGCTTCTGTGAATCACTTTTCCAGCGCTGATGTACTTTTACATGAAATAAACTCAGGCATATTAACTGAATCTAACTTAAGATTTCACAGAACTCACTTAATTTTGCACACTAAATTAAGCTCTGGCAACTTATGCTTTAAGTAAGTAGCTCTGCTTAATGTAACTGTTGCACAAACATAAGTTGTTTTTGTTTTTTTTTCTCTGAGACATGCTTGAGTTGCTTTTTTTTTGGTAAACATAAGATATAAAATGAGATTTAAATCTCAATGAGACTTTTCACCTGGATAAATAAAGGATAATAAGGTAGCTTTCACATAGTGTAGGGCCAGATTTAGCTTAAGTATATTTTTTATAAATTACAGGATGAGGAATATACGCATTAAAATATAGTATGTAGTTATGTAAGCGCAGTTTTGGCACAATGCTTTAACTGATTGTTTTTATTTTATTGCTGTCCAGAAAACCAGTCCGTCCTTTAAAAAAAAAAAAAAAAAAGTCTGTCTGTAGCACCAGGTCGTCGTGGAGACAAGCTGGTCCATCCAGTTCCTCTGTACTTGATGGAAGGTGATCGTGGCCATGATTTTCATTGAAATGTGAGGAATGTTTGGTGTGAATGCGCTTTTAATGGTTTACCTGCTTGACAGCACTGGACTTACTGCCCAGGATGAGACAGCAGTAACAGAAAGAGTTACTCACAGCATTAGCGTCATTCACTTAGTTACCAATTACCACAAATAAGCAATGGAAGTGTTGCTGTTTTTTATTTAACTGAGCTTTTTCCTTTTTTCCACTTGCTTCCACTGCAACTTTAGCTATGAATCATGAAAAGACAGACAGCTTACAGGCACTGAAGTAAAAGGAAATGAAGACCTAAAAAACACAAATATTTTTTGCATTCCATTATGATGTGGTGTAAACTGGCTGGAAGTGGAAATGAAAGCACTGATGATATCTTAAAATTTACTGAATGAAAGAATGTGTGCAATAAAGCAGTTTCGGTGCATGGCAGCATCGTAGACCAAAACTGTAGCTTTCATTTTCATTATTACTGCGAAAAGTGTTCACAGGAAGATCTGCAGCTTCTCCCGAGGAATGAAGGCACTGTTGGTGTGAATCCTGATGCTGAGTTTTAGTTCAAGTCTTTGTTGTTCACCACTGTGTGTGGTCAGGGTGCTGTTATATATATACCTCTATCTCCATTTGTTACTGTCCTTTCATTCTATTGTTTGAGAATAGTGACTTTTATGTATTTATGTATGAGTTTCTTTTAATTCATGAAAGCTCACTTTGTCTACTCTGCATTCCTATGAAATTTTTCAAAACCTGTTTCAGTGTAATGAGGTATGTCAAAGAAAGTTGGTGCTTCTTGTGGCTAATTTGATTATTAGTGTATCATTCTCCTTGTTAAAGAAACCTTCTCTGGTGATGGAAGTAGAAGTCTAATGAAACCAAAACTATATGCATACCTGCTGCTAAGTGAGAGCTTAGAACATGGTGTACCGCCTTTAATACAGCGTATCACTATTACATGTGGTATTATTTTGGATAGTAGCGCAGTAAATGGGTAAGTTGAGACATCACAGAGAGAAGACTGGAGAAAGGACATGTGTTATTATAGGGAAATATTCTGAGTCCTTGTTGAATGTAGTTCTTATCAACATCTGCATTTAAACAGTAGCAGCAGAAGACTGACTGTGTTGGCTGAGGGACTTCAGGCCAGCTGTGGCCCTGATTTCACCTGTGGGACAGTTACAGGACTACAACCTGAGGAAGAAGATTATCCACGCGTACTCAGTCCTGATTTATAGTTTATGCTGCTGTTTTATCAACATAAAATTATATGAAGTTTTTCACTCTTTCAACCATTCGAGTAGGAATTACAACATCGCCTCTTCCAAACTGAACTATCTCAACAACTTCTGGATATTTTGTTAATTTGTTCCGATTATTTAAGAGCGATTTGTGATCCGGTGATTTTTCACGTGAACCATGATTAAATGTTTCAGCTTTGATGTTACAATTATTTTGCTTTTTTTAGCGCAGACATATAGGAAAGAAGGAGGAATGCATTAACTTTGAGTAAACATAAAGAGTTGCATAAATCCACACCCTTTTTGATAAATAATACTTCCTATCAATAACAACCAAAAAGCTCAATAATGCCTACAGAGGGAGAGTTATATAAAGCAGTGATAACTGACACTAAGCTGACACCTGCTGGTTGACAAATGTAACAATGAAGCAGTCAGTTTGAGTCACTTGTTAACCTCCTGTGTCATATTTATTCACCGTAATTCCAGGAAGTCAGAAGAAGACAACATGACTGATGTGTGAAATGAAACAAAATGTCACAACTGCAGCGACTGCATCCCAGGTTGTGGTGATATCTTCATGAAGCAAAAAGAGTACACAGAGAAACCGATTTCTAGCTGCACTATTTTACTACTAGATTGTTATTAACTGAGCCAAGCAGGTTATGTTTTTGCAACCGTTTGTGAGTGCGTGCCATAATTTTGTCTGTGAACTTTAGAGCTTGAAGAGTTGTGAATGAATTCTGATAAAACCTTGTAGGAGAGTGGAGTCATGTAAACAATTAACACTGAGGTGTATGCAAGCCAAAGTGTACCCAAAGACTTATAAGTGTGGTGTATAGTGTTAACATGTTGAAAGATTTAAAATCTCCTGTCATATTTAACCTTTGACCTCTCCTTCAAGGTCAATAGATTGATCTGAAGGGCAACGTGCTAATAACGGGACATAGAATTAATTCATTTCTTATTGCCATTGTTTGCATTGGCAACATACAGGCTTACAGATAATAAAATATTGGGATACTAAATATCACATTACTTTATTGTGGCTTGTTATTTAGATTACAGTAACAGGTTAGAACTGTTTACGATAAGAAAAGTAAAGTATTGTATTTAAAAAAAAACAAAATAAACTTGTGATCAAAATCTTTTTTCACATGATATTTTTGTTACAAACCTTTAAATGAATTTTACTAAAAAAATGAATTGAATGCTACATGTGTGCTATCCATCATCCAGTTAAAAGTAATATTTTCAAATATAAAAAATACAAAAGTAAATACTGCCCAGGCAGTGAGCTGCCTTGACGAAGGTCTGCAGAATGCTCAAAGTGCTTCATATTACTGTCCACTCAGATTTTAGTTCAGACTTTTTAAAAAATTATTTATTTATATGAGGGAGTGTTTGGACATGAGACACATTGTTCAAGAATCCAAGAAAAATCAGAACAAATGATCTGAAAGTGAATTTTTGTGTGTATATGCTATCTACTGATACCACTGTATAAGCCGTAGAGGCTGGGAAAATTGCTTTAGTGGGACACCATTTCAGTCTTCAGATTCACTGTCTGCCAATTCCTGTATGACTTCTATCCAGTGTTTATTATGCATTACAAACTTGGCAGTATTGTTTGACACATCAGAGGTAGAAGGGATGGTGCAATGGTGTGAGAGCCACAACCTAATGCTAAATGTTAGTGAAACTAAAGAAATTATTTTGATATTAGATGTAAAAGAGATCATAGTTTGGTCTTAATTGGTGAACAGAAGGTTGGGCAGGTAACAATATTTAAGTAGAAGTTAACTTACAGTTTGTCAGTTATAGTAGTTTAATCATGTGAATCCAAAATGCTGACTTTATCTAATTTCCAGTAATTAGATGCAACGTTTCCATGTAATTTTGAACAGTTTTTAAATGTTCATTTTAATGGAATCCGGTAGAATGAAATACTTGATTGGTATACATTCAGTTTATACCAAGCACGATGTCCTTAATGATTATTTATGTGAATGAATAAACATTTTATTTAATATATTTCCATTGCATTTTACTCACACATACTCCGGCCCCTGTTTTTGTTAAATCTATTATCCGACATGGCATGCAGAAAAATGTAGCATTTCATTGAAACGTGCAAACATACATTGGAAAAACAGTATCTAAGGCAAAAATGAATTTGGACAGTTCTCTGAAGCTTGGAAGTCAGTATTTGGCATGATGATTTTCGTATGAACACCCTCTCTTATGCAAGCTGTTTTGTAATTTTTAACTAGTCTTCAGAACTGTTGTACCTCTCTCCTAACATCCACCATACCCACACTCAACATGATTTGAACCAAGAATTTCAAATTTGGATTCCTCACATCATAACAGCTGTTGCCACTGACTTTCACTGAATTCCAGTTCTTGTGTAATTTGGATTTCAGTGAACAGGAGACGGATCAACTGAAGAGTCAAATTCATCCCTCAGGTCCTGTGTCATGTCTTTTTTTAAAAAACTTATTTCTTGTGGACATGACTTTCAGGTACTGTTCATCTGATGTAGATAGTTGTTGTTTTTTTATTGTTGGGATTTTTTATAGATTCAACTAAAGAAATTGGAACAAATGTTTTTGCAGCAGGCTGCTAGTAACTAAGTAGCTAAAGGTACAATTTAGAACACATTGCTGCATCTATTCCCAATTTCCACTTCTACATATAAAGAAATGAGTGATTGCGCATGACTTTTGCTTGTATCTCAGTTCTTGGAGTGCCTCCCACTATTTTATCTATTAAATCATCTATTAAACCCTTTGCAGCCCCTAAGGTCACATTTATGTTGGGAGAAACTGGAAACATCTGGTAACCGAACTGGATCAGACAGATCGATACTGCAGGCAGTTGGCAGTAAACTGACCCTATCGCCCCAAGCAAAAGAAAACCAAAAAACCCACTATTCGCATCACACAAGAAGCAACAAGCACATGATGTATGCTGTGCCAACACCGGAAAAAAATCACAAAAGCAGGCCAAGTGACACGCTTTCTGCAGTCCATGAGCAGTTTCAGGGAGTGGTTTGATATCGTCGGCCTGTTTTTGGCTCCCAATGGTGATAGGATCATCATCAACCGTCCACTTGTCTGGAGCAAACTCATTGTGTGCATTGTTTTGTTTTGTTTTTTTCGTCGAAACGCCTCCTTTTCCTGCCAGCTGAGTCATGTCACACCGGTCGCGCTTTTCTTAGCTAAGCAAAGCAAGTGTGTGAGTATAAAAAATAAGCATGTAAAGCTGACAGGATACAATTAGTTTAAGTGTTCTCAAAAAGGCCAGCTTTGCCCCCCGCCAAAAAAGGTCTTAATATTAATTGTCCCAAAAAGCACGGTGTATCTCGTTCTATTTATTTATTGATATATTATAAATAAATAATATATATATATTATTTAAGGAATATATATATATATATATATATATATAAGGAATGTAGAGTATCCAAATTACGAATCTGATCAAATAAATTCCTAAAGGACAAAAATAAAAAATGTCGTTCTCGTCGAGATCAGCTGAGATATTCGTGGAAAAATAAAGTGCCCTGTCCACATGCTTGGTGAAAAACGATCACCCAGCTGCTCAGAAAAGGTGTGCCGCCGGTGTGACGTCACACTCCTACCTGAGTTTCGGTGTGGAAAGGGAAGGACCAAAGGAGTGAGGAACATCAGCCATTCTGAGCTCCAGCTCTCCGCCTGTCGTTGTTATTAGTCGCCTTTCGTCGAACCGGTAAGCGGTGAGTTCGCTTCAAGGGGAGATTCGTGGGGAGTTTGAACCCACCGAAGCGGTGTTATTTCCAGCTGCTGCTTAACAGGCCGACGAGATCTCCAACTTCCTGCTTTGCCCACAGGTATGTGTGTCGTCTTTTGTTTTCGTGTTTGCTTGCGTCGGGTGTTTGATTTTTGGACTGGATTGGACTGACACACAGATACTGCACTTCACATATTATTTAAACACACCGTGCAAAATCGCCATACGAGGCCTAGTCTGTAAGTAACCTGGCAAACAACTGAAAGGTCGCTCCGTCTGCCAGAGCTGAAGTCCAGCAGCTCTAAAATGTTTGTTTCCCCCTAAGTGCTGCAGCGTAGTTTGCCGTGGGGTGCACTAAAGATCATGGGGGGATGTGGGGGGGTTATTAAGACTTCTGAGGGTGGACTGATTCCACTTGGGTTTTATCGGCAGTGAGGATGGCAGTCACCCCTCGGCGTGTCCGCCTGAAGCCCTGGCTGGTCGCGCAGGTGGAAAGCGGGCGATACCCGGGATTGACGTGGCTTGACCGTGAGAACATGCGCTTCAGGATCCCATGGAAACACGCCACACGGCACACACCCCAGCACGAGGATGAGGACACCATCTTTAAGGTAAAGACTCACTAAAAGAGGGGTGTCTGTGTGTGTGACTTTATTCCTTATACATGATCAGAAATTGTTCTTCTGCAGAGAAAGTGAGGAGGTTTAAGCAGGGGTTATGCTAATTCATTCCTGGTTAATACCCTTTTAAAAAATACAATCTAATAATGATAATAATAATAATAATAATGAGTAGGACTTTTAATAAAACGTCTGGCTTTGCAGCCCAGTTATATTTGGTTTTTCTGGGTTCTGTTGAATGAAATTTTATGTAGGTGTTTTATTTTATCGTTCTTCTATAAACCTACCAAATTAAACAGGAGAGGCATAAAAGGAAAAGGTTGTGGCTCATGAGGTTGTTTTCTTTTCTTAAAAAAAAAAGTAAACTTTTTTTTTAAAGAAAAGAAAACAGAATTTGATCAGCATAAACTTTGTTGTGACGAGGTGTGTGTGCCTCATGAAAAATTGAGCCTCTGGGCTTGAGTCTTTTCCTTCTGACATAGCTGTGAATACATTATACAGCTGTTTCCTGACAAACATGCTGACCCAGCACCACTCAGTAAATGAAGAGCACTGGTTTTATTTTATTTTTTTTAAAGTGAGTGCATACTGTGCATATATAGAAATAAAAATAACTGTGTGATACTGATCCCTTCATTTGGTCTAAATATTCCCCCAGGCATGGGCTGTGGAGACCGGAAAGTTCCAGGATGGAGTTGACGAACCTGATCCTGCAAAGTGGAAAGCTCAGCTTCGATGTGCCCTGAACAAAAGCCGAGAATTCAACCTCGTCTATGACGGCACCAAAGAGATCCCTATGAATCCTTGGAAGATATATGATGTCTGTGACATCCCTCAGCCCCTCAGCAACCACGGTAAATGAGAGCTCTTTAATGCGGCTCGCTCTCGTCTTTCTTCGTTCATCTTTAATTTTGCAGTATTTGCCACCTCCCTCACTCTGCAGGCTCTTCAGATGCTGGCCCCTGGACACCTGGGGATGATGATGGTCTTGAGGAAGATATTCCAGATACTCCAGAGTCTCTGCCTCCATACCCATCTAATGGTGAATGGCTTTGTCTAAAAACATTACACCTGTTTCTGCAATGTCTAGTTTGATTGCTTATTAACAGTAAATGAATTATTTTCTTCGTGTAGGCACCCCCTCTCCTCTCATTATGTGGTCTCCAATGGGTTCTGAGTCATCCATGCAGCCTCCCAGCTGTCCCCCATCAAACGAGGTCTGGCCCAAAGAGGAGCCTGTTAAACCCTGGCCTAAAGAGGAGCCCGTGGATGTGGAGATGCAGCAAACGACACACGACATGCCCCCAGTTACTCTGCCCGATCCGTCTTTGCAGCCCCCTCCCCTGCCCGACGGCTTGTTTGCCTCTCCCGAAATGTGGATCAGTTCCCTTCCAAGTGAGTGTGAACTGTTGCTAAGACACGAGTCTTGTACCTGCTTGCTTGGCAGGCTTCAACTTAAAATAACAATTTGAGCTTTTTGTTGTGGCAGGCTGAGGTGCAGGGGATACCTGCTGTAGCTCTCCAAGTGCAGTTGAACTTCATGACATTTGATTGGTTTAAATTAGGAAAATATAACATCAGAAAACCTCAAATCTTCTCTAGACAGCAATACTTGCTGGTTCTATAAAAAGATAGTTTCAACTCCTCTGCTTTAAGCTCGAAGATGTCCCTATTCCTGTTTTTGTTTTTAAATAAACAGAACTTTTTATTAATTAATTGAGAATGTGTCCAGTATGTGCTCCATGGTTGTAAAATTGAGGTTTCTGCTTCTCTGTGACCTCTCCTTTTTCAAAAATTAAGCTTAGTTCTTTTTCTGTTTTTACCTAAAATATAGTTTTATTGCATTTTCCTTTTTAACACGCTTCCACCTTCATCTCTGACCCAGTGACAGACCTGGAGGTGCAGTTTCTTTACAGAGGGAAGGAGATGTGTCCTACAGCGACAGTCAGCAACCCGCTAGGCTGCAGGCTGTTCTACGGAGACCTCGGGCCCATGGTCAACCAGGAAGAGCTGTTCGGCCCAGTGAACCTGGAACAGCTACGCTTTCCGACCACGGAGCACATCACCAATGACAAGCAGAGGGTCTTCACTAACCGCCTTCTGGACGTGATGGACAGAGGTCTGATCCTGGAGGTCAGCGGCCACGATATCTACGCAGTCCGTCTCTGTCAGTGCAAGGTGTACTGGTCTGGCCCCTGCGCTCCAAATCCAGCTGCTCCGAATCTCATAGAGCGGCAGAGGAAGGTCAAACTGTTCTGTCTTGAGTCTTTTCTTGCTGGTATGTATTAATGTCACTTCTTTTTAATAAATGAGATACAATGTGTAGTTAAACATCTTTACACTGACAAAAATGGGAGTTTCAGCGGTTTGGCCCATGCCTTAACATCAAGTTGGGCTGCATGTGGCCTGCAATGTAAAATAAGTTTGAGTACCTGTGGAAAAGCATTTTTATTTTTATTTTTTTATATATATATGTTTTTTGTTTGCTGTGCAGGTGTGATAGCTCAACAGCGTGGCCAAGCACCAAGCACTCCTGACTATGAGATCAATCTGTGTTTTGGGGAGGAGTGGCCAGATGGAAGGCCCAAGGAGAGGAAACTTATCATGGTCCAGGTAAAGAAATGTGTAACATAATTTAATGGTCATCAAAGGATGATGGAGTCGTGTCATCGCAGCACGCAGAAATAATTTTTGAGTCTTTTTGCCTATAAAATGTCACTAAGTCATAAAAAATGACAACCAAAAGTTTAAAGAATCTCAAGAAACCAAAGATGATAAGTGTTCTATCTTGGAATTTTTAAACAAATAAGATTGCGAAGTGTCTTTTTCCAACACTTAACGGCCCTCTTTCACCCTGCAGATCATTCCAGTGGTGGCCCGAATGATAAGCGAGATGTTTTCTAGCGACAACACGCGATCACTTGACAGCGGCAGCATCCGCCTCCAGATTTCCATCCCAGACATCAAGGATAACATTGTGACCCACCTAAAGCAGCTTTACTGCCTGCTACAGACCCACCAGGGCCCGGAAAACTGGGCGTTGCCGCCTGGCTCAGCCCTCAACATCCCCCCGGCACTGCAGACTCAGTGAAACACGTAAACCTGTGAACTAATAATCACCGATCAGCCACAACATTAAAACCACATGCCTTATGTTCAGTGTAGGTCTCTGTTGTGCCAACTAAACAGCTCTTGCTCGTTGGGAAATGTACAGGCGATGTCTGGGTGTGTCGTGGGATGTTGGAACTGTGTTCTTTGTGTCCTGTGTCAACTCCATGGGCTCTTTAATTAAAGTTACTCGAGTGGTTTTTAAGCACTTTCCACTGAGTCATTGCCAAAGTAATGTAGTATTGTGTATAAAACAACCTTTAGGGGGGAGGTACACGCCAAAGTAAGATGAACGGGCTGAATGATTCCCAGCAGACTGTTGCATTGTAGCAATGATGTCATTCACATCAGTTGTTGTGGTTTTAATGTTGTGTCTCATCGGTGTTTATCTACACTACACTTCATCTGACGGTTACCTACTGTAAGCAGGGAACTGCTTACAATCATATTCAGAAGTGTACTCAATACTGTAGGATTTATACCCTTTTCAAATTTTCTCTAGTATAAATGTGCCGTGTTTGTGCTTTTCTCTATATAAAAGTTGTGCCTTGAAGCCTGCATTACTCAATATCTGCAGAAACCATAGACAAATGCTGTGGCTTCACTGGCCAAAGTCCTGCTTGTTGCAAGGCAACATTTAACAGAGTTAATGAGTTACAGATATCACGCTGTGCCTTATTTATCCTGAAAGGGTCCTAGAGTCTGCCATTCATGAAGGGCAGAATGCTTTTTATGGTTTTCAGTTTAAATATTTTGAAGCTACATGTTTAGCACGAGATTTATAGATTTTGGAAAAATAGATCAATGTGAATTAAAGTTTGAATTAATAAATTTTTCTACAGTTCATGCATGACTACACAGTTGAGTGGTGCCCAGCTACTTGAGATCGGTGTGGAAAAAAAAATGTTTTTTTTTTGTTTTTTTTTTGTATGTATGAGTTTTGTGGTCAGCTGGCCCAAAGTTTCTGTGATTTTTCTATTTACTCTTATAGGATAGTTTCCATATCTTTTGTTTCATTGTACTAAACAATACTGAGTAATGGGTCTGTTCTGAAATGGATGCTGCTGCACTTTGGGTCTGAATTGTTTTATGGCTTGTTGAACGTAACTGTATTTAGCCTGTGATCGCATGTTTATTTTATCAATAAAAGCGTGACTGTGAATTTGTGTGAAATCCTTTGAAAAAATACAAATTATGCTCGTCTTTGAGCCATAAGAGTAAAATGCACTTTATTAGTTACATGATGTCATCACTCCGCTGCTGCAGATGTGTCAGCTGCACATCAACAATATGGATCTCCTGCTCTGTCACATCCCAACCGTGCTCTGTTGGATTTGGATCTGTGGACTGTGGAGGCCATTTGAGTACAGTGAGCATAGATCCTCACAGACCTCTGAAGAGGTCATGCATATGTACTCAGTACTTTGTTTGGGCCCCTTTTGCATTAATTACTGCATCAGTGCAGCACGGCATGGATGCTATCAGCCTGTGGTACTGCTGAGGTGTTATGGAAGACCAGGATGCTTCAACAGCGGCCGTCAGCTCTTCTGCATTGTGCGGTCTCATGTCTCTCATCTTTCTCTTGGCAGTGCCCCTATAGGGTTCAGGTCAGATGAGTTTGCTGGCCAATCAAGTATAGTAATCCAATGGTCATTGAACCAGGTTTTGGTACTTTTGGCAGTGTGGGCAGGTGCCAAGTCCTGGTGGAAAATTAAGTCAGCGTCTCCATAAAGCTTGTCTACCGAAGGAAGCATGAAGTACTCCAAAATGTCCTGGTAGACGGCTGCGTTGACTCTGGACTTAATAAATCACAGTGGATCAGCACCAGCCAGATGACAGGGCTCCCAAAATCAACACAGACTGGAAAATGCACACTGGACTTCAAGCATCTTGGATTGTGTGCCTCTCCATTCTTCCTCCAGACTCTGGGACCTTGGTTTCCAAATGAGATGCAAAATTTGCTCTCATCAGAAAAGAGGGCTTTGGACCACTGAGCAACAGACCAGTTCTTTTTTCCTTTAGCCCAGGTAAGATGCTTTTGATATTTGTTGTTCAGTTCTTCCACACTTTTCCCTTCCACGTAACTTTCTATTAATGTGCTTTGATACAGCACTTTGGAAACATCCAGCTTCTTTTGCAATTACCTTTTGGGGCTTTCCCTTCTTATGGAGGGTGTCAATGATGGTTTTTCTGCACAGCAGTCAGGTCAGCAGTCTTCTCACTGAACCAGACTGAGAGACCATTTAAACGCTCAGGAACCCTTTGCAGGTGTTTTGGATTAATTAGCTGATTAGAGTGTGACACTTTGAGCCTACAATATTGAACCTTTTCGCAATATTTACATTTTCTGAGCTTTTGAATTTGGAGTTTTCATAAGCTGTAAGCCGTAGTCAGCAAAATCATAACAAATAAAGGCTTGAAATATCTCTCTTTGTCAATCTATATCATATATTTTTTTCACCTTTTAAGTTGAGTTACTGAAATAATGAACTTTTGCATGATATTCTAATTTTTCAAATTTCATCTGTATAGTGTTCACAGTATATACATACATATCTATTAAATCACCTTTTTCAACCTATTCTGATATTCAGTGTGAACTTCAGCATGTTATCGTGATCATGTGTACATATCTCATCGCATGGGGTGTCCGCCATGTGATGTGCTGATTACATGTTAATGTTAACAAGAAGATGAACAGGTGTCTGACATGTGAATGTCTGCTCATAAAAAAACAGACTTTGTTAAAACATTGTTTATTTTTGCTGTTGATTCTGGAGGTTGAGAGATATTTGAGTTAATTGCAAATCAGCTCCCCAGAAATGATAAATGTGCTCAATGAAACATAGCTGACCTCCAGTGGTTTAGTTAAACAACAGCAAGCATGAGATCAGCACAACACACTGTAATGTTAAAGTCACAGAGCAGGCACTGAACGTGTGTTTGTTGAGTCACTTACACTTGGAAACCTTTAAAAAATTATGTAAAATTTAATGTATCACAAATCTACGTGACAGTGATGAATTTAACTGTTAATCTGACAAGCATCTGTTCCTCCAGCCAGAGCCTCTGATCAGTGTATCCTCTTTATTTTGGAGGTGGTCAATTTCCAGCGCTCATTTTTTTTATTTCTTTGACTGAGAAAATGTTGATATTCGTCAGAAAAAAGCGTTCAACTAAAAATCATACAAAATAAATGACTTGCTCATCAAACATGTATTATTATTTTTTATGCCTGTCTAACAGACAAAGAAAGAGAAGCATGTTTGCTTTAAAATCCTGTCTTTCCTGGACACATCCCTATTTGAATCTTTTGAATACAAGAGATTTTATTATATATAGTCCCCTGCATTGTGTTAAACTACGTTCTGTAAATGATTCTGACCCAACACACCATGTTTCAGTTTTGTTTAGCTTTTATTGCACACTCCTGGCTTGGCACACATGGCAGCCAACTTTCCAGTCAGCTGTGCCCTCTCCTGCCCTCTGCTCTCCAACATCATCCAACAACATCTGCTCTCCCCTCCCCTGCAGCTGAGTCAGGGATCACACCTCAGCCACACTTATCATTTCTTTATATTTTGTGACGAAGATGGGAAATAGATTTATTGAAACGTGCAATTATACATAGAAATACAGCACAGAAGGAAAAACTAAAGTCTAAACAATTGGAATGAGCTTGAAAGTTAATATTCTTCAGCACCGTTTGAACTCTCTTAGTCAAGATTTCCTGTCATTTCTTTGAGTAGTCTTCAGGAATAGTTCTTCAGGCTTCTTGAAGGACATTCAAAGCTCTTATTTGGATGTTGATAGCCTTTTGTTCTGTTCTCTGTCAACAGGATCCCACATTGCTTCAATAATGTTTAGCTCCAATCCATGACCAATTGTGAGCCACTCAGCATTTTCCATGTCTGCTTTTTTAATGCCATTTTTGTTGTTTGAAGTCTGTCAGCACTTGGAGGCACTTCACTGGCCTGAGGTTCTAAGCAGTTATCTGCCTTGCCTAAGGGCAAACAGCACCTCTAGGAAAGAATTATATGTTTTTGTCTCAGGCTGTTCATAACAAAGTGCCTAAAGACACAATCGGGTCCTTTGCCAAGTTGTCTGTTATGTGTAGACCCAACACCGATTCATCCCTTGATTCAGGAGCCTTTTTAATGTGTGAATGACTCACTTCTTAATTAGCGTTGCAAACAAAAACATTCTTCTGATAATGGTCACAAACAAGGACTGAACTGAAAGTGAGTGAAAAAGTAGCCAATTCTAAAGAAAAACTTTGATAGATCGCCAGAAAGCCTGGAGAACTATCACTCAAAACCACCTATAAAAAAGTTCTGGCTCCTTGGAAATAAAAACTAAGGAAATGAGGGATGACTCAAGACTTTTCTCAACATTTTCTTAAGGTATTACACTTTTGAATAATATTGCTGCTTTGGATAGTGACAAAAAAGCTCATTTTAATCTGGTGTGTAATGTCATGCTTTTATGATTTGTCATATTTTTGGATTTGAAGATCTTAATCTGCAAAGCTTCTGCCAGTTAGCGGCTTGAATGAGCAAAGTTCCCTCTTAAATACAGCAAAATGGCAATACGAAGTAGCAAACCTTTAACGAGACATTGTTTATAGTACAACCATCCCAAAATAATGACATGGTACAGTAGCCACTTCCTGCTGTTCAGCAGGCAGGATTTCTGCAGGCTCCTCGGTTTACTTTCTGGAAGGATGAGCTCAGTCGTATAGAAGCAATTAAAGCAAATGTGGTGAACAAATTATTCTCAATCTGGTAAAGTTTTCATAGATCATTTGAGCTAAATACATTCACACTGGATGCTGTGACACGCTGTGTCTGGTTAATGTTTGGCTTTGTGATATCTGCTAAGAGGACATAAAAACCAACAAGCCAGGTAGATGGTGTCATAATCCTTTTTGAACATTTATAACAGGGCATTTAAAGCTAAAGGATGTAAAAGGGAGACTTTAAGTGCTACAACGGTATTTAGATTTCCTTCTCTCTCTCTCTTTTAACCTTGTTTCACTTGTACCCATTTAGCTTTAGCTCCAAATGTATTTATGTATAGAGAATACAACAGATATACAGATTACATAACAGCAGACTATTGAACAGATATGAAAGAATAATAAAATAAAGTGGTGTCATCTTATCTTAATATTTACAAATGGAAAGAATGCAAAATGCTGATCAAGTTTTCTTTGTAGCATTTATTGATGGGAGGGTGATTTCCACGATATCTGGTAACCTTTGCTCAAACGGGATACCACTAAAGATCTCACGCCCTCATCCAGGTGGCTCTTCCACAGATCCGGACTTTGTCCTTCTCTCTGATGAGGAAGTCTAAGCCGTACATTGACAAAGTGCGGGTTTCAAACATGAGCAGAGTTTGATTGGAAGCAAAAACAGCGCATAAGGAACTAACAACAAAAGGTAAGAATTGGTGACAATATCAGCAGTACACTGAATATGTCTTTATTGTTTGTCTGAACGATGTACGGCGAAGGCTTGCTGAAAGGTTGGACTTAGTTCTTCTCTTTATTCACGGCTATCAACATAATTTAAAAACATGCTTTTCAAAATAAAATTTAAAGAATAAGGGAAAACTTGAATAATTATTTAAAATGAATTCGTGGTGTGGTTTTGAATCCAAACTTTTAAAGGGTTAATGATTTTGATTTCTACTGGCTGTCATTACGCCACTTTTCCACCAACTACACATCATATGTCAGTCAGGATTTGAACCTCATGTATTCTTCATATGTCATTAATCAAGATCTGATTTAAGTGTTCCCTTAATTATTTTGATGTGTAGATAGATAGATAGATAGATGTTAGATGTACAGTGCACGTTGTTTTATTTGTATCATATTTATGTGTTGTGTTCAGTGTGTTTGGTCATGTGTCACTGCAGGTGTGCAGTTGTGATGTAACTGACCACATTTCTGTGTTACCACAAGATTGATTTTTATAATTCTCTGCGTTTTAATGTAATTTTCATTCCTCTAATTAGCTCGGACTTAACACAATAAACTTGTAAAAGTGGAAGATTTATGGGTTTATTTCAGATACAGGTGGGTGAGTCCACTCACGTATGACGTGTGTATGATTCATGTGATATCCCAGGTGAGTCCAGTCAGCATGTTCAGGAATAACAGCCCCTTTGGCTGTGATACCAGCAGCTATGCAGACTCACTCCAGTCCAAGTATGTATTCTGGCAATTTTTTATCTGGGCAACAATCAATTGCCTGATTGCTTTATTTGTTTATTTTATTCAAAGGTTCAAAGGTTTATATTTGGGTTTTTGTTTTTCTGTGACAGTGGTTATTCCACGATGGATGAAGCGCCATCACGGCTTTCAAATATGTCGAGGCCAAGTGCAAAATCGATTTACTGTAAGTGAACATTGCTGTTAAACGTACTAATAGGTTTTAATTTCATATATATAACTCTGATTTATCTTATTGGATATTTATTTCTTTTATGACCTTATGTAACTGATCATTTGACTATGTCATTGCTGCCTTTCCATCCTAAATATTTCAATTGTCAATTGTTATTATTATTATTATTATTATTATTATTATTATTATTATTATTATTATTATTATGCTTCCACCTTTAATTGTATTTGTGAAAGAACATAAAGACCTGCTTTGTGTTTCAGCAGTGCAGAGGCAGGAGTATGCAGCATCAATAAACAAGATGATGGGCAACTTTCAGTGCAGGGTGGAGGTGGAGTATTAAGAACATTTTCTATTATACATCCAAATGTACGTGTCTCTGGATAGTGTCAAACTTCTGTTTTAATCCTTCTGTGCCGCAGCACCTGTTCACCTGTGACCTGGACGGGAAGGACCTGAAAAACATCACAGACTGTGTGGACCGTTTGAACCTGCTGGAGGAGATGGGTCATGTGTGGGGTCAGAACATGCAATTGGAGGTGCAAGGCACCAAAATGATGCTCACAGACATTGAAAACAAGGTAACAACCACAGCGCAGCTTACAAAAAGTCTATTTAAACTGGAATGAGTTAATTGGATGAGTTATCATCTCATTAAATTTGTGCCAATTTGCATAAATGTCTGATATCAAAAGTACAGTAAAATGCAGACCCGCTGTCATGTGTCATACAGGCGGGTTGAAAGTTCTGGGTAGGGCTAATAACATGGTGAGGCAACCACGTGTATGTCAGTAAGAGGAAAATGCACATTTGCCAGTAGCATTTCACCTTAAAACCCTTTAAAACCTTATTTATTTATTAGGATTTATTTATTTATTAGGACACACTAACCAATAAAGTAAAAACATACCTGGATAAGAAACTCACTGCGGATCATTATCAGTCATCGCCTGCCTAGAGCCCAAATATCAACATTATTGAAGCAGTGTGGGATTATTTTGACAGAGAACAGAACAAAAGGCAGAAACATCCAAAGAAGAGCTTTGAATGTGACTCATGAAGAACTATTCCTGAAGACTACTTAAAAAAACCTAAAGGAAAACAAAGAGAGTTCAGACTGTGTTGAAGAATAAATGTGGTCATGTGAAATATTAATTTTCAAGTTCATTAGAATCATGCAGACTTTGTTTTTGGCTTTTGTACTCTATATCAGTTTATTTTATTAAACATTTTAATACATTCATTTACCTATTTTCAGTTTCTCTAGCAAAACATAAAAACATGAGC
Source organism: Neolamprologus multifasciatus (assembly GCF_963576455.1). Lineage (NCBI taxonomy): Eukaryota > Metazoa > Chordata > Actinopteri > Cichliformes > Cichlidae > Neolamprologus > Neolamprologus multifasciatus. The sequence continues at coordinate 20,501,346 of NC_140443.1, read as the reverse complement.
TGTGACTCCAGAGGTTTTCACAGTACTGTTTAATGATGTTCAAACTTTTATCCTGCAATGATAGAAGCTATAAAAACATGTGAATCAACAACACAACATCCTTTGTGATGACTTTGTACTTGCTACTGTGCTTTTTCAGGACGAGCTGGAGTCGATGCCTCTCAGTGACATCCAGGAGTTCAACGCTGTGCTGAACGCCGGGGTGTTTAACTCTCTGCTCACAGTGTCAGTCCAGGCCAGGAAAAAACACAACCACACTGTCTTCATGTTCCAGTGTGATGATGTCAGGGTGAGGGCAAACTGGCCAAGATGGCTGCCATCATGACTCATATCAAGCGAAAGCAAAGGGCAAGTGATTTTCTAATTCTTTCTTCTGTTTTTTTTACAGGCCGACTATGTTGAAAAACATCTCTCACTAGCACTGGCACGCCAGGGACAGAATTCGGGCATCAAGTACTGTAAAATTTCTGTGTCCATACACTTTAATCTTTATTAAAGTTTTCTTCGTGAAACTGTATCTCACCTTTTTTTAAAAAATCAGAAATGAAGGAGTGAAACCTGCAGTAATCCCTACACCCAGAGAGCCAGAGCCTGCAGCTGAACCAGCGTGTCAGTGGAGTGAGCCTGACTATGGTAAGGTTGTGACAGCATACATGGTGATACTGATGCACTGGTTATTGGTGTGATGATGGCGTATTCATCCTCTTTTTCATCTGTTTGTGGTTGTGTGTATAGAAGACCATTTGCATGATCCTGAAATGTTACTGCCTGAAGATGAGGAGGAGGATGAGGAGCCCTTCATGCGTAAAGACGTACCTCGTTCATACACGGAGCTGGACAGGAATGTGGTGAGTTTTCTTTAGAAGTATCTTTTGCTTCTTCTTTGCATGCTTAAATCAGAAAGCATCTTTAATAACATCTGATGAGGGAAGAATAAATGAATAAATTCCTCTTTTCTCAGTGGCTTTTTTCTTTCTTGCAGGATATGTTGAATCATATTTTAAGTGACATCGAAATCTTCATGGGACAATTAGCTGCAGCAGAAGCTAAAAATGCAAAGAAGAAGAAGACAAAGAAGAAGAAGCAAAAGGGGAAAGGTCATTTTACGCAAAAATTAAAAGCACAAATCCCATATTGTGTGAAATTCACAGCTTCCAGCAGCGCCTGGTTAAGTTTTATTTATGTAGCGCCAGATCACAGCAACAGTTGCCTCAACGTGCTTCATATTGAAAGGTAAAGACCCCACAAAAATACAGAGAAAACAGAGAAAACCCCAACAATCAGAGGACCCTCTATGAGTAAGCACTATGGCGACAGTGGGAAGGAAAAACTCCCTTTTAACAGGAAGAAACCTCCGGCCTAGACCTATTGCAGGTCTAGGCTGCGATAACTAAGGGAGGATTCAAGGTCACCTGATCCAACCCTAACTATATACTTTATCAAAAAGGAAGGACCTCTATTTTTTCTTTTAATTTAGTATTAAAAATATAATTTTAGATGTTAGTTTAGTTTAGCTGTGAGTTTCCCCTTTGGTCTATATTCATTACATAACTGTAGATTGCTGTGGGCTGGCTAAAATGACAAAGACTATAATCTGTATTTAAACAAATGTATTGCCTTTACTTATTTATTTACTTACTTTACTTATTTATCTTTGTTTGTTTTTTATTTTTCAGTCATGGACAGCATGCCCTTTCAAGAAGAATTTGAAGAATGCCTTCATAAAATTAAATTTGGCTTAAACCTGCTGGTCTGTTTCCCCTTTTCCATTAACACAATATCATCATGCTGTGGGTCTGTGTGTTGTTCCTGTGTAACATACAGTACGTGCGACATCTTTCTTTGACAGGGGGAGCTCAATGGAAAGATCAACAATCCCAGTGCTCCTGAATTTGTCCACTCCTTTTTTGTCTCATTAAAATTCGTAAGTGACTATTAAAAACATTTTTGGCATCATCTTTAGAATTTCCCAGCACTGTTTCCACCTTCACACACACACACCCACACGCACACAGGTGCGCAATCACAAATATAACAGAAAACATAAATTGATTAAATTAATGATAGTCTAGAGTGAGGAAGAAATCTGAGGAAAGATAGCAAGGACATTTAAAAAATCACGCGTAACAGAGCTGCTTAAAAGCAGGACTAAAAAAAATTCTCTCCTCACACAGGTCATTTCAAAACTGAAGCACCCTGACTGTGAAACGTAGTTAAAAAGACGTTTTTTTCACAGGACTGCACCCCATGATTCATTAGCTTGTAGAACCACTTTTAGCACTAATTGTTTTGTGACCCTATCAGTCTCTCACATCACTGTGATGAAATTCTGGCCCACACTTTTTTACAGGGTTGTGTCAGTTAATTGAGTGTTGTGGGCATTTTATTTATGCGCAGCTCTCTTAAGGTAGCCCCACAGCATTTCAGTTGGGTTAGTTTGGAGGTTGCAACACGTCCATTCTTTTCTTTTACAGCTGTTCTGTTTGAAATATGCTGCTCTGCTTGGGATCATGGTCCTACTTATAACCAGTTTAAGCTTGAAGTGTTACACAGAGGGCCTCATGTTTGACTTCAAAATACTTAGCAGTTCATGGTTGTTTCAGTGACTGGTTTCCAGGTCCTGTGGCTCCAAATGAGCCCAAATCATCACCCCTCCATCGCTGTGCTTGACAGTTGTTATGAGGTGTTCATGCTGATATTCTGCATTTGGCTTTTGTAAAAATGCTGTCACATAAAGAACTGTTAATGAGTGTTTAAACACTGGGAATTAACTTAACTGGGGATTTGATTCTCATTTTCTCACTGGCTGGACTTTAAACTGCACAGACACCTTCTGCTGTCATCTCAGCAAGCCTTCCACCTGCTCAGGGTGGGCTGTGCACACCACTATTCCACTGGACTTATATTTGTTATTAATTGTTAATGCCCTCATCAGGTGGTGTCACACTGTCCTGAGGTTCTGCCGCCCAGTATTATTGCGCCGTTGCTGACGCCTCAGTGTATCCGTCTCATGAGTGAAGTGGCGTCCACGGAGGAGGACGAGCTGTGGCAGTCTCTGGGAGATGCCTGGAACATTCCCAGGTGTAACAAGACATCTCTTATACTTTGACTTCTTTTTGTTTACAGCCGAGAAAGTGTTCTGTTAAATGTCAGCAGGGCAATCAAACATGTACTCTTACTGTTATCAGTACCCAGTGGCCAGAAGATGATGAGGACATCCCAACCTACACCCCGCAGTTCTTCGATGGCTGGCAGCCCCCTGAAGTCACTGCAGAACCTCCCCCCACTCCACCTCTGACCAGACAGAGGAGTGCACCCAAATCTGTGGCCAGACCAAAGAGCCCACAACCTGCACCCAGTAAACCAGTAACCAGGCAAGACAGCCAGCAATCTGCACCCAGTAAACCTGTGACCAGGCAGGAGGATCGGCAACCTGCACCCAGTCAGGTAAACGAAGCATTCAAGTATCTTCTAGTTACTTAAATAAATAAGACAGAAATTCACATCAATGCCATTTTCTTCTTCCACACAGACGTATGCCAGTTGGAAACCTACACGGTACGCACGAACACACAAAGGAGTCAATGATTCAGTGCAAAGTGAGTGTTTTTGATTTTGATTTTTTTCCCAGCTCAATGGAGCCAAAACTGCGAGAAGTGCATGTGAAGTCCGACTTCATTTCAAGAAACCAAAGAGAGCTCACCGTGAGAAAAGGAGAAATAGTTCAGGTATCAGCAAAGTGACTCATCCAATTTTTCTGTCCCTACTCGCATTTGTTTTGCAAACTGCCTCCATATTTGCTTTATTTGTGCCTACAGCTGCTGGACAAGTCCAAGCAGTGGTGGAAAGTGAGGAATGACAGAGGGGAGGAAGGCTTTGTCCCCAGTAATATCCTGAGCGATAATGATCACCAACCTGATGAAGAGGTTACCACTCAGCAGACACAAACACGTTACAGTTCACATTAAACTCAGTGTTGTAGAGACACACAAACACTGAATTATTCTGAGCATAAATGATAAGAAATAAAAAGCATGTTTGTGTAGGATTAGACTTTTGCAAAGCCACAGGTGCTAATGGAAATGATCCCATTCCTGTTTTACTCCACACTCCAGGAAACTGGGAATTTACTATAAATACAAGAAACATTACTTGTAATGTGTAACTGCTGAGCGTTTTTGCCCTTCTAATTTGATGTTTACTTGTGTACAACAAAGCAGAAAGCCCAACAAAGACAGGAAGTAAAACTTTCAACTGTGTAAAAGAGACCAAGAATTACAAAATAAATTAGGAACGGACATGAGCAAAAACCAATAATCATATAATTTACACTATATAGCAAGCTGTATGTGCATTTTTATTTTCATACTTAATTATAGTAATACTACTTTACACTTAAAGTAATAATACATTATCGTTCCATTTTCAAAGGAAATTGTGGCCTCACCTGTCCTAACAAAGAGGTCCAAGCCTGCCGAAGTGAAAGCCTGGCTCGAAGACAAGGGCTTCAGTAAAATGTGAGTAAAACCAGAATTCTTCACTCCCTAATGTAATGAATTGGCTGTGCGGGTGACCTTGGTGTTAGTTTCTGGCATTTACTATCCAGTGTCTGCATAAAAAGAAACATGAAGGTCAGAAAGATCAGCTGAAATATCAGGGAGGAGGGACAAATGTGGACAAACAGTTAAAGAGTAAAAATGGTCTCAGATGTGGATGATCAACCTGCTGTGACATGTGCAATCATCTCTGTTCTCCTTCATATTAATATTAGTGTTATCAATTATCAAAATTATCACAATTTTCATACATTTCAGCTTTATTTATTCATTTTTTCAGTCTGTTAAGTATAAATATTAAAAACAACCTTAGCCGAACAACAAAACATGACATATTAATGTATACTTCATTAACCCTGTAGGAAATTGCTTAGTCCTCTGCATTTAACCCATTCTACCAGTAAGCAGTGGGCAGCTACCAATCCAGCACACAGGGAGTAGTGTGTAGAGACAGCACCTTACTCAAGCCCCAAAACTATTCATGGCAGCGGTGGGATTCAAACCAACGCCCCCAAAGACACCGGAGCCTTAATCCAGCACCTTAGACCGCTCAGCCACGCTACCGATTGCACTGTGTTATTATGTATTTAATCCAAAAAGCAGAAGCTCCATGTGAAAATCGGAGTTCTCCTTTACCCTCTTAATCTCTATGGAAGCAGTAAGTATTATGCAGGTGCTGCTAATCAAATGCACATGACTGACTTAACTGATCATCAGCAAGTGTGAGCAACTCTATAAAAGCTGAAGTCTTGGCAGTTTGCATTGCCAAGACATAAGCAATGATCTCATTTTCAAATAATTTCAAGTCTTTCACTCTACGGTGAGAAAGATTTTTCGCAAATGAAAAACATTCAAGATTTTCCAATCTTCCCTGGAGTAGACTTTTCAACCCAAGGTCAGACCATGCAATGCAGAGGAACTGCAAAAAATCCAAGACTCACACTTTTCAGACTCTACAGGCTTCAGCATGTTAAATGTAAAAGTTCCTGACAGCATAAAGACTGAACAACTATGGCTTGTTTGGAAGGATTGCCAGGAAAAAGCCTCTTCTCTCTAAAAAGAACGTGGCTGCATGGTTTGTGTTTGCCAAGCCTAAGCTACACTAAGAACAAACTACAAGACTTCTGTAACAATGACCTTTTGACAAATGAGATCAAAATGTTTGGCCACATTTGGGAAAACCAAACACAGCATATCAGCACAAAAAACAAACACCTCATACCACCCGACAGCACGTTGATGGAGGGGTGATGATTTAGGTTTTGTTAGCAGCCACAGGCCCTGGGTATGTTGCAGTCATTGAACTGACACAAAATCCTCTGAGTACCACAGTATTTGTAGAGTCTAATTGATAGGTTTGTAGCTTAAACCTATTCGCTGGAACGTTGAAGACAATATAATTACACAGCAAAGCAAGACACAAAGTAGGCAAAGTTCTTCATGTTACTCATGCATGAGGGAGACCTGCCTGGAGCCAAGTGTCGTTCCACCACTTGACCTCCGTCAGACTCTCAGCCAGGTTCCCCATAGCACTCCTTTTATTGTGGTAACATGAATATGCATAGGGTCATTAACACATAACATCTTACATAGGTATACATGTGAACAAAGGATTGTGTGTGTGTGTGTGTGTGTGTGTGTGTGTGTGTGTGTGTGTGTGTGTGTGTGGTCAGAGTGTGACCGTGTGTGTGTGGGGTCAGAGTGTGACCCCATAAATGACTTCCCTAAACCTACTAGTCTGGAAAGTCCAGCAGTTCACATAAACAAAAGGCACTTAGACTAAAACAGATATAGCCACGTTTATCCTACCATAAAACAATAAAACAAGGTACGACCTCTTCCCATGCTCCCAGGATGTAGGTGTGGATTCCAGAACACTCTGGAATGCACACCAAGCCTTTGCAGCCTGCTAAAGATCACACATCCTATCACTACACAATTAATTATACACCTCTAAGCATATATAAGTAGATATTTCTAAGCATAAATGACAATCAACAATACAAAACCTAACACTAATGTGAGGCCATCTACCATGTTTGGCTGAAAGTGAGTGATGCAACAATGATCCCAAGCACAGCAGCAAATCTACAACAGAATCACTGAAAGTGAAAAAATACAGGCGTTGATCCAAAGTCCAGACCTGCAACTGACTGAAATGCTGTGGTGGTACTTTAAGAGCTGTGCATGGACAATGTCTACAACTTAACAGAAGAGTGGGCCAAAAGTTCTCCATAATTACACGAGAGACTGTTAAAGTCATACAGAAAATGATCACTTCATGTTATTGTTGCTAAAAGCAGCTCTGCAAGCTAGTGAATCATGGGAGGTACTTAGCTTGGCTATATAAATCTGCAGGTATATAAAGACACAGTTGTGTGTACTGCTGCACACTAAGCAGGTTTTCCAAAGTGTGAGAAACACAGATCCATGTTACTTTTTCTCCTGCAGCACTGTACGCTGTCTCGGCGTGGTGAGCGGTGCTACGCTTCTGGGCATGACAAGAGAGGAGCTGAAGGTGATGTGTCCTGAGGAAGGAGGCCGAGTCTTCTTCCAGTTAAAGGCAGTCAGGTCGCAGCTAGCCGTAAGTGACAAAGCACTGCTTCACTCACTTCTCCCATCCATGTGGAGTTTCTATAGAAGCATGCTGCATGTAGCACAGACAACTCTGCTCTGTCTTTTGTGAACACTTTAGGCTTCCAGTTAAGTGAGACCAGTGACGGGACATCAAAGGGGACAGAAGAGGACCAAAACTGGTCACCGATGATCAGACTCTGAAAACTTTGAGCTTTGAGTTTACAGTGCATACTTACGTCTAGTCTGAAATCGATTAAATATGCTACTATATATATATATATATATATATATATATATATATATATATATATATATATATATATATATATATATATATATATATACACACACACACACACACACACACACACACACACAGTCGTGTTGTCGTCTTGTGTAATATAAGATCAGTAATCGCTTGAACTCTGTAATAAAAAGTTGGAGTGTAATTTGTCACAGAATAACCTGTAAATAAAAGTGTGACACAACCTGGGTGAATTAACATGCTTTATTTTGTTGTCGAGTCATTACACGTGAACCTCAGAGGCATCTGAATCTGTAAAACACTGGCAGTCCATCTCAAGCAATAAGGCTACAGATTACAGATTAATGGAAATAAAATCAGGCAGAATTTAAAAAATGATAAAAATGATAATAATAATAATGTCTACACAGTTACATGGCTGTAAAAACAAAGAAAAAACCTCAGCTGAATACAAACACACACTGAGTATCAGAATACTTAGAGCACTATGAGGTTAGTAATGTAAATGATGCTGAACATGTTAACTGTTAACGCCATGTTTTGAATATATGCTGTGTTTCTGTATTGGCTCCCACTCAGTGTTACTCGACTTCACGCTTTTTCTCTCTGACCCTCATGTGCTACTATTTACTGAGCTCAATCTCCGGTATATATTGAAATATTGGTTTTAATACAACAATACCAGAAACGTGAGCTTCTGAAGTAAAAGGAGTTGTTGCTTTTTCTTTTTTCCTGATGGTTGGCTTCAATATATTATTTATATGAGTAATATATTAATTTGAACTATGCAAACTATAATGGGACTTTAATGTAGTTTTCAGTATGTCAGCATGCTGTCAGTTGCAGTCTTGAATACTGCTGCTGGGCTCCAAAAAGACATGATTTGTGAGGTAGGGTGTACTATATGTTGGACATAATTAGCATAATAAACAATAAACAACAAGAAGTAAAAGTGAACAGATAGAAACCGAACAGGTGGAAAAGTTTTGGGTTGGTTCAGATGACAAATGCCGTAGCAGCATGAGCAACTGTAATCAAAAAAACTCCCATAATCACAGTGCAAAATGTTACAGAGTAGTCAAAACTGAATATTAAACGAGCAAGTAAAAGGCTAACGTCAGTGTAGATGTAAAATCCATCAGTGTTTTGGTTCAAATGAAAAAGTGCAAGGGCCAAAGTGTTCACAGACACTGCTGGGGGTGACGTTTGGCTTTAGAGTAAAAAGTACCAACTTTGACACTTTATCTGTTACATTTGCATTGAAATACTGAGAGTTCACAGGAATAAAAACAGGTGAAGAATAACGACTAATGAAGTAATAAAGAGGCAGAGCAGACACTCTGTGTCCACTTAGATTCAAAAAGCAATAAACAGACAAATTGAAGTGTCAAACCTTCACATCAATTAGATAAAATTACACATCTTTGTATTGCCTTTGAAAAATACACTCTTTACAGAAACTCCCACAGTGACATTTCCACGGAGCTCCACTTGTGTAGCTACAATTTATAGCTGAAAAATGACAGATTCTCCGTTTTTATCCTAACCACCTCTAAAGCAAACACTTTCCTACCCTAATACTTTACAGCTGGTTATTCAAATAAAGCCCAATACTTTCTGACTCGTTCTCTTCTAGTCTTGGCATCAAGTCTTACTCGACTGGGGTTTAACAAGTATGCTAGCAGTTTGATGGGAGGTCCAGTGGCAGGCAGTGTGATGTTATAATACAAAAATCCCGAGGTGGGTGATACCAGCTTTGACCAGGTTTGGGGCAAGTAAAAAAAAAAATGCTACAAGTACCATGCAAATGTCTTAACCATGTCCCAGCATGGTTTGTGAATTTGTACATGGTGAACAGAACCGAGTACAAACCTGCTTGCTACATTACAAAACAGATTCTGGATTGAAACCTGGTCAGCAGCCCTGAATTAGTTTAGATGTTTTACACTAAAGCTTGCTGTAAACATCAGTCTCATTCTCTCCTGCCATCCATTAATCATGCAGACATGCAAATAAAAAAAAAATCATCTACATACTCACAGAACCGGTAATAGATCCTCCTAAAGGCCAAAGTAAAAGCTACTTTACACTGATCATGCAGCTAGGTGGTTTCAGCTAATCGGTGTGAAGCGTGTATATGCTCAGTGTTTATCGACTGAGGGAAAATAAGCAGGCGAGAAAGAGAGCATGCACTGCTCAAAGCTAAAAATGAAAAGGCACTGTGAAACCTTGGCTGGGTGCATATGTACAGTGCATTGCATGCAAAGGGGAAAAACCTCTGTGACTGTCTACTAAAAGGAATGAGAGTGATTGGGGCCCCTAAGACATACAGAGGGGGTTTCGTGGTCACAGTGAGGTCAAAGTGAGAACTCATCCACATTTTTTGTGCTGTGATTAAAATCTACAGTGTCTCTCCTTCAGCACACAAACATCTCATCATTTTTGACGAGGTCGCTTCGTATGCTGCTTAAAGAGTCCCATTCGCTTCAAGGAATGTTTGCAACAACCTGCTTCTCTCCTCTCGACTGTGGAGTTTTTTTTCTTTCTGTGCTGACTGAATCATGGAAGAACGATTCTAGAAAGTGCAATTTAGCAAGTATATGATTAAAAACCACACCAAGCAAGACACACACAGCTATGATTTAGTTTAGTCAAAGTTTGTTGTGCAGGTAAGTCCAACCTCCACCAACACTCAAAGCGTGTTATTCCTGCAAAAATAGATCAGTAATTTTTCATTTGTGTGTAATCAAATGAAAGAACAGAATGACTAAGTATAGAAGAAGCTGAGCAAAACAGGGGAGGTTTAAATGTGCTGGTTGTCAGTGTAAATACTGCAGCTACTTCTATGAAAGCATGTTACTAATTAATAGAAAACACCACAGGGACCATCTGATGGACAAGACAGGAATACACCACACGTTTCCCTGCTGTTCAATCTCAGAAAACCCTGATGGCAGGCCCTGCAAACCTTCATGGAACTGACTCAGATTGCAAACAATGGACATTTGGAGGAACTTTAAATAAAATAACACATGGCTGGATGTCCCCCCCCCACCCAGCAACATTAAAGTAAGTGGAGCCTAAGTGTTCTGGCAGAACTATATTCTTGGCTTTTTCATAGCTGTGCAGCTGACATACTTGTACAATTGTTGTGGTGGTGTTTATGCTGCTCTCACAGCACATGTCTTCAGTGTCATGCTGAGTGGACCACGGGTTTGGGGATTTTACATTTTGTCAGGTTTCAACGCCGTCCCGGGAAAGAGCCCATGGTGAGAGAGTCCTCCTCCTCGATAGCGTCCAGCTCGTCCGTGCGCACAGCATGAGTGATGAGCTGAAGCTCCTCGGTGAGCGTCTCGCTTCGGTACGCCACGCGGATGTCCGGGACATTGGTGCGGCGGATGTCGTTGCTCTCAGAACCCTCCTTAGCGTAATTTGGACCCAACCAGTAGCTTTTGGCCTGGAATGAGAGGAAAATATATAGTTGACACTGATGTTCAGTGTATGTGTGTGATGGCGCTTCGCCATCTTGTGGTGGCTCTGTGTGTGTGTGTTTTGCTCTGTTGCAGGGTTTCCTCAGTCGAGCTCAGCTATTGTACTTCCACTTGCCTGTAGGCCATCGTGCCTGCACCCTACCTCGCTCTGAATGTTTTAATTTATTCTTAATTCTTTACATTTTTCTTTAGATTTGTTTCAAGATTTATTAATTACTGTCAAGTTGGTCTGTGTGGGACGATCATTATTTTTTGGCATTTTTGCCTTTATTGGATAGTGGAGACAGACAGGAAAGTGGGGAGGAGAGAGGAGAGGACACGCAGAAGGTCAGACTCAAGTTCACTCCTGCCCTCTGGCATGTGATCACCTGCTTACCCACTGAGCCAAAGTGGCGCCCGCAATGATTTTAATTTTTTGAAGTCTTGCACCACATTATATAACAATGTATTTCTAACCTAATGTTACATTATTTAACACTGAGCAATACATTTAAGATATTTTTAAAGTGTTTCCACAACAAAAAACTTGTAAAGGATACTATTTATGATCAAACTACAATATTTTAATGACTTGCAATGGATTGTGTGGATATGTGCAGTGCATACATATACATGTGATCCCTGCTACACAAATACACGAAGAGAGCTTTAAATTAGTTTACCTTGTGTGAAAATCCACTCATGAGGACACTGTTTCTTGCCAGCTCACACATGTCACATGAACTTAGTTTCCACACTTGAGTGGCAATGCTGTACTCCTCCATCAGAGGTTCCTGGGTCCAAACAAGCAAACATGGAGATTTCTACAATTTCCTTCTATAACTTTTCACACTGTGTGCCTAAAGTGAGGCCATGTGTGGATTCATACCAACCTTGGTAAAGTGGAACTGGAGAGGATCATCGGTGGACAGGGAGACCATGAGGCCTCTGGACAGATACTCTGGCAGTGGGTTGCGGTGGTAACTGAGGAACAGGCTGTTGTTGCTCAGTGGTGACATGGCAATGCCGACTTGAGCAAGGTAATAAAGATACTGCAGCACCGGAGCCTGAGGTCAGACAAAGGTGAAAAGCAACAGAGACAAAGAGACAAATCAGCAAATACAGCTGCAAGCTACAGTGGATTGGCAGATTTGCTTTGATTATTCTTGCAGAAACAAAAAAACAAAAAGCACACCACACACAGTCACACTAAACTAAAAAAACAGCCTCTCATTTTCAATTTATAGCATATAGGGTTAGATCTGTAACTCCTTTGAAAAATTAACTCATTTCATTCAAAGCAAAATTATACAAAAACCCCAAAACAACTATGTCAGTGTTCAAAATCCTATGGCCATAACTATAAGTGTCTCAGTAAGGTCCTGGGCCATCAGGACATCTTCAATGCACTTTCACTGTACAAATCTCCAAATTTTCACCATCCACTATATATAGCACCGCTATGATGATGGTGATGATGAAGGTGGTGGTGTATCAGGTCAGATGATTTATCTTCTATTTCAGCTGCTATGATGGCAATTATAGCAAATGTGAAAAAAATGCCACTTTTTAACCACTAATGGTTAAAAAACATAATATAATATAGACCAATATAACAAAAACAACGCACCAAGCTAAGGACCCCTGGTGCCCTGTTAATGTTTTTTTAACCCGTCAGAAGTGTTGATGCAATGTCAGCATTACAAATCCAAAGTTTGTAAACTACTTTGTTATTTTTTTATGATAAAGTGAAAAAAAATTCCACAACTGTCTTTCAGAAACAATCCCCTGTGTGGTGTCCTGACCTTTCTGAGCAGCAGACCATGAGAGATGTTCTCTGACAGCATGAAACCCGACACCAGGTGGTGGATTGGCCCTGCTTCCCCACAGTGAGGTCGCAGCACAAACGTATGGAAACCTCGCCGTCTGAATCAAATTAAAAAAGCAAAGCTTTATGTATTTGTCATTTATGATTTTAATGAATCATGTCTTTAAACTAACAGATATGTTAAATTATGTAAAAAAAAAAGAATCAATATATCCATATACCTTCGCAGGTGGTTGAGCACACTCATGTTGGCATAGGTGTAGTAGAGGTAGTAAGAGTAGGGTGGGTTGTCTTCTTCTGTCCAGTTTGCTGGAAGCGGACTGTCAAGATTAAAAATGTGGTGCTCAGGTTTGGACTCATCGTCCACGCTGTCAAAGCCCACCACCTATTAAGCCACGAAAGCGGACAACAACATAATCATTTAGTGTCTTTAAGTACGGATCCCGATGCGGTGAATTCCTCGTGAAGAGACACTCACATGCTCCAAGAAGAGATGCAGCTCAGGATGACTACGGGGGTTGATTGTGACTTCAAACAGAGGCATGAAGATGTTCTCCAGCATCTCCTGGAAATTAGCCAGCTGCTTCTTTGTGTGGTACACGTCACTAGAAAGGTGGGGATTGGACAGTAAGTTGTGTCAGGCTGTAATCTTTAACTCAGCTTTGTTTTCTTTCTGCTTTTTCGTTTTTTAAAGATTTAACAGTCCAAGCACAGTATAGGTCCTTATCTAAATCCTAATATCCTGATCTAAATGCTAAAGAAACTTCCTCGTGTCCTTGGTGTATTTTTTGTAATCTGCTGCGTACTCTCAATCATTTAATGATGAACTGTTGGAGGAACACTTACAACAAACGGGGCACCTGGACAAGCCAGCGCACATTATCAGAATACACGCTGTGCTTGACAGCCCACTGAGCCAACTTGTCCCATTCATCTCTAGAGCGGCCGTAGATGGACAGACGGAGCTCAGAGTTCTGGTACTTGCTCTCTTCGAGGTCAAACATTACCTCCTGGACAGATAAAGCCAAAAGAAGTGGGTGTGAATACTTTCAAGGATTATTTAAATAAGACACATACAGTACCGTACAAGTATCACTTCACACCTTAATTATATGTGCAAAATATTTCCCTTCGATGTAGTTGTCTGTCTTGATGAAGATCTCTCTGAGGATGGATTCTCCAATGGGGTTGTATTTGGCGTTGAACTTGTCAAACCGATGAAATGTGTTACGGTCCTGATGAGTTAAAAACAAAAAAATTTAATATTATATCAAATATTATTTTTCTACCACATGTATCACACAGTGTGTCTTAACACACACACACACATATATAAATATAAATGTTACTCTCTCTCACCGCGTGCATGTCGAGCGTGTCTACACTCAAATCGAAAGCAGTCAGGTTCATGCTCTCAAAAACCTCCTTGAGGGTCTGACCACGCCCACGCTCAATGTGAACGATCTCCTCGGGATATTTCTTCATGGCTCTCTTAATGAATCTCAGCAGGTGCTTCTGGTTCATGCAGGATGAGGCGTGTATGTGTGTGTCCACCTGGAGTCAGGTCAGAGCAGGTTTAATGTTCGAGCTTCACCAAAAGCAGTTATTTATGCAGCGGGATTAGCTCTCGATGAAATTGTTTAAGCATTTTTTTAACGTAGGTATCTATATTTAACTGTCACTTGTTGACTCTTGCCTTTCTGATGTTGTAGAAGTCTCTATGAGGAACTTTCTTCTGAGCTGCCAGCTCCTTCATCTCGTTCAGAAGGATGTGCATTTGAAATTTAGAGCTTAGGTACTGCAGGCGACGGTAGCAGAAAGACTTCCTACAGAGGAGACATGGACATGTTATATTTAGACTGTGCACTGAGCCATAAAACAACTCAGACTTCAACTCATATTGTTAAAAGAAAAACTCACACTGGCCCATTGATAATAAGAGCCATCATCACATTCATGTCTGCAATATACTCTTTAAGGTCAGGATACGGCAGGTCAAGTTCTCCACTCCTGAAAAGCAGAGTGATTATAATGTTATACTTAATACAGACAGAGTTGCTTAAAAAATAACACGTCATTATGAAGGTGCAAACAGATCATACTTGTCCATATTGGTTTTCTTAGTGTAGACATGGACTACCCCGTCTACCATCTTGCAACCATATTCTGTGTCTGGTGGCATGTTATTGGGGTCCTGATTGTCGTAAGGGTGTGTTTCAGAAACAGGTGGATGGACTGGGGCATCTGGAAAAAACAAAAAACAAAACGGGAAATGGATATCAATCTTTTTTTTTCATGCTACAGCAAACACATAGGTATAAAATATATATGCTACAGAAACTATACTTTTTAATGCCAATAATAATGCTGAGATGTAAGAAGCATTTTTGTTACACAATTCACCTGGAGTGTTTCTGTTTTCACTTGTCTAGTTTTTACCAAAAAAAAGTTCAGTTGCAATTATTTAAAAATCTCATAAATCTGCATTTTATTGAACAACATAACAGAGACAACATTTCAAACGTTTAAACTATGACAATGTATCATTTTAACAAAAAATGTGTTCAGTTTGGATTTCAAGAACACAATACATCTCGAAAAAGTTGGAATGGGCCATGTTTCATGTGTAGCATCGCTGTGTAGCATTAACAGACTTTTGGGTCCCATTTTTCTCTGATAAAAGATTCAAGCTGCTCAACACTCGTGTGTCTGCTTTGTTGTATTTTAATTAAATGCTGTTACAACTGGTGAAAGGTCTGCACTGCAGACAGACGAGCACCCAGATTCTTCTAATATGAAGCCATGCTGTTAAATTAGATGCACTATATGATTTAGTATTGGAATGCTGAAATATGCGAGGCCTTTCCTGAAAAAGACATCAATTGGATGGGATTGTATGTTGCTCTAAAACCTGTGTGTGTACGTCATCTTCACATGTGGTTTGATCTTTGCACGACAGAGTTTTAACCTGCATTTGTGGATTGCACAGTAAACTCTGTTTACAGACAACGATTTCTGGATGTGATTTTGAGCCCATTCAGTAATTTTCCATGACAGCATCATGCCTTTTTTTTGCCTGAAGATCACAGAGATCAAATATTGGTCTTTGGCTTTACCCTTGTGTGCAGAGATTCTTCCAGATTCTCTGAATCTGTTTTGAATGTTGATGATATTGTGTTCTGTAGATTAAGGTATTTAAAATTCGCAATTTTACGCTGAGGAACATTATTCTACAATTGTTTGTTTTTTTTAACTTCTATTAATCTGCAAAAAAACCACTAAACCAAAAGTCTGCTTATCTGCCTCTCTCGGACGCTCTTTTTTGAGTTGTCTGCCATCAAATTCAAAATGAGCTAATGTTTTTCATGAAATAGCAAATGTCTGTTTTCTGTGTTCTATTGTGAATAAAATATGGGTTTATGGGATGTGAAAATCATTGCTTTTATTCTCATTTTCAGCATCCCACCATTCTGGGAACTGAGGGCTGTGGCAATGTCCATCAAACCAGAGAAAAAATACAGAAAGAAATCTTCAGGAAATTCAATCACTTCTCTAATCTATAATTAGTCTATAATTACTGTTTGACGTCTGTCAGTCTTTTTGAAGGCTGAATGAGCCAATTAGCTTTTGTACCTGTGAAGCTTCTGATTTTCCACAAAATCTGAAATGTCATTGTAGTACGGGAAATATAACCATATCTTGGTAGTTTGCAAAGCTACTATTATGAAAGAACTATTATTTACAGTGTAAAGGGGAAATAACTTCGATTTGTAAAGGGTGACAAGGGAACTTGTGATTATTTATTTTACTGACATTATTGTTCTGCCAGTTATTTTCTTCATTATTTGACTGTTTGCCAGAAAATCTCAAGGAAGAAGTCAAAGGTAGCTGCTTTTTGTCTATTTATGAAGTCAAGTCCAGCTGGTTCAAGTATGTTTTCTGGCTCCGTCTTTCTAATGAAACTTTTGCTTTTTTCTGCCTAGCTATGTTGAATGTTTGCATGTTTACCAGCATCTACAGGGGTCTCTGGTACATCTTCATAAATTCCCAGATCCAGAGTCTTCATCCCAAGGTCCTGCAAGGCATGAGCTGTAGTCTTACAAAAGTTCTGCAGGGAACGGTTTATGTACTTCTCCCGGATAAATAGTGCCTTCACAACACACTTGGCAGCATCTACTAGGTCAGTGAAGGGCACCTGGAAATATAAATAGAAAAGTCGTGAGCAAGGATGCAAATGAAACAGATTTGAGTATTTTGTTTTCACTCCTGATACATTTAACTGCCACCACCTTGTGCAATTTGTTACTGACTCTCTATGCTCTCATACTGACTGCTAGGGTCTCTAATATTGTCTATTGTGTATAAACTTTGAGGCAACTGTTGTTGTGATCTGACACCAAATAAGTAAAAGTGAGATGAACTGGACTGAATTACTTTGCTAACTATTGTTTATTATTTTTAAATCCTGTAAGTAGCGTTCAGCAAACGATTCTCACCCCACACTTTTCCTCTCCAGATATTGAGACCCGCTGGTACTCTCTCTCCATCGGCATTTCTCGCTCCTTAACGGCATCATCAACAGTGTCCACACTTTGGTCTTTCATTAACCTTAAATGATAGAGGAGGGGGCAGAGGAGGGGGAGTGCAACGGCACACAAAGTGGTGAGATGGAAGAAAAAAAAAAATTTAAAATTTAACATTTAAAACATTTATTTATGGTAGATTATCCATTAACTGAAAAAACAAGACAGGTTTGCAAACATTTTACAGTAATGAGATGAGGATTTTGTTCTCTTCAGTCCTAGAGATTGAAATCCTAGGTATAGAAACGAAGACAAACTGACTGAGCATGGGTAACAATAAGATGTCAGGGTAAAACCCTTAATAGTTAACCCATGAAGCTACTCAATGACCACAACTCTGTGAGCAAGTCAGGATTTACAGGAAGTACAAGTTTCATTATTGAAGAAACCCAAAATTTTAAAAAGAGGGGATACAAGATGCCCGAGTGCCATAGATGCACTATAGGGAGTTCAGTGACTTTGTTCCAGTAAGAAAAGCAGCTTGCAGTGTTTAAGGTTTTCTGCACAGTACAGGTCCATAATAAAAGCAGCAGAGAGCATCAGATTTCTTGTCTTTAATCAGCAGCCAGCACACAGAGAGCTCTCCTACATCACAAATAAACCTTCAAATACTCTACCTTTCACGCTACTTCTGTCTCCTATCACATTTGTTCCATAAGATATTGAATAATAAAATAAAAATTTTAATAAATTTTAATAAACTTTTATTTAGCTTTTAATAAAAAGCTAAATAAAAGGTCACAGTAACCATTTCTAAGACATATTAAGTCACCAGCAGGGGGGAGACGTAGTCCATCTCGACGTGGCAAAAATCACTGCCACTGGTTTTGGAAAAAAGTACTTTCACTGGGTTAGCAAGAACTATAGGCTAGGTATTAATAAATATTATATTAAGGATGAAAATTAAATGTCCACAGGTACAGTACTATGCAAAAGCCTTGAGCAATCCCCTCATGTCTTTATATTTTCTTAGGAAAATTGGAAATAGATGTAGAGATTTATCAAAGCATCCATAAATATGAAAACATTTTAAAGGGGAAAAACAGAGTTTATACAATCATAATAAGCTTGAAAGTCAACATTTGTCATTTGAAAGTCAACAGTTTGAACACCTTTATTCTTTAACACAGCTTGAACTCTCTTAAGTAAGATTTCCTAAAGTAGTCTTCGGAAATCCAGACTCCTCGAAGGACTTTCAAAGCTATTCTTTGGATGTTGGCTGTTCTCTGTCAAGATTTTCCCACATTTCTTCAATAAGGTTGAGGTCCGGGATCTGGGGAGGCCAATCTATGACTGAGTGTTCCACTGTCTGGTTTTACTGGATTGCATTGATATGCTGAAAAATGAAGCCGTTGCCAATCAGATGCTGGGTCAAAATCTGATTGAGCTTCTGAGTTCATAATTCCATTAAATTTTGATAAGATCCAACTCCACTGACTGAAATTCAAACCCAAACTATGACAGAGCCTCCACCATGTTTTACAGATGGCTGTAGAAATTGTTGTTTCTTTCTCCTCATGTTGAAACTTCAGATTAGGAATTCATGACTATATAATATATCCTGCCATGGAGTGTGTATAAATTGGCATATACCACTATTATCTCCCTGTTTCCTTTCTGTAAGAATGTTTTTAACTCCCACCTCACCTGCTGTCATAGCTTTTAGGCTTTTTTGCCCTCCACTTGTCTATTTTCCCCACAACCTTTAAGTACGCCCTGCACACCATCCTGAAGTTTTCAGTTAATAACTCTTAATCGTTATTAGAAACTATGTTAGCTTGAATTTCAACTGAAGAAATATGGAAGGAATTTTGTGTTTTTATGACAGGCCTCTGGTAACAAAGTGCCTAAAGAATTTAATATACAATAAACAACTTAAAATGAGGTCTTTGCTAAGTTGTCCGTTATATGTAAACTTAACACTAGTAGCTTTTTATGCTTGAATAATAAGCAAGCACAAGAACTGATCCGCTGGTCAGGGTTTAATGGCTTAACAAAAGCAGAAAGAAACATGTCCAGCTACAAGGACTGAACTGAAAATGATTTTAAAAAGTCACCAATGGAAGACTTTCAGAAAGCATAGAGACCAATTAAAAAAAACAAAAGCACTCTCTCACACACACACACACACACACACACACACACACACACACACACACACACGCTCCTTGAAAGAAAAATATTTTAAAAAATAAGGTTTGGCTCATGACTTCTGCACATTACTACTTTAACCATCTCCGTTTCTCAGAGTATGGGTAAACAAAACAGATAACAGAGATAAATAAAATTATACGACCAAATACCAAGGAGGAGTTCGAAAAAGTTCGAGGCATGGAAATGGCAAAATTAGAGCCAAAATGTCACCTTCACGTCCAAATGGCGGACTTCCTGTTGGGTTTGCGTCAATGGGCCCACAGAGCTTTTTGTTCGTCTTGGCATGGTACACATGTGTGCCAAATTTCATACATGTAGCTCAAACGATGTGGTCGTAGGGCTGCATTTAACAAGGCATAGGTGGCGCTCTAGAGCCATTTCCCAGTGCTCATATGTAAAACCATTAAAATACAAAATTTTTCACCAGACCTGGCATGTGTGCAAAATTTCATGAGTTTTTGACCATGTTTAGGCCCTCAAAAAGGCCCTTGTTTTGCCTGAATAATAATAATAAGAAGAAGAAGAAGAAGAAACGGAGCAGATACAATAGGGCCTTCGCACTCTCAGTGCTCGGGCCCTGATAACAACCACAGTTAATAATGACTAAACAAAGGATAAAAAAAACCCCACTGAGGCAGAGCTCACTCACTCTAGGTCTGCAGCACTGTCGATTTTCATGAAGTCCTGTTTGGCACGGAGCAAGATCTCTGGCTCAAGCCTTGGGGTGATATGCAGCAGTGCAGGATAGTGTGGGCAAGGCGGGGGGCAGATGGGCACAAGAGGTAGTGAGAAGAAATTAAGCACACAAAGGAAGAGAGACCAGATATAGACACCCATTCAAAAAGCACTGTGTCTTACACACATATACATACTGTACACAAAGAATTTTATGTGAATTTTAAGTGATCAAGGTCATCTACACAAGCAATTATTATTGGTTAGTAATAGTGAACTCTGATTGGTAAACAAAAACTTGCAGAGGGCAAGTCAGATAATCACCCAATGATCAGCTTAGTGGTGCAGATAGTCAACCCTGGCAATCAAGACAGACCCCACCTCCTTATAAAAGTATGACTAGGCCACGAGAAAAGATGCTAGCTGCTGGCTATCCCAGTTATCCAAAAATTGTGGTTAGTCAGCCTGCACGTGGGCAGGTTGGGAGCTGATAAGCATGTGTGCTTGAGTGGAAACAAGACTGTGTGTAAAATGCAGGAGGAAAAGGGAAAGCTATAGTTGTTTGTCTCTGATAATATATCGAGCTAGTTTAACGGGCTCTGTATGTGTAGTGTGTTTGCATTTCCTCACTTAATATCCTGGCTGATCTGCCTCTCCAGGCGATGACGTCTTTCCTCCAGCTGTTCGATGGGACTGTCCTCCGGGAACTCATACGGAGCACTCCGCATCTCGCTCTCTGTCATGCTGCGTGTGAACAGCTCCTAGTTGAGGCACAGATTATACCATTTATGGTGTCGTAAATCAGGAAGCCATGTCAATATTTATGCATTTATGGAAGCCACTGAGGCTCTGATAAAACATCATCATATTTACCTACAAATGAAAACCAAAGGTGAAGGTTGGACTGGGGTGTGTCAAAACAATTTGCATAGTTTGTGTGAGATTTTAAAAGACCACCCCCCTATTTTGTCTGGAAACAATAGCTGTCCAATTTTAAGTTCTTACCTCAGCAATCTCTTTGTACTTTTCCTCCATTGATGTGCGCAGGTCGATTGGGCAGTGTGCGAGAGAAACAGGCGTCCCTGGAAGGGATCGCTGGGTTTTGAGGGGTTTGGGCCCAGATGCACCGCAAAGATCTATAGAAATGCACAGAAAAGTGTTACAGCGTGAGACAGGTATGTGATCTGAAATACTTTGTGGGTCATTCCAGGATTTAATAAAGGCAGAGCCAGTAAATAATATTAAACTTTCTAAACACAA
Source organism: Neolamprologus multifasciatus (assembly GCF_963576455.1). NCBI lineage: Eukaryota > Metazoa > Chordata > Actinopteri > Cichliformes > Cichlidae > Neolamprologus > Neolamprologus multifasciatus. The sequence goes on along the minus strand of NC_140443.1, from coordinate 20,479,978 downwards.
AGTACAATAATAATTTAAATGTACACTTTCTTAAGTAAACCTGTTCAACTGCTCGTTACGGCAGTTATCAAATCAGTCAACATGGCGACAACTGAGTATATTTAGGTATGTAGACATGGCTAAGACAACCCCTGGAGTTTAAACTGAACATCAGAGTGGGGAAAAAAGGTTATTTTAAACATGGCCTAGTTGTTGATGCTAGATGAGCACATTTGAGTATTTCAGAAACTGCTGATGTGCTGGGATTTTTGAACAGCTACCTCTAAGGTTTATAGAGAATGGTCTGAAAAAGAGAAGCTATCCAATAAGCGGCAGTTTGTAAATTATGGCATTCTGTTTTTATTTACATTTTACACAGGGTCCCAAGTTTTTCCTGACTTAGATTTGTATTTAAAATTTCACAGAGTTTAGATAACCACATAAATTATCATGTGCACGGGACGTGTGGTGTGTGTTTATTGCCAAAAACTCATGGAGGTTCACATACATATTTGGGTACTTTACAGGCCAAAGCTAATTCTGTAGCAATGACATAAGTCACTCTACAAAGTTCTTATTCATTTCACGGTCTGCTAAAAACAGAGACAGACAGAGTGATGATTAATATCAAATGAAGAAAAAAGGGAAAGACTCTATGTTGGATTAGGAAAGACTGAGAGGATATCTAAGAGAGGAAAAGTACGACTCTCATAAGCATAAATTTGGCTCAGACATAACAGCTTAGTCTAATGTGGCACTTAGAACTACCATGAGCAAAAAGATTTAAAAAAAAAAAAAAAGAAAGAAAGAAAGAAAGAAGAACAGCTCCAAACATGTCTGTCAGCTAAAATCTTGAGTGTGTTATTATAAAAGTAACTGTAGCAGGTAACAGATTTCAAGTCAACCCAAACTCTGGCAGTTATCACAAAACTGGGCAGTTTTTACTCAAGATGTTACTTTGCTTCCTTCCTTCAGCTGCAAGAACACTGCAAGCAAAAACAAAAAAACACAACACAACACAACACTTACCCAGAGGTTAAAATAATTAAACAGGGTGTAACTTTGAGTAGCTATAAAAATCTGGTCGCAGCAGTTGTGTCTGCAATCAGTGATAGAGCATGAAAATACTCGCACAATGCTGTCGAACAAAGGCCAGCTTAGAAAAAAAGACTAATTTAACACTGTACTTTCATGTGAAAAACATGACATGTGACAAACACAATGAGAGTGACACAAGTTGGAAATGGATGACAACACTATTTCACACTAAAACAAAACAACAGAGGTACAAAATGAGAAATTTCGTGCCTTTTTAGACTCTAATACACTGAAGAAAATCAAATCTACTGATTCTGCGTACTTCCTGGGGGCAGCCAGGAATTTCAGTTAAAGTAAACTACAATTTAAACTTCCGTAGTTAAAAAGGCACAAAATCTCATTCAACCACTCGTGAGGCCTCTGGGAGTGGTGTGTTCATGCTCCTCTATAATTCCTGCCATCATCAGTGACGTGTCTGCCCTGTCACAATTAGTCTCCGCCATCTGCTGTCTGCCTCTAAGGCAGTGGAGTCAGGAAGGAGAAGAGGGTAACTTAGCACAGTACATTAGTATTGTGAAACATTTCATTATTGCACTTTGAAGTGACTCATGGAAAAACCCAAATGTAACTGAATTACGGTGGTGACACAGATTACACTGGACGGAAAGTTTCAAGCCAAACGAGGCTTATTTTTCATTTTAAAATGGACAAACAGGTGACTTAAGTATACAGATGCTCACATAAACAGTCATTCCCAGTATAGTATCCATTTAATCCTCTGGCCTTTCCATAACAGATGACTCCTAATCCAGTACATCACAACTCTATTTATCTCAGTGACATCACTCTGATGGGCAGTACAAACTTTCTACAGACTTCCAATGCAAGTAAACACACCAAAAATGATTTGAAAAAAAAAAAGAAAAATTGAAGCACAAGCAAGCAGAAAAAGTACATTTCCACTAACTTAGCTAACAACAGTGATATTACTAATAATACTAATTTAAAATAAAATCACTAAAACAAATAACATCCAAAATCACAACATGTGCTACACAGTAAAACAGCCTATCCCTATCAGCCTAGTAAGAAAACTTTATTTACAAAGGCCTACCAAGTCATTTAATGGCTTATTTTTTTTTTAAAAAAAGTGAAATAACAATAAGAAATAGAAAGACCATCAATTATTAAAATGAAGACATGCATTGTTTCTATAATCTTTACACATTTTTAATATTTAAGACTTATGTTAAAGAGGGACCTAAAATCTAATCATGCTCATTTTTCTTGGCAGTAATTTTGTAAGCATCCCTTTTTATTTGCTTTGGTACACAAGCACTGACTTCCAGACCAAACATGTCGTTTGCTGTGTGAGCGTTCCTGCCTATTTCAGAGTGAAATAGCTTAACCCTTTCATCTTCATCTTGAGCTTTTTTCCCTCATAACCCTGGGTAATATTGACAAAGCACTCCATCCTAAGCCTCTGTGATGTCCCTGGGACCTGAGACTGCACACCGCCCACATGCTCGTTTAGTATCTGAGGAGCTGGCTCCTACTCTAAAAGGATCAATGCAGTCCTTCGAGTCTACCTCATTCTCCCAAGTTCTAGCTCTAGATCACAACAAAGAAGCAAAACACAGCACTGTACAGTTTATTCATGAACATATGTCAAAGCAAGAGCAAAATGTAGCAGTTTAACAAAAGTGTGTTTTCACAGCAAAGCAAGTTTGTAAGAATCTAACTTTTCATAAGCCTCGCATTAAAACAGTCTTAAACAGCCCCACTGGATAACCAAAATTCCTAGTGTCAGATCTAACATTACAATTCAGGTTTAGATACATTTCTGTATCTGCAAAATATAATGCAAATTGGCCAAGCTGCTAATGCAGGTCCCAGTTGTAAGTTTTTAATTTACAGCTAGCAGTTTGTTCACTTTTTTTTATATGACAAACTTACTGGTGATACAGACACATCAGGTCTGACTCTGCCACTTCTCTAAGGCTAGACTGAAAAATTTGTTGAGTGGTTAAAGGAGATTTTTCACTTACATCAAAGCTGACTCACTGTCCTAAGAATTCCTGTTTTGTTTATCATCTGCACAAGCACAAAGAGGCAATACAAAGTCCTACCAACGACGTCACTGAAGTCCTCTGATTTACAGGTTGCATTAGTGTGCCAAGATATGCAGCAGTATGCCAACAAAGAGAGGGAAGAAGACTTCATGATAGCATTGGCTTGGCTAATGTTTTATAAGGACGGAAGTGCACTCAAGATCTTCATTAAAGCCTGAGCATATACACAATGCATTTTGGTGAATGACACTAAATGAAAAAGTTTAACTTAGCTTTGTTTGTTTATAATGAAATTAATTGGCTCGCACTAAGTCCCTGAAAATCCCAGACCACCACAGCTGCAGCACATTAAAGGCAGGAAAGTCCCAGTCAGCTCACTGGCCTCTGAATCAGGACTGCTTTGTATCAAATTCACTTTGTTACAGCTCTTTTCACAGTAGGTAAGAATATTAAATTAATATCTTCATATAAATAAGCCCACATAATCAAGATTTCATGTCTTGTTGAAATGCTGCTTATCATGTTTTCCGGTTGAGTAACTACAAGCTGCAAATAGTTGGCCTAGTTTAAATGATGGTGCTTAACTTGAGAACTGGTGATGGCAGACATCAATCTGAATCTTTGTGTTTTAGAATTTTATAACTTTATCAGTTTATTTGATAAGAGACTCGGCAGAACTAAAAATGTACTTGATTTGCTAAATCCACATCTATCTCCAAATCTCATTTTAGGTGTCACTATAATGATAAACAATGCTTTGCTACTATTTCATATACTTTATTTCATTTATTCCATTCTTCTCTGTAACTTATGGGCATTTCTGTCAGGTTCACTGATTATCAAGCTACCAATTGCATGAGACTGCACTAAAAACAAACCCTTTATGTTGCATCTCTGCTTTTTTTTAGTGCAGCATAACAGAGGCAGTTATCACCTTTAGTCAAAGGAGGCTTAAATAAACCCTCAAAACAACTTCATTTCTGGTACCCAAAAGATAACTGATCATTTCAATCACATCTCATTTATTTCATTTAGAGTTTGAATCTTTTCTAAAATACAAAAACTTTAAAATCTCAAGCATTAGAGATTGCCACACTGTCTCAAAGTCTCTTAGGAATGAAACTAAGGTGACTACAATTGAGCGAAAGAGGAATTTTAAGTATTATACTTAGCAAAATATGTTTGTTTCTCCTCTCTATGCTGTTTTTTGACCTACCTATATTTGAAACAGACACACCCTGACATAATGACATGAATTTGAAAGTGTGTCTACCACTAACTGCAGCAACCTTGCCAAACACTTTTCTTGGTATTTTCTTGCTCTTTTGTTTAACTGGTGCACATGTCTCTGTTGGTGGAGTTTGGCTGCATACATATACACCTTATATGGTCAAATAACAGAGAATAACTATTTTTCTGCAGCAAGAGGTGTTGAGAGGCCAAATGACCCTCTGCTGAACAATGCAGTGAAGGCATATGGACCTGCATTTCTGCAGGGATCCATGCTGGCTATGCAAAAATTAACAAAAATGTGCTGACTGAACAAAAATAATAATATAATGATAATTTTCTCAGAAGTATAGCAATATATGCTCAAATTCTCTACTGGGCATATTTGTCACCCCATTAAGACAGTTATATAGACAAGACATTAGAAACACTTTTAAATGAAATTTAAAGTACTGTGTTGAGTACTAAAAACTCCACATATAGTAGAATGATCAACTTTCTGATAATGTCAACAAAAACTAAATATGTTTCTTACAGATTAAGCACATCAATTAGTTGAGTCAGGCCCTGAAATCAGCTCAGTCTCAGTCCCAGCAGACTAGCTGATCTCAGCATCAGGCAGCATCTCATCTGAGCTGATGCACTGTACTGCATTCTACTGGCTCACAGATGTTTGTAGAGCACTAATGTAATGATAGCATATTTACAACATAATATGACTATGCAGTTAACCTACTAATAGCTGAGCGTGCTGGCCATGTGAAATCAATCAGCTTGCAAATTTTAAACCAAAAAATAAGTATGTATATAAATTAACTAAATAAAGGTTGTCATTATGTTGTGTATTTCTACTCTGCAATTTCCCTGGTGGAAACATGCTTGGAATGCCACAAACACGACAACCAGCTGATTCACGCAGAGTCAGGCAGAGCATAAACAAGTAAATAAATAACTAAACATATGGAATGATCGGGAAATCGGTTTATATCTCATGTGTCTAAAAGAAACAAAAATTGTCAAAATATTGGAGTGTCCGAATTGTAGTTTTAAATGGCCAAATAATGGGATCAGGCATACAAATCCTATGTCAGTTGAGCTCAATTCAATGTCCGATGCAAAGACAAGGGCACCAGCCTGGATTACTGCATCTGTAGCTCCACTGTTTAGAAACCTTTGCTTTAGAGATTACACTGAGAGGGAAAGTAATGACACAGGCTTCATATGTTCCTTAGCAACTACAGATGAAAATAAATCTCTACTTTGGACCTTAATCTCCAAAATGTAGTTTCAGTACTCAGCCTGCAGAAGGAAACAAACACAGATGATGAAATTTTTCAGCTAACTACTGCCTGCAAAAAAGCTTTCTGAAGGACCCTTTTTTTTTTTAACATAATAATACTTAATGAAGGTTTGCTACAGAGATACATGTGTCAATTCACGCATAGAAACTAACAGGATCATTCTCAGTGCTTTCCCTTGCTGTGTATAACATAAACAGCCTCTAACAGAAGATGGAAACATATCTAATAATCCCCTTCGCATACAAAAATAAAGAAAACAGATACCAGCTGTTCTCACTAAAGCACTGCCCTTACAAACATCGGGATGGTAAACATGCTCAGGTGGGTTTTTAAGCAAGTATCTGCTGACACTAACCGCCTGAGGGTTTCAGTGTTAATGAAGGGGCAAATCTGAAAAGGATGTTTGTTTTCTTCTAGCTACAGTGGCACCTGTTCAGCAACCGACACGCTGCTGCAAATCATCTCTTCACTTCACTGCGCACTCTTGAGAGAATGGTTGCTATGAACTGTATGCGTTTTGTTTTTAATCAACTCACATTGAATAATTTGCCCAATTAATCAACCAGGTAACGGTACTGCACTATAGTTAGCTGTAGCAGACAGCAGCAAAGACTAGATGCCCCAAATATTCGACCACTGCAACATCCAGAGCCTGTTAAAAACAAAAAAACAAAAAACTGAAGATTATTAAGCCTTGCAAAGATCACCATAAGCAACACACCAGTTTGTTTATGCTCCTTACCTCACACTTATCTCACACTCATGTACACATTTTCCCTCAATGTCAGCCTTATGCTGTCAACTTATTCCAATACACAACAACTGTTGTTTACTTGCACCTCATCTGTCACGATGAGCTCGTTTGTGAGGTATTTTGGGAGCGATAAGTATCATGCTTAATAAGAACTGATGAAACTTCTTTTAACACACTATTCATGTTTACAGGCTTTACATGCTAAGGTACTGTTTTGTATTTAAATGCCATAGATTACAGTACCTCTAGCTCCCTGTCTTGTCCTGTTCTCACAGTCTCCGTTACGGTCGCAGTGGCCTTGTCTGAGCTGTGGTGGGATGCTGGGACATGTAACTAGGCCTGGGACGGCCGATGTACCCTCCCCCGCTGGTACAGTGGAAGAGAGAGAATGACAGCAAACAGAGAAAAGAACGCTCTCTCCAGAAGCCAAGCTGCTCTAAGACGACATCACCCAGTTCTCCTCCTTTTGTCTCTCCTTTCCTGCTCCTGCTGTCACTGCTGCCACCTTCAGTGTGCTGCAGAAGCAGTTCTCTTTTTTCTTTCTTCTCCTCTTTTCCCCGATTTTGTCTCTGCCTCTCTCTCAGCGGCTTCCTGTACTACACCGGTTTACTGTGCATGAACAGCAGAGCCTTCAAGCCCCCGGATTTAAATACTGGGTTGGATCATACCACGTGGCAAAAAAAAGGGGGAAGGACAAGCGTTAACCACTTCATGCTTCATGCATTGTGCTATAAAATGGAGGCGGCCCTGGATAAAAAGCCACTCCTACTTTACTTCCCTTCCCACCTCTCATTCATGAACACACAGCTTCAGTCATGTCATGACTGTAAATGATGTTATGAATACCAGTATTAAGAAAATCTAATAAATGGAAATGTATTATTTCTGTACATACAAACTGATGGTCATTCACTGCTTCTTTCCAATTTCTGATTTATTTTGTCCTTCAGAGCTGGACGACTTTTAAAGAGTGGTTTTGGAAGTTCAGTCTTGTCTTTGTGATTAAAATGTTTATTTGACTGCAAGTGTAATTTATCCTTTTGTGTATCCAACTACTTTATAGATGAGAACACACAGTCTTCAGCAGGATAATGTTAATTTTTATACTGCAGGTTTGTGGTCTCCACAGCATGTCCCTGAAAAAACAGCAAGATGTTTGTTTGTTTTTTGTGGCAGTAAATTTTATGGCTAAGTGAGATGTTCAAAGGGATATGGGGTGGGTGTGGTTCTTGTAAAGAGTGATCTGTTGTTTGACTGCCAGTCAAAAGACTGAACAATTACCGGTAACTGGAATTAATGAAAATAATCCTTGGATGAAAGAAATCACTGAAATGTTTCCATTATCCATTTACCCCGCACAAGAATAACCTTCAAGGGGCAATGGCAAGAGAAAACTAATACGTTTAGAAAATGTTTTTACTTTATAGATGAATACCATACAAAGCCAAGTTTAAAGTTAAATATACAAAGAATGCAAAAGTCCTCAAAGAGAGCTCAGTGAATACTGTTCAGGTGGAAATGGTATTCCACTGCTTGGATCTGAGGTAGGCATAACGGTGATTTTTTAATTTTATTTTTATTTTGGTGTTGTCGAGGTTGAATTTTATGATATTTTTAATAAGATCCAATTGAAGAATCCTGATTTGATGCTAACAGATACAGTATGTTTTTGAAATAAAGACTTTTGCTTTAGCAAGATTTATAGAAGGTACTGTACCCAATATATCTAACATAAAGCATTTCAGTTAGGCTAACGATAAGAATAACAAGAATAAGAAACACTGACCGAAATTTATCCCAGTACTCTTGTTAAAGCCGATGAGCTAACAATAACAATATTAAAACGTCAGCAGTCATGCTATATTGATCGGAGCGCGTGTGTTTATGTTCCCCATCTTCTCCTAGGCATGTGGAACAGTCTTGAGGAAACTTAAATAGAAACATAAACATTTCCCAGGGTACCGTGAGTGTCAACATCTATATGACATATTTAAAATATTTTATACATATCCCTCATTATATTCATCATCATACATCATTTTGGTGCATTTGACAGTTCAATTGAGCACTGAATAGAATTTCAGATTACAATATACCCATAGCATCATATTCCAATGATCGTAGCAAGTGTATATATGTTTATCTCCCACCCACGGGTTTGCTATTAATAACAGCAGTAGTAGTGTTAATGGTATTGTCATGTGACTATGTTAGTCACTGTGGGCTTTGAATGGGAGCGGGACACACAAACAATCAATCACTGTTAGGAATCACTAAGTTCATCTCCTCTATAGTGCTTCTTAAATGTTGTAAAATGAGTGTTAAATACTCCTTTGTGGACCAATATACAGGAAAAAAAATTTAGTTTAAGTCACTCAGGTCAAACCTCTGTGGCAGCCATCTTGTTTTGCAGGTAAAGAGGAAGCCCGCCTCAAATGCAGCTCTTGTATAGGATGTAGAAAGTGTAGAACATTAATTGAATTTATTCAAATAAATGTAAACAAATGAAATAACAAACAAATGTTTGCTTTATATTTCATTACTGACAAATAATTGATAATGCGATCATTGTGATTCTGTAAAAGTTAATCTTCTTTGTTTTGAGTGGTATGTTCTGTTTTCCCCCACTACACCTTCCTGTGTAACAATCATTTAATATGTTATAAATTGTGATGAAGTGTTTTGAAAGACTGATGAGAGATCACATTACTTCTTCACTTCCTGCCACCATCAACCCACTTCAGTTTGCATACCGGACTAATCGTTCCACAGACGATGCCATAGCTCACCTGCTCCAAACATCCCTGAGTCACCTGGACACTGGCAGAAGGAATTATGTTAGGATGCTGTTCGTGGACTACAGTTCAGCATTCAACACAATAATTCCCTCTAAATTTTTCACCAAGTTGAAGGATCTAGGACTCAGCTCATCACTGTGTCAGTGGATCCTCAACTTCCTCACAGACAGACCCCAATCAGTGGGAAAACAAGTCTCCCCCTCCATGTCACTCAGCACTGGAGTGCCTCATGGCTGTGTTTTAAGCCCCCTGCTGTAATCACTGTACACTTATGACTGTGTAGCCACATCAGACACCACCTCCATTGTCAAGTTTGCTGACGACACTGTTGTTGTGGGCCTGATGTCTGACAACATCAAGACGGCCTACCTGGAGGAGATTAGGAACCTGGAAACCTGGTGCCAGGAGAGCAACCTCCTCCTAGTCAGCAAGACTAAGGAGCTGATCATAGACTTCACAACAAAGCAGGTAAGGAATTATGAGTCCCTGATCATCAATGGCATGCCAGTGGAGAGAGTGGACAGTTTCCGATGCCTGGGTGTCCACATCACTCAGGACCTGTCATGGTCCTGCTACATTAAAGCCCGCCAGCGTCTCTTATTCCTCAGAAGACTTAGTGACTTCCATCTGCCACTGAGGGAGCTTAAGAACTTTTACTCCTGCACCATCGAGAGCATCCTGACAGGAAACATCTGCACCTGGTATGCGAACAGCACCAAGCAGGACAGACAAGATCTGCAAAGAGTTGTGCACTCAGCCGAACGCATCATTCGATCAGAGCTTCCTGACCTGCTGTCCATCTGCACCAAGCGGTGCAGGATTAAAGCCAGGAAGATTATGATGGACCTCTCCCATCCCAACAATGGACTCTTCTCACTGTTGAGGTCTGGGAAGCACTTCCGTTTCCTTAAGGCCAAAACAGAGAGAATGAAGAGGAGCTTCTTCCCCCAGGCTATTCGGGCTCTGAACCAGGTGTAGGACTGAACTCTCCCACACACATCACATCTCCACATGCACTCTGGTTTTTCTTTTTGCACACTTCATATAATTTATAAATTTCTTTTTATTAATAATTTCTTATGTAAACTATTTTGAACATTTTTACTGTAAATTTCTAAGTTAAAATCTGTAAATTTTTGTAGTAATCTGTAAATATTACTGTCAATTCTTACTGTCATTTAATGGTTGGGCATTGCACAGCAATAATAATTTCACCTCATGTCATACTGTGCATGGTTGTGTGTGTGTGACGAATAAAATTTGAATTTGAAATTTGTGTTTGTTATATAATGCAACCCGAAGCACAGATGAGGAGCCTCTTATAGAAATCTTCAAAAACTTTTAATTAAATCAAGCTGATTCTCTTTCAGAATTATTCAACTCAACTGCCATTACTACTTGCTTGTATAGTCTTTTGCACATTCTCAGTCTTACTATTTATATTTCTTTATTATTTTATTTTGTCTACCTGTCTACGATAACCTAATAGGATGATATTAAGCAACACGGCTGATGGAGTTTAATATTGCAAATTTAATACGGCAGAAGTATATGAGATTTATTTAGATGCTTGAATGAAAACACTCCAACTGTTTGGAGACTCGACGGTTAAATTTCTTGTACAAATAGGTGATATCTCATCTTCATGAACCTATCAATAAGCTGACTGAGGAAGTTATAAATGTTATGAGAGTAAGTTGACCAGTCCTGATTTATTTGACCTTCGGGCCTTTTGCTTGGGGAATATTTCCTTTGACTTTCTGTTCTGAGCTTAAAAACAAGAAGGACATCCATTGTAAACAACAAATGGCAATGTGTTCTGCCACTGATTGTGTTATTACAACAGAATCATTTACGAGGCTTGCTGGCTGAAACCACCTACAGCCTTGTGTGAATTAAATTCAGACATACTATATGTCCAGTGGTTTTTGTTAAGTCACATTTCTCACAGGCACTGAGGTATGTTTTCTTTTTCAGCCCCAGCTTGAGTTTTTCTGCAGTTACATCATCTGTTGTGTTCTGCAAATCTCTTTCCCTGGAGACTAATTAACAGCACAGGGGAGTCGCTGTGCATTATTTTTCACTCCCTTTCTCCCTGAAGAAAAAGAGAGCTGACATAATTGCACAAGCATTCCCGTGTGAATGAAAGAGAGTGAACATGCAAATAAAACTGCTTCCCAGCATTTGCGCTGCTGTTTTTGTATCCCATCAGGAATCTTCTCAAAACAATAAGTTCTCTCTGGAGCCCGAGACACCGAACTGTGCACAAAACATGTTGCATACCCACAGCAGCACATGTAAACACTAATAGTCACACACCAAAAAAGGCACACGTATTCACATCATTCATTTTGACCCTCTGTGATTATCCAGACCACAGTTGTTGTTGTCACCGCTGTCAGTGCACCTCTCACCACATCGGAATATCTAAAAGGAACACTGTGTCATTTGATAGTGTCAACATATAACCCTCTGCAGTTAGCGCTGCTCGGACATCAAGAGCTCAGGATTCCAACCCTGAGACAAAAACTGTGTGAAGTATTAAAGCCAGAGACAATAAAGGGACTACTGCTTCCCTGCCATGGCTAAGCAAGAAAGCTTTTGATCAGTTTCCATGCACATTGACTGCTCTCTTTGCTTTGGAGTGAATGAATTGCGCACTGTTGAAAACTCGCAATTCTAGCTGTGATTTAGTGTCTTGTGCTGCTGGCAGAGCTTCCACAAAAGGATGTTATAAATACAGCAGTTTTATTAAAGATTAAACTCTGGACAACTGTGCACTGTTTGCTTTAATGACTAATATTTCATTACTGTATCAACTAATGGTTGCAAACTAAAACAACTGCGACTAACCTGACTCAGGCTGTATAGCGGAATCAATTTTTTTCAAAGCAAGAAAGAGTTGCGGTGTGATAAGAATATAACAACAAAAGGAAAAAGTTCCTATTATATGTTCTGACATCAACTAAAGATGAATAGTTTAACATGAAGATATCAAAATTATGGAAAACTGGCCAGCTGTCAGACTGAACAAATGACTTTTCTATGTGTGAGATGACCAATGAACTGGAATGTGAGAAACATCAGTGTGGAGTTGCCTGTGTGAGAGTATATTCCTAATTAAAGTTTAGAATATGATCTGGAGAATCATTAAATGAACAGGAGGGGGTGGGTGAGAGATTCAATGAGTCACTGAGGTCAAAACACAATAAGAAGTCAGTGAAGGACTGAAACATCAGCTGATGCTGCTTCATGTGTGATCGAATGAGGTGGATTAAATGAAAATGGATCTTCATTGGAAGCCACGACAGGAGCAGAGACAGACCAAAGTAGCATGCTTAACTGTACTTAAGCACTGAAATACAACCCATCATAACCATCTGTACAGCCTGTCAGCCAGCAGAGCACCCGAGTGAGAAATGGTAGAGTGGAAACAAGCCAATCTTCTGTGTGTTTCTATGTGAGTGTGTGTGTTCCTGTCTAGCTATCTTTGTGAGGACCAAAATCTGCATTCTGCTAAACTTGTGAGAACCAAGAGTCACTTGTGAGGACACACTCACCGGTCCTCACAAGTTTGAAGGCCTTTTTGAGGCTCAAAATGTGGTTTTAGTGTCAGGGTTACAATTAGGTAATGGTTAGGTTTAGGGTAAGGGTTAGGGTGAGGCATTCATTTTTAATGGTTAGGGTAAGGGGCTAGGGAAACCATTATGTCAATGAAGGTCCTCACTAAGATAGCTGAACGGGGTTGGGTGTGTGTGTCTGTGTGAGTGGAGTGGGGTGGGGTGGGTTGCCTGGACAGATATTATGATATCACTCGCTATCTGGTAACAACAGGCACACCTGTTGGTGTGACAGTTTTCAAGGCCTCACTTCCTACCTCTCCAAAATCCCTTTTCCAGGACTGAGACACTCTCTTTCTAACATGGGAAGCAGCTGAGCTATTCATAGCAAAAGAAAGCCCTGGAATTTTCCACCAAACACAGAGCAAAGTGGTCCTCAGTCATGTCTGAGGGAGCACAGCCACAGACTGGAGACCCTAGCAAACAGCTGCTTGTTTCAAACCGATGGGCTGCCTTGTATTTTCCTAAGCCTCCCTCTAGTGGTTAGAAAGAAAAGCAAAGAAACATTTTTAATATTGAGTATTAAAGTGTAGAGCAAAAACGGAATAAAAATAATATGTTTTTTTCTAAACAAATTCACCTTAAATTGAAGCTATTCAGCGTATTCATTGTAGCAGTGACAGTGAAAAACATGTTACATTGACACCTTTTCAGTAGGAGATCAAAACACAACTGTGCTGGAAAAACCCAACTTTCTGGTTTTCTCCCAGTATTTGCTTGTCACGTGTTTCTGTCTACTACAGGGCCAGAGCGTGGGAGTGAGAAGAGGTGAACAGGCACGGTGCTTTTCAGTCAGCTGGGTTAAAGTCCACAGGGAGACGAGTAGATATGATAATGATTCAGTAAGGACTACAGCAAATCCCCTCAGGGGTAACGGCACAGAGCTCACGTGACCTGGGGTAAGAATACACATAAATTGAAGACAGATGCACAAGAGACATGCCGTGACACAAGCAGTATATCTGCTTAATAATGAACCAGAACAGGAGACAGCCAGAGTCTTGGAGGAAATACGGTAACCATCCAACTGAGTATAAAAGATACAGATTAATGTGGTGCCTGCAGGCCAGTGGCCACCCATTAATAACCGATACAGTATTTTTTATTTATTTATTTATTTATTTTTTTTTTTTTGGGGGGGGGGGGGGGGAGGTTCGAGGGTACAGTGCAGTTTAAAGACAAACAAACATATCTTTTAGAATAATTAAAAGAACTGACATAAATGGGTACTAGAAATACATTATCCAGTATTATATAGATGGCACAAAACTAATGTTAAATCCAGGTAACAACACAGCGATCCCCACACTTCTGAAATGCTGAGCTGACAAACCATCATACATGCAAGAGACAAAAATAACTGCCCCGACAAAAGCATCAAGCTAGACAACCAGACAGCCTGCAGGTAAAATGTGCAAAGGCCTGTATGAAGTTAGAGCCAAAAAGAATTATAAAGATAGAAGGCTGCATACAGGAAGAAGAGCACTGATCCAAACTGGTGAGAGGAATTCCCTGCACTGCTCTGGCAGACACTTTAATAACCTCCACATATCACGTCATATAACTGGGCATTACATATTCTGCTTTATGCCAGAATCCAGTGGGAGAGCTGCAGAGCCTACAGGCAGAGGCAGTTTCCTCCAGGAAGCTGGTTAGTTAATCAATGTTTACACCAGCAAATCCACTCAAACCATTGCATAAGAGAACTGTTTCAAGTATGCAGGGGTGCATCAGTGCTGGAGAGATGTGTTTGGTGAGAGGGGAAAATGTGATAAGAGAACTATTTCTGCTAAGGTTACAAGAAGAAACAATGCAAATATTGAGCTTCAGTCCATGACCTGACTTTGAGAACAGTCGTTTAGAGGCAAAAATAAAAATGTGGTCAGATGGACCATAATGGACCATGTTATCAGACTGGGAGAGCACAAGGCTCAGCCAAGCGGCTAATTGAGAGGACTTGAATGACTGCATGGCTGGAGAGACCTATAAGTTATTTATTACTGCACCAAAGACAGGCGTCCTCAGCAAATACTGTAAGGAGTGTGTCAGCGTGAGTTACTCCTCAGGATCTGCTGCCGCATCCCTCCAAATGCTCGACTTTTGTGCTGTGCAGCACCCTGAGGAACCAATTCATTTCACATATAAATTGCAGGTCTAACTTGATTGTTTCTCATTAGAAAGAGCAGTTAACATTAAAATCAAAGATAATCATAAAAGCACAATAATTTTTGTCTATCCCATCACACACACACACACACACACACACACAAAATGTTAAATGGTTTTTTTTTTTATCTGGGATGCTGAGAGAACAATCTAACAGAAACTTGTAATGAGAGAGAGAGTTGCAGTTGAAAGATAAACTGATACCACTGCTCTGTGCAAAGCTGATAAACTGCAGACCTTTGATAAACTGTAGCAGAAACTGTGCAAGGTGGTCGGGTAAATAGGCCCACAAACTCCTCACATTCCTTTACAATCCGACAATAATACACAGACAGTCAGAAATGTGTATATAAACAGCGATATTCACTGTGCAAATAAGGACAATAAATGCTCAAAAATCTATATTTTGCTCTTATTTTTTGAGGCGATGTACATTGTGCTGTCACACTCATCTGCAAAACATTAACTTCACAAGGTAAGTAAAGGCTGTTCATCGGTGCCTCGTTATGACAAATGATACACTTAACCTGAACTTTACCTTCTTATCAAAGTACACACTATTATTTTTTTCTTTTGCACAACCCTGCTGGACTTTACACTGTTATCTGGCTTCGAGAACCATTCATGTGCGCTAGTCAATACTTTCTGATGTTTCATACACTATGTAATTGTCCGACTGAAAAAACTAGAATAGCAATTGTTAAATAATCAATTTCATCTGAAGTTTTGTGAAAATGTTCTTTGCAGTTAATCGATTCAGTGAGGTGTATTACACACAGAAGAGCACACATGCTGAACGTATCCAACATGGGTGGAAGCTTCAAATCAATTTACAGGCGGAAAAAAACTAGCTAGAGTTGCAGAATTCTCCACTTCCCTCTCATTGCTCTTTGTGAGCAGCATGAATTCTTAAATACCATTGCACAAGCACATGTGTAATTTTGTGACTCCACATCCACGCAAGATGTTCCCCCATTTCTTCTTTGGGACCCCCCAAACCCACCCTTTCACCCACACTCACCAGGGCTGGTGGTGCTCTGCAGGCTCCCCCTCTTGTGCATCGGGGATTTAGGCTTAGGCTTCCCTTGTCCATTTGCAGCATTAGAGGAGGAGGTGGATGAAGAAGATGACATCTTGCCGCCTGTGCTCTTGTTACTAGTCGAGCACAGTGGGTCAGAGCATTGAAGTGGCCAGCAGGGGGAGAAAGGAGCACTAGCTCTGATGCTGGAGCTCTGTCTCACAGTGGGACAGCGAGACGGTAGGACCCATACTGGGCCAGGCGAAGCTCCTCTGCAAAGTTGGCTCCTCCTCCCAGTCAGCGGCGGGTCAGCAGGCACACTGCACAGCGCCGAGTTGAAAGACAACCCAAGGCTTCCCCAACTCCTGCTGGGGGCCATCGTCCTCGGTTGCCTTAGCAACCAGGGAAGGAGCTTACTGTAGGCAGCACAGGGAAAAGCGGCCACAGAGGAGGGCATTGGAAATCAAAGAGTGTAGCTAGCATGACAGCTAGCAAGCCAGAAAATCAGCTGCAGCTGAGCCAGTTGAGTGCCTAGGTCAGCGAAGGACAAAAGTTTTTCCACTCTTCTAAAAATAGCAGCTAGATAGATATCATTAAAACATGCAGTGTATCCAAGAGAAGCAAAAACAAAGGATCGCGATGAACAGCAAGTAACTAAAAAAAATAAATAACAGAGATAAGCACGATAACAGCTCACCAATGAGCTCCCAGTCTTCTTTGCTGGAAAATTCTGAGGGGAGACGGACAGCTTACACACACACACACACACACACACACACACAGGCGCGCGCACGGACGGAGGCCCGCCTGACATGGAGTATTATAAATAGTGACAGCTATTGCCCAGCTAGAGGCTGTGGTACAACCTGTGACAAGTACAGTACATTAATGACTTGTTGTCACTTACTTCCTGTAGCTGAGGAGCAAAATTACAATTCATCATAAACTCTTTTAAAAGTTTAGCAAACACACAAGCATCCAAAAGTCAACACAGCAGGTCAATGATTAAAAAAAATCTTAAATTTTACTAGTGTTCATGCTCTCAATACACTCATCACTAAATTGCAAACTAAAGTGTTCTGTTGAAAGTTTCACAGACTGGAAATTTACACAGTTCATAATCACACTGGTATATTTTATAAGTTCAATACTGCATATTTTATGCTTTAGTAATGTTAATATCACTGCTAATTTAGCTTTTAAACACAATGCTAAATCAGTGATTGCAATTATTCAACTTGAGAATTCAATTTCAATATTCTGTAAATCCAATTCTCCAAAACTAGGAAGAAACTGTATTATGGACCAGAATAGTCATACAAAGAGAGTTGTTAAGAACAAGCAAAGAGCCCCATCTAGTGGCATGAAAACTGTATGCAGCTGGATGAAAATTTCTATTCCTTCTTTTCAAAGTTTAAAAAACATGTGTGTGAAAAGTTTTTGCTTTTTACATGGTAAAGCTTTTATATCTAACAGTTACATCCAAGTAACTCATGTGATAGTAACATATTCAAGTGTATCTAACCAAAAGTCTAAAAGCAAAAAAGAAACTGATAAACTTTTTAAAAAAAGACTAGTACATTGTGCAACAAACACTTAATTTTACAATAATATCTTTAAAAGATAACCTTATTTGGCTACTGAAGTGGAAGTGTCTGCAAAGTAAGGAAAAAATAAAAGCTTATATCAGGGTTTCTGCAGGCTTTTTGTTGAAAGCTCCCCCAGGTTTTAAAGACACTGCTTACCATCTGGCGCGGCAGCACCAGCAGAAAAGCCTAAAACACACAGGCCCACTTTTGAAAAGGAAACAATAAATAACTAACCCGATGAATATCTTAACTACTTTGCAAAATACAAATTAGTTATATTCTTAAAGCCTCACCAAGAAACAGAAAGCAGTCATAGTACCTGAAAACTCTCCTTTGGTTTTCTCCCTGCTTCTGCTGCTAGGTCAAGCCTTCTGTTTGCACACCCTTTTGTTAAAAATGAGACCAGTGAGCATATATCTGGCTGCTTAGGAGATTTTTTTTCCCCCACTTATTCAGACCAGTGCTTATGAAATGCAACATTTTGTTTACCAAGGCCATACAGGGAAAAAACCCTACTGTGGTCACATCTATTAAACAGCATCTTGACAGTGTACATTACACAAAATCCTGCTGAACAAAGTAACATATTTTCAAATGAGCTAATATACACTTTGAAATAGTCTATACTGGTATTTTCTATAATAAAATACAACCAGGGCATGTTTTTATTAATAGCACTGCTTCTTCTATTGCCAGGTCCCTGGATTACCTTAGTCTTTTCTCCCTGTTTCCCTTTCTTAACAATGGCTTAGTGACAGCCACCTTTTTGATGAGGCTTCAGCAAACAGTATATGGATCAAATGCAGGGTCAAATGCATCTTTCAAGTCCAGTCTTTGCTGGATTTTTTCCTATTGCTTGATTTTTTATTTTTATTTTTTGCATATCTTAAGAACACTTTCAGATTATGTCTATCTGCTGTAAATAGCTCTTTAAGTCTCTTTGCTTATCCTCCATTAGTCTAGTTTCCTTAATATTTTTTAAGGATGCACAGCACATCATGCCAACATATGCCAAGTTTTCAGTGAATACAATTTTTAGGGCTGTCAAACTGTGAACTAATTATGTGTTTTCATGCCAGGTTGCCAGGGGGGGGAAAGTACCTTTGAAACTTTAAAACGTTGTCTGTTATGTGTAGACATCCCCTGAGTTAAGTGTCTCTCAGTTCCCTATCAAATGGCTCAACAAGCAAAAAACATTCCTATGAATATGATCAGATACACAAACTGTATTAAAAATAAGTCAAAAAAGCAGCCAGTGTCCAAAGAAAAAACTTTGGAGAACTATTGCTTAAGAGCACTTTTAACATGTTACAAGAAAGTCTAGCTCCTTGGAAGCAAAACAGAAATAAATGAGTGGTGGCTTTCACACACCACTGTAACAAAATACTGATGGTATATAGGAATATGAACTGATAACCAGTGTCAGTTGAGAACTAGTTCTATATTGTTCACTCCACCTACAACGTGAAAGTTGATCAAGTTCATCCAATGGCACACACAAATTTACTCCATTACTCATAAATCACATAAAGACAACACAATCAAAAGACGCATCAAGACCAGCTGCAAAGCCACACTGTCAAATGACAGGAAGTGCAACAGGATGACGAAAGCAAAGTCACAGCCACATTTTTGTTTTTGTCCTGTCAGCTGATCAACGCACAGACACAATCAGTTTGTAAAAATAGTTTTGTCACAACTTTAAAGGTGAACCAAAGCATAACCGAAAAGACACAATTTGTTTTGTTACTTTTTAAATCCACATGAATGTGAGCATAATGTTGGTACAAATAGGACCTCACAGCTTCCTCCTTGGCCACGTAAAAGCAAGCAAGTGTACAAGCTTTCAAATATTAGTACTATTAGTACATTTAACGCATAAAAATACCAAACAGCTACTGTTTTTTATTTTATTTTTTTACCTATGTAATAAGCTTCTGACAGAGTTTCTGGTGATAAGTCACTTAAAGGGAGAGCTAAACTCCTTTTTCTAGAGCGTGTTTCGTGTATATTTGAGTACAGCTATGTCGGGTGCCGACTTACCAACGGACATTGTTGACGACTCGTTAGCGGGAAGTGGCAGGAAATACCTTGACACAAAGATAAAGCAACAACGACGGCTCGTTACAGTATATACGGGCTCTAAATATGTGTACGTATACGTCCGCAGAGTAGCTAACAAGAGTGCCGACTGTAAACACGTTATCGAGGAGTTTCACATAGCTAACAACGCGACTGCTTCGTACTAGCTTAACTGTCCACTATGAAATGTACAAAGTTAGTTCAAGCACGATAACTGCAGTGTCAAACTCAATAGCCTACGTTTTAGCTTAAAAACGACATAAATGGCTAACCCATGAGAGAAATAAGTATTAGTTAAATAATTCTAGCTAGGAAAGACTTACCAGGGGTGATATTCGGTTTGGGTGGGTTTGTTATTCTGTTACTTCAGTTTCCTCCACAGAAGGATGAAGTGTTGTGTTCAAAGGAGGCGCTGGGAGAGGGTTCAAAGGTCCAGGTGAAAGAAGAACAAATGTGTTTCCACGCTGGTTAGATAACGTTTGATAATAGCTTATCTTCAGCAGCTGTATTTAAAACAAGTTCTGAAATATTTAGCAATTAAATCCTAAAATGTCTTTCTTACTGGTGACCAATATCTCAAAGGTCACCATATATTAACGCTATTGGTGTTAGTTTTATGTGTTATTTTCCTCTTTTTATTTAGATGGAGCACATTTTTTTTAGCTCCTGGCATGCACTCGCTGGCCATTTTATTAGGTACACCTTGCTAGTAAGTCTCCCATTCCACCACATCCCAAAGTTGAATTGAACTTTGCGACATGGTGCATTGTACTGGAAATAGCCGTCAGGAGATGGGTACACCGTGGTCACGAAGGGATGCATATGGTCAGCAACAATACTCAGGTAGACTGTAGTGTTTAAGAGATGCTCAGCTAGTACTAAGAAATTATGCTCCACACCACCACCGCCAGGTGCCCGAACGTCTGATACAAGGCAGGACGAATCCATGCTTTTCGTGTTCTTTATGCCAAAATGACCTAACATTTGAAAATGGCAGCAGAAATCAAGACCCATCAGACCAGACGGCATTTCTGCTGTCCAGATTTTGTGAGCCTATGTAAATTTTACCCTAATTGTCCTGTTCTTATCTAAAAGGAGTGGCACCCAGCGAGGTCTTCTGCTGCTATAGCACATCTGATTCAAGCTTCAACATGCTGTGCATTCAGAGGTGCTCGTCTGCATACCTTTGTTTTAACAAGTCGCTATTTGATTTAATTTTGCTGTCCTGTCAGCTCAAAGCAGTCTCATCATTCTTTGAGCTGTGATATCAACAAAGTACTTTTAGCCAGAGAACTCGAAACTCACTGGATATTTTCCTTTTAATCCGTCGCATTCTCTATAACTCTTACACATGGCTGTGTTTTTGAAAATTCCAGTAGATCAACAGTTTTTGAAATACTCAGATCAGCTCATCTGATACCAGCAACCATGCCAAGTCAGTTAAATCACCTTTCTTCTCCTTTCTGATGCTCAGTTTGAATTTCAGCAGGTCATCTTGGCTATGTCCACAGAGCACTGAGTTGCTGCCATGTGACTGGCTGAGACTGGTTGGGATATTTGCATGAATATGCAGCTGAACAGGTATACTTAACAAAACACATGGTGAGTGTGTGTTGCAAATAATTTTCTATGTGTAGATTATATTTGTCATACCTGTTACAGAGGTCAAATACTAAAGTCAAGTAAATGTAGTGGAGTAAAAAGTACAGCATTTTTCTCTGAAATGCTGTTGAGTAGAAGTAAAATACTTCTAAAATGGCATAAAAGCAGATTTGTATCTACTTATAGCAGAATATAACTGATTCCGCTTACTGTTATTTACCACAGTGAATACCAGTATTTAAAAAGTAAAGCAGTGGTGAAAATGTAAAATATAGCTTCCTAAACTTTCACTGAAAGTTTGCTTAAGCTTATATGTTAGCTTAGAAAGCAAGGCTGTTTGCAAAAACAAAGAAAAAGACTCTCTGCCAGCTCAAATAGCCTTAAAATAGGAACACGTACTGAGCTGGCTGACTCAAGGCATTTAAGACTGAAGTCCAATGTTTCAGTGTCTCAAACCTTTGACCTTTATTACCCACCAGATAAGATTTATAATAATTTAGTAGATCATGTTAAAACATGTACAAGATTCCGTTTTGAGTGGGTTGATCAAATGACTCGCAGACGATTACCTAGGATGATGATTAATTCCCTTTACTGTGCTGCTTTAGTGTCTGTCCTGGACCACAACACGCCAGATCTTTCTGTTAATGCAAAAGCAAGGGCATAATGTGCATATAAAAGCATTTCAAGGTGTATGATTATAACTAATGTTGACAAATATAATATGAATCTTTAACAGAATATAACATTGTTGTTATGGTACAACTAGATATATTATAAGGCAAAGTAACGAAGATCTCACATAAAATAACAAATAAAGTCTAAGGGTGTCATTCCAGTTTACAACATGACATATTCACACTAGGAGTGCTATGGTTTGTGATAACATAACAAAACCAAATGTCAGCTCTGGTTTAGTGTAGAGAATATATTTTAAGAAGTCACAGATAGGGGCGTCATGTTGGATTCCCAATCGAGTAAGCTCCTCCTACCACCCACTACAGCCTAGAAAAATGTCTCTAGGTAATAATTGCCATGGGGATGGCAGAGCCTGCCGAAGCTGGGGGTGGTTTGACTGAGGTCCATCATAGAAGTGTGAGGCGTGTTGAGCAATCACATCTTCCAAATGAAACAAAGCAAAAAAATTAAATAGAAACAGGATATATATATATATATATATATATATATATATATATACATACATACATATATTAAAGCACATTATTATTATTACCTTTGTTATTTATTTTCATGAACAGAAAAAATGTTTTAGTGGTTGATTGACACATTTTTCATGTATCTCTAAAATATTTCCATTTTTTCATTTTTGAAGATTTTTACCTTCAGATTACTGTGAACTATATCCCCCCACCATCTCTCTTTGCATCAGGATTTCAATGCAAAGGATTAAGGCACACACATGTACAGTAGTATAAAACACTAAAATGTTAATGTTATTATAAAGAAAACTATGCCACAAATATTGATTTCCTGTTGAATTACTATTTTAGTGATCAAGAGTGAATTGTACCCTCAATTTCTTAGGAGACAGGAGTGAAAACTGATACGGTCTTCTGCTTCAGGGTTCAATGATGCTCTTCTGCATACCTTGGTTGTAACATGTGGTTCTTTGAGTTACAGCTGCCTTCCTCTCAGCTTGAAACAGTCGGACCATTGTCCTCCGACATCAATGAAACATTTTCACCCAGAGAGCTGAAGCTCACTGAATATTTGATCTTTTTTGAACTCTCTGTAAACCCTACAGATGGGTGTGTTTCTGAAATTCGGTTTGAACTTCAGCTGGTCATCTTAATCATGTCCACACACCTAAATGCACTGAGTTGCTGCCCTGTGATTGATTGATTAGATATTTGAGTTAACATGTAATTGAACAACCGTACTCAATTAAGTGGCCAGCAAGAGTATATTGCACTTATACCAATATTTTGGCAGAAACCTCACATTGTAGGTTAAATTATGCGAATGCATCCAAAATATTTTACAAACATAGAAACTCTTTATTACAACAGTATCTCTCGCTTTAGCTTCAGCTGTGTTTTTTTTTTTTAACACATTCATATCATTGTACAGTGGAAGTCATTCTTTATCTTCACCACAGCTTAAAAAACAATCTCCGAACAAGTCAAAAAAAAAAGCCTAACACAAACATTCAACATCATTCACAGTTTGAGATATTTAGACGTGATAAAAAGAAGGTGTCAAGTTGGCCTTGTCACTAAAACACCCTCTGAAAAAATATCTTAAAAACCCTGTTTCCACAATACATAAGAAAGCCTCTTTATTTTAATCAGTCATTTTCACACGTCTCCCTTCTAACAGTTCGCTATAAAATACAATTTCAGCTCATAGTTAAGCTGCAAAACCAAGTCTTTTAAAAACCTCAAGCAAATTCTGTCTGCTCTGTTCTTCCCACAACATTAAAGTAGTGTGCAGGGGTCGTATTAGACAGTGAAATATTGTTTCCTGCACTGAGGTACTTAAAAACAAAACCCTGAAGAGAATCAGGGTAGTAAAAAGAAAACAATCCACATGTATTCTCCTTAAAATCTCACAGCGGAAAAACACGAAGAAGGCAGTTACTGCACTTGTCAAAATACATTGGCCTCCTTGTCATCACTTCTTTTACAAATACCTAAACTCATCATTTAAAAAATGCTTGTGTTGACTGACATACACAACCAAACCTTACACAATTTTACTGAACATAACTTAGAGTTTAGTACATTAAACAATGTAGAGAACAGAATCATCATTCAATTTTTAGCAGTGCATCAAGCGAATGCTGATTTGTTAATTTTTTTAAGATCTAAATTTATATCCAAAGACATTGATAGATACATCACATGGCAGGAAGCGGGGGTAACCCTAAACATCGTAGTTACATCGTAAAGCACCAAGGAAAGTTTGTCTGTAAACAGCTTGTACCAAATCCATGAGCAGTCAGGCCACAATATGTACACATCTAATGTAATCGAATTGGCTTAAAGCTGCCATTGTCACTGACAAAACTCCAAACTATTGTTCAATATAATGTTTTTATTGCTGTGTTCTTAACATTACTTTTCTTGCAGTAATGTTTAAAATGACTTGCTGAAGTCTTGTAAAAAAAAAACAAAAAAAAAAAAACAACAAAACTTTTTAATCTTTGTATTTGTATACTAGGGTAATTTTTCTGATAGCAAGATGTAACTGCACAATATTAAAGTAATGATTTCAGAGGGAGCCAGTGTATTTAAGCAAGTGTTTCTTAATTTGAGATGAAAAGAAATTCTTCAAAAATATTTTACTGCCAAAACGTCAGAGACTCAAACACCAAATTAATCTTTTTTTTCATCTATTAAAAAAGCTTAAACAACATAAATAGCAATTCAGTGAGTCATTTACTGTACAGAGCTGAGCCGAAGGCCAAAATACAGCCTTTTATTTTCTTTTTTTTAAATAAAGCAGTAACTTCCCTGTTCGCAAGCAAAGGTTTGTACATCTGCATTTAACTCTTCAACCATGATTGTTTTCAAAAACAAGGATGAAAACTGATGAGGCAAAGTGCAGTGATCCAAAGATACAATTATTAGTCTTTAAAATGAATTTAGCTACCTGGTGGACAGCTTTCAAGAAAAAATAGAGAAACGTGTTTTCCTGAAAGACTGCGTTTCTTTGAACGTATTTTTCAAAATATAGAGACATTGAAAAGTCAGCTGTCTGTATATATATGGTTGTTTTTCGCCTGTTCAATCTCAATAAACTCTGAAGTCTCCTCTGCAATTTGTCCTGGGATACGGAAATCAATGGGTATGGCATGTGCCGGCTCGGCTGGCTGTGACTGAGCCACAGGGCAGCAGGCCTCACCCTTAGGACTGGAAGTGCTGTGAGAGTTTTGAGGATCCAAGTTGCAGCCGGTGCCCTGAAGAAACTGAAGGAAATTTTCCTCTATGGATCCTTCACGGCTGGGCAGTCTGTCCTCCACCTCGATCCCCGCTCGACGAAACAGGCAAGGCAGATGCTTGCCCAGCTCCTCTCGGATCTGTCTGTTCAGACAGCCATAGAAGAAGGGATTGGAGGTGAAGCAGAAGTAGCCAATCCAGGTGACCACTTCCTCTAGAGAGGCCAGTGTGGCTGGAGGGCTGGCAGCCAGTGCTGAATACAGGTGGAAAGTAAAGTAGGGCAGCCAGCAACAAAGGAATTGCCCACCCACTGCTGCCAACACTGCTGCAGCCTTCCCTCCTCCAAAAGGGCGTTGTGGAGTTCCTCTGCCAGTTCCAGTACCTGTCCCGGAGCTGGTAACCATTGTAGAACGGCTGCTGAGTGACTCTGACCGCTGGCGGCGAGGTGTGTCCATCCACGTGGGCAGTGGGCCGTGGTGCATGGCAGCCACCCGGGCCACTTTAAACATGTTGCAGTAGACAACGAGAATAACCAGCAGTGGGCACAGAAAATACACCAGAGTGAAGAGGACCATGAAGGCCAAACGGTTTGACCCTCCCCCTGTCCAGTGCAGTGAGCAGCGCCTGTGACCCTGAGCTGGGGGAGGTGGCACGGCACCGCCACCCCCTCCCTCAACCCCGCTACTCTCTAAAAGAGGAGTTTTTCCACCCTGCAGGAACCAAGCAAGCAGTGGCAGAGCAGACATGGCCAGAGCTTTTACCCATATCCCTACAAGCACCGAAGCTACCAGGCCAATGGTCATCTTCACTTCATAACGCATCGGATGTATGATGTAGTAATAACGCTCCACATTGATGACAGAGATAGAGAGGATGGCAGCACTGACTAGGCACACACTGAGAAAGAGGTAGCTCCTGCACAGGGCCTCCCCGAAGAAGGTGCGGCTCGAGAGCATGCCAAGGGGCATCAGCACCAGGGCTGCCAGAAGGTCCACCACGCACAGGTGGAAGACAAAGGCAAACTTGTGGAGCTGCGGGGCCTTGGCAATGACTGCCATGACAGCGACGTTACCCACCACAGCCAACAGATCCATGAGCAGCATCGCCAGTAGGGCTAGCGACTGAGACAGAGCCCAGCCTTCAGGCAGAGAGGAGGCAGACATGTTGGATGTAGGCTGTGGAGGTGTGTGGGAGGAGTTCCACATTGGCTCCATTGAAGGGTGGGACGAGGCAGGCGGGCAGAGTCAGTCACAGGCCCATCACCCATCCTTCAAAGAAAGGGAAATGTGGCCAGAAAACAGTGACTTGAAAATGAGGTAAAAGGCTGCCCCGTAGTCCAGAAGATGTTGCTGTGATGTCAGGAAGTTTAGATGTTTTGAATCCTTTACATTTAAAAAGCCTTCTTGTCTTTCATCAGTCACAAACCCACCCTACAATAAGAAGAAGAAGAAGAGAGGGTAAATATCTGTTAGTGGATGTTTGCCTGTGTGTGTACTGTGTCATGAGAGACCTCTAATTTGCAAATATCAGTTATATGAACTTATCCTTCCATGGTGAGTTTCCCTTTTTGTCCCAGCTACCATCAAAATGAATTCACTTAGATGAAGTTTTATAAAAATCCTCCTTAGCTTCTGAAATCTCCGTTAAAGCGATCTTGCTGATAAGGCAATTCAAAGCCACCCCTCAAACCAATTAACTCTATTAGATATTCATTATTCAAGGCATGGACATTTGACACCTTTTTTAGCAACATGCTGCAGGAACTGAGTGAGTAAAATGAATGAAAAATGAGAAGTCATCATGAAGTAGAGTTAGGCCACGTCTAAAACCAAATAATAATACTGAAAAAAAAAATGCATATTTATTATCAGAATAACTCTAAGGGAAAAAATTGGAGATAAGTTAAATTTTTAAGAATATATTACAGCAAAGAAGGTTAACGATACATCCAGACTTATTCTTCCCGGGCAGCAACTGCAGGAGGGTATAAATACTTTTCAAGCACACATCCTGTCTGTACATGAGCTAATTCACCAAAACCAGTACTATCACTGACTAGTTAATAGGCCTTTTCCACCACATCTACAACTGCCATGAGAGCACTTCGCTTGCTTCAAAGATATATGCATACTTTGTGGTTAACCTGCATATTTATGACTACCTTTTCTAGCCCAAAAAAACCAAAACCTAGCCACAGACTCTGGGAGGCCTGTATGTAGGTCTGTGATTGTACAGAGGGTGATGTCTTCCACTGAGGAAGCCCTGATCATTTAGAATGAGTTGATTTAATGTTCCAAATAGAAATTCTACGGATGTTCACAGGTTGAGCAGGCTGTTAGCCTGTTACCTGTGCACAGAAACAGAGAGCTATGGTTGGCTGTTGCTATATAAAGGAAACCATGCTGCCTGCTGATATGAATTCTGTCTGCCACAGATGTGACGTTTACAGTCACAGTAATCCACGTTCAAGTAAATACTGAGCTCTAACCTCTCTCATCGCCTATGAATGACTGCCCACACTGAGCAATGTCTGTATACCACACATAAGGGTACAGTCAATTCACTTTAACCCTCCTGCCTGGTTTGGCCATTCCTTTCCCTTCAACCTGCTGTTTTAATTATTAATGCATTACACCCATTTTAATAATAAGCAAGGCTCTTATTCTGTATATCAGAATGTAGCTTAAATGAATTTGTTGCAGTCAGCGCTACACAACGAGCAGATTACAGGAGGCGTGAGAGAACAAGCGAGGAGAATGTGGTGAGGATCGGGGAGTGTGATGGGAAGACACAGAAAGAAAAAGGCAGAGAGCATAATATACCTGAATCAGAGTATTTCCTGATGCAGCTGTCTGCTGCTTTGGGGTCTGAGGATGGAATCCTGGTTTAGCTCCTACTGCTGAGGTATACAGTGGAAATCAATCACTGTACCTTAAAAAATGCTGCTGAGGTACTTCCCACTGTAACAGCCTGTTTCTTTCTCCATCCCTTGATCTGCCTTGTGCATCCTTCTCCCTAGCTGACAACAGCTGTGGCAGCAGAGATTTCTCTGAAACGATGCTGATGTAAATGCTTGCAAAGACACTAGCTCACTCTCTGCCTTCCCCCTCCACTCACACACATTGCAGAGATGGAGCAGGAGGCAGTGAGAAACAGGACCAGAGCTGCTGTCTCCACAGGGTCCTAATGTCCTTACCGTCATCTCAATCTGAATCTTCAAAAATGAAGGAATGCCACTGCAGCAGCGTTATAAATTTGTTTTAAATAACGAGTGCTTTAGTGTGTCTCCGCCGGGTTGTCACAAAGTTGGTAAAGATGGTCTTCTGAGGATAACACCAGTCACTTTGGCAGTCCTCTGACTTCACAATCAACCACACAGGGAGTTTAAATATTAGCTTTATTTAAAGGGTAGCTCAAAGTTGAAACTTCCTATGTTAAATTTACTGCAGCAACAGTCAGAAAGCCGCTTTGCTAACTGTACATGTTCCCTAAATAATGTACAGAGCAAAATCCAGTCACTGCTGATGTGCAATTTTTGCTTGCTGTGTGACATGATGGTTACTTTGCTACACCCTGACTGCTCCAGATGTAGCACAGCTGAGCTTCACATTTTTAAAAGTTGCCCTCTGCTGGGAATTTAGAAGGGGGAAAACATGTCACCTTTCCTGACAGGAAACCTACTGTCACCTACCACTAACATACCAAAAATATTGTTTGTGTGTTTCCAAACTGCTACCTTGGAAAAGACGATTCCCAAATAACCTGTTAAGGTTCAATCTTTGCTCATGCTCCCCCCTCTCATATCCCGCCCCTTATTTTTCCTTCCTCTTCCAGTTGATTTACTGTTGTCAGCCTGTAGTGTTTCAGTTTGTTATTCTACAGATTAAAGCACCTTCCAGTCTAAGATTTGCTGAGACATTTAAGGATTGATTAGACCAGGCCTCGGCCTCCATCCATCCCAGCTTCTCAAACTGGGACTCCTGTTGCCACGGTGATCTTTTTCACATGGAGTCCATCCTCACTGCTGTGTCTGCCGACGACAATAAAATCTGGGCTATTATGGATAAGGCTACTCTACTGAAGGAGTGGGCATAAAGCTGCTGAGTTCTGGGGTGTTTTTCATTTGCATTTGTAAGGTTTCCCATAATTACACACATAACATTTGCATTTCATGGAAATTATGTCTTCTTTGACCATTAAAAAGCATGTTTTAATTTGCAGCACCTCTCATGCATTTTTAGATAAAACTAGTCGCTCACTAATAGCTCTATTATGATAAGCTTTAGTTGCTGTGAGAATTTAGGTTTTCCAGTTTATTGTTCCCATCTTCCATATCAGTGTATTTATTGCACTATGGCAAGTAGAAGATGCTGAGAGTGGAGTGGTGTCACCCACTTAAAAAAGAGCAAATTGTATTTATTGCTACACCATCTGTCACTGCAGTTGTTTGATTCATTTCTAACCAAAGCACCTTTTTTTTTGAAGATTTGTGAATTGAGTTATTGTGTTTTTACAGCATTACAAATTTGCAGATTTTAAATATGTTGGACCTGTGGCCTGAGGAATTCTCCATTTCACCAAGAAACTGCTGCTGACAGATTCCCATACAGGTGGCTACGGTAAGAAGTTTGGCATCATTTACAGCTCCGTGCTCATCACTGTGCCAGGATGTGTAAAAAAAAAAAAAAAGCCATTTTTTTGTCCTTTGGCCTCACAACTCAAATGCAAACATGATAAATCACAGTAGCATCATTTTCTGTATGTTACATAACTGGGTGATTATACGTTAATCGCCACCATCATCATCAGCTTCTTTCAGCCAATGCTTCAAAAACAAGAACAAGCAGAACATACAGAACATAAGGAAACATGACCAGTTTTTGGTGGAGGGATTTAATAGACAGCACTTACTACTGTTGTCATGGCGAAGATGTATCAAGATGCCTGGTAGCGCTGAGGAAGGATGCGAAACGTACACATGCTTGTGTAACGCACAGCACTTCTCAAACACTACACATGAGTGAATCAACATTGCAGGTATGCGGTGTGGATGTGTGCACTGGGCGAGTGGAACTGTCTGCTTGAATCTGTATTCAGGCATGTTCACCTGAGTGTGTGTGTCTGTGTGTGTGTGAGAGAGAGAGAGCGTGCATATCATGTGTTGACTCACGACAAAAATAGCAGAGTCTTGCTTGGCCGGCAGCACCAATCACTGCCACCACAAATACAATGGTTTCCATGGCAACCTTGAAAAATAGACTCCACATTCGCACTCAGAAATAGCAAAGGACGCTTGCAATAACCCCAGAGAGCCCCTACTGCCAATAATAACCACCGATAGATATGAATGCGCAAATAACAGCAGCACTCAGAAATTGAAAAAAAAAAATCCTTCCATTACATTTACCAAAGCATAATTACCTCTGCCTACACAAACAATCAGCTCAAATCCAAATGCACTTTTCGTAGGGGTGCACCAAGGCATCAACATTAACCTGCACCGTGTTGATAGCATCAAAGCAAGAGAACAAAACGACTGTTGAGGCAAGCTGCACAATACCTGAGTGAAGGATACAGAGTCTTTACAAATGTCTAACAAGCGTCTGTCATGTCACATTTTCAGATGGCTTGTAGAAGTCAAAATGTGTTGGAGTGATGCAGAAAAAGACTTAAGTGCTGACTGAATGTTGCCTTGGAGACTCTTGGGGAGGAAGTTTTATATCAGAGCAGACAGTCAAACATATTAGGATGCAGGGATTTTTTTTTCTACACCCCTGGGAGCTAAACAGCAAACATTTGAATTACTACCAGGCAGGGTCTGGAGCTGCTATAATGCAGAGACACAGATTGACTTATTTTGCCATGTGCAGTATGTTTTTTGGGTTGTTTTTTTTTTTTTTTAATATGTTGAAGATGTGGCTCTCTCTGTTATTACTATACTGTAATCAGAAAGTTTAGCATAAACACCTACAGTGGGGCAAAAAAGTATTTAGTCAGCCACCGATTGTGCAAGTTCCCCCACTTAAAATGATGACAGAGGTCAGTAATTTGCACCAGAGGTACACTTTAACTGTGAGAGACAGAATGTGAAAAAAAAATCCATGAATTCACATGGTAGGATTTGTAAAGAATTTATTCGTAAATCAGGGTGGAAAATAAGTATTTGGTCAATAACAAAAATACAACTCAATACTTTGTAACATAACCTTTGTTGGCAATAACAGAGGTCAAACGTTTACTATAGGTCTTTACCAGGTTTGCACACACAGTAGCTGGTATTTTGGCCCATTCCTCCATGCAGATCTTCTCAAGAACAGTGATGTTTTGGGGCTGTCGCCGAGCAACACGGACTTTCAACTCCCGCCACAGATTTTCTATGGGGTTGAGGTCTGGAGACTGGCTAGGCCACTCCAGGACTTTCAAATGCTTCTTACGGAGCCACTCCTTTGTTGCCCGGGCGGTGTGTTTTGGATCATTGTCATGTTGGAAGACCCAGCCTCGTTTCATCTTCAAAGTTCTCACTGATGGAAGGAGGTTTTGGCTCAAAATCTCACGATACTTGGCCCCATTCATTCTGTCCTTAACACGGATCAGTCGTCCTGTCCCCTTGGCAGAAAAACAGCCCCATAGCATGATGTTTCCACCCCCATGCTTCACAGTAGGTATGGTGTTCTTGGGATGCAACTCAGTATTCTTCTTCCTCCAAACACGACGAGTTGAGTTTATACCAAAAAGTTCTACTTTGGTTTCATCTGACCACATGACATTCTCCCAATCCTCTGCTGTATCATCCATGTGCTCTCTGGCAAACTTCAGACGGGCCTGGACATGCACTGGCTTCAGCAGCGGAACACGTCTGGCACTGCAGGATTTGATTCCCTGCCGTTGTAGTGTGTTACTGATGGTGACTGATGGTACTGATGGTCATTCACCAGGTCCCCCCGTGTGGTTCTGGGATCTTTGCTCACCGTTCTCATGATCATTTTGACCCCACGGGATGAGATCTTGCGTGGAGCCCCAGATCGAGGGAGATTATCAGTGGTCTTGTATGTCTTCCATTTTCTGATGATTGCTCCCACAGTTGATTTTTTCACACCAAGCTGCTTGCCTATTGTAGATTCACTCTTCCCAGTCTGGTGCAGGTCTACAATTCTTTTCCTGGTGTCCTTCGAAAGCTCTTTGGTCTTGGCCATGGCGGAGTTTGGAGTCTGACTGGTTGAGGCTGTGGACAGGTGTCTTTTATACAGATGATGAGGTCAAACACGTGCCATTCATACAGGTAACGAGTGGGGGACAGAAAAGCTTCTTACAGAAGACGTTACAGGTCTGTGAGAGCCAGGGATTTTCCTTGTTTGAGGTGACCAAATACTTATTTTCCACCCTGATTTACGAATAAATTCTTTACAAATCCTACCATGTGAATTCATGGATTTTTTTTTCACATTCTGTCTCTCACAGTTGAAGTGTACCTCTGGTGCAAATTACTGACCTCTGTCATCATTTTAAGTGGGGGAACTTGCACAATCGGTGGCTGACTAAATACTTTTTTGCCCCACTGTACATGTGCCTCTGGTGGTGTCAAATTTAGTAGCTACATTTATTTATTTATTTTCTTTGTGCTGTAAACGGCCTCTGAACACTATGCATGTTTGTATACATGAACACTTGTAGCCAGTGCATTTACCAGTTGTGCAGTTGTGTTTCCTACTCTACAGGTAAAACAGATCAATGATAATTTTCTTTATTGATATGTTGATCTGTTACACAATTAGTACTTACATATGTGTGTGTGGGTGTGTTTGCTCAATGTAAGAGCGTCAGCGCTTCGCCCTGCATAGAGGAAAGCAAGGTCACAATCAGTTTTACTGATGGGGTATTGTCAACACCCTGCCGGGCAGGCAAGCAGGCAGGCAGGCAAGCAGGCAGGCAGGCAAGCGACGTGAGCACCTAAGTTTTTATA
Organism: Neolamprologus multifasciatus; assembly: GCF_963576455.1. Classification (NCBI taxonomy): domain Eukaryota; kingdom Metazoa; phylum Chordata; class Actinopteri; order Cichliformes; family Cichlidae; genus Neolamprologus; species Neolamprologus multifasciatus. The sequence goes on along the minus strand of NC_140443.1, from coordinate 20,446,867 downwards.
AATGTGATAAGTGAAGAATGAGGCGAAGTAGGAGCTTCAAATTGCTACCATAGGTGAGTCTACTAAAATTACTGGATGACTTCAAATCTCAGTGCCCTTGGCCTCAGGGTCAGAGTAGGTTTTCTAAAAATCTTCTAAATGCAATAACTTGAGAACAAAGCAACATAGGATTTTGAAATTGATGCCATTGGTGTGTCTACTAGGAGGCTGAGGGGGAACACAGGTGGTCACCAGTATTTTTCATATATACTATAAGCCATACGTTGTTGGGCTTACTTTTTTACTTTATACTTCCAGGCCACTACTTTCAGGTAGAAATATTGTGTGTTTTTAAATGTGCAAGACTTTTCCAAAGCTACTTTTACACACAAGCATATAGTTTCTAAAATATATTTTGTCCAGGTTAATTTTGACAGTATACACTGGCTGGCCGCTTCATTAGTTTTGCTAGTATTCGGTCGGACTCCCCTCCCACTTTCAGAAGTGCCTCTATTCTTAATGGCACAGATTCAACAAGGTGCTGGAAACACTCCTCAGAGATTTTGGTCCATGTTGACTTGATAGCATCACGGAGTAGCTGCAGATTTGTCAGCTGCACATCCACGATGCAAATCTCATGTTTTTAACCACAGCCCAACATGTCTATATTGGATTAAGATTTAATGACTGTGGAAGCTGTTAGAGGACAGTGAACTCATTGTCATAATCGAGAAACCAGTTTGAGATGATCTGAGCTTTGAGACATGGTGCATGAACCTGCTGGAAGCAATCATCAGAAAATGGGTATGCTGTGGTCATGAAGAGGTGGACACAGTCAACAACAATACTGAAGTAGACTGAGTATTATTGAGTATTACTGAGGGGTGGATATTTAAGTTACTGTTCAGTTCATGTCAGCTCAAAGTAGTGGCTATTCTCCTCTAACCTCGTGCATTAGTAGGGCATTTTTACCCAGAGAACTGCTGCTCGCTGGATATTTTCACTTTTCTGGACCATTCCCTGTAAACCCAAAAGATGGTTGTGTGGGGGAAATCTCAGCAGATCAACAGAAATTCTGAAATACTCCAGACCAGCCCGTCTGACACCAACATCCATGTCAACTTCAGAGTCACTTAAAATACCTTTCTCCTTGACCCTCAGCAAGGTTTCTTGATCATGTCCACATGCTTTGATTTCCTGCCCTTGTGGTTGGCTCATTAGATATTTTTCTTAATGAGCAGTTGAACAGGTGTGCCTAATGAAGTGGCCAGTGAGAGTGTCCTAAGTAGTCAAAATGAGCCATTTAGTTACAAAATGCATTTGTTTGTCTGTTCACACAGATCTTCATGAGCTTTCTGGAAGAGGCAGAGCAGCTGAGTTATTTGTGTAACGGGTGAGCAGAGCTGAAAAGTTATACAAGAAAGCACATGCGCTTCTTCGAGCAGGGCCTGAACATGCTGCTTGCACCAGATGGTGGCAGTATGTCCACTGTATTGTGCATTGTATTATATCAGTGGTTGCCGGCTGCATACATTTTGAACAGTGAGCAGTAATATCTCAAATAATGATAGAAAGAAACCATATTAACAGTAACCATCAAGTAAAACCGCAAAAGCTTTTATGCATCTTGGCATCCGCCGGAAGGCTATTCGTCATTCTTCCAAAGAAATTCAATCATTTGGTGGTTTGATGATGGAGATGGAGAGATGATGGAGGGCTGTCTAACACAATGGGACAAAATCTTAAACAGATTAAGATTAACATGATATCCATGCTCATCAAACCTTCCAGTGATCCCTGATGCTCAGGACTACTTACAGTATTTATGTGCAGTGATCCTTCTTTTTAAAGGGGCAAGCAAACTCAAACAACCTCAGCATAACGTCCCCCATCGCATAACAGAGCCACAAAGTTAATTCACTGATGGGTTCAAGATTTTTTCTTTAATTTGCCTCTGCTTCTTCTTAACCTGTACTTGACACAGGTTACTCTGGTTTAATTTTTTTCTTTCTCAGGCTGTGAACGACTTCAAATGTTTAGTAAATTAGCCAAATCTGTTACCATGGATTCCTTAATAAGGAAAATAGTAATCGGTGACTCATGTGATCCTACAAAGAACACCACAAGCACAAATCTGTCCTAAAATATATCCCAGCTAAGACTGTGGAAGTGGCAGGACATACCCTGGACACAACAGGGCAAACAGAGAGGCAGAAGTCAATGCAATGTGTGCATTCAATCCAATGGACAGTTTACCTAACAGTGAAGCACAATAAACAGCGGGCTCATTCACTGGAAAGAATGAGTATCTATAGTATAGTAAGGTATTTATGTTTATTCTGAAGACTAGCTTTGTGGATGGATGAGGATGTCAGTTTGCAACATTTTTGTTGCATTTAAATCTAGTGCCAGTCTCTTAATATTTGCGACAAAAAGAGCAGACCACCTCCAAGCCCAGTTTTTTTACCGAAGGTGTCAAACTTTAACTCTTTGTTCAATAAAGATGATATTTGTGACCCTCACATACCCTTTGTGACAAGTTTTAACATGTCAGTATATATCAATAAAGATGTGGTTTGATGACCATTAGAGTAGGTTCTGGGTTTTCCCCAGGGTAGTCTAAATAAGCTGTGTGGGCAGCAGTGTTGGGTAAGTTACTTTAAATTAGTAACTTAGTTACATTACTAGTTACTTCTATCAAAAGTAACTCAGTTACTTCAAGTTACTTGTTACTTTCAAAGTAACTAGTTACTAGGGAAAGTAACTTTGGTTTTACTCAGAATTCTCTTGTTAATGTGTTGCTTCCGTAGCTGGATACCCAGCCAGACTGCCAGTCTTCTAGCTTGCTTACTTGCCACAAGTGCACTGTGCCACCTACCAATAGAAAGGAAAAAATAATGTGCATATTTCCACGAGAGAAATCCCACACCTGGACAGTCGTTGACCGCCACCATGATTCTAGCCTACGTCACAGCGTCATGTGCGCTTTTTACATCCAACACAAAAACTGCAGTCGTGGTGCTTTCGATTGTGCTCAGAACTAGGAAATTCTGCCTTCTGAATAGGAAGATGTAGGTAACACCAGACTGCAGATGAGCTGCATACAGGGCTGGACTGCGACAAAAAAATCGGCCCCGGCGTTTTGACTGACCAGCCCACCATTATAGGAAAAATCATAAAGACTTTGAATGAAAACAATCGCTGTTGTGACAGTGATGTACACTCTTCTGATGGTATATATGTATCAATCTATCAATCGTTTGTTGTAAGATTCAGATAATTATTTTTTAAAAGCTAGACATTTTAAATGATATAACAAAGAAAAGTATTTCTTTGTGCCCCCCTCTCCCTGTTAATGCCCTACCTGGCCCCCCTGGCAACACTTTGCTAGACCCGCCCCTGCACAGTTACCAGCTGTCAGCTACTTAGAAAAGGATCCTGGTGTTATCTGTCTCTCAGAAACAGTTCATAACTTCCCTTGAACTCATCCATGTCACCTAAAAGGTAAACCTGTTTCTCCATCACCTGTTCAGCTCTGATGATTCAGTAAGGACATCTCCTGGTTTCATCTTCATGTTTCCCTCTCACCAGATAGCCAAACCGATATCATGACCAGCAGCTTTTACAGCTGTGCCTCCAGCAAACATCAGCTGATACTAGAAATTAATATTAAATAAATGCTAACAGCAGCTGATCAAGCTTAAACGTGCTGCTGTTGTTTAGCGCGACAACCGCTGGTTTCTTCTTTCTGGCGCGAAGTGGGCGATAAACAAGCAAGAGAGAAAAGCCGATCAGCTGATCATTGATCAGTTTCATGATTGAAGTAGAAACAGGAGAGGGAGGGGGAGAGAATGAGAGAAGAAGAGGCAGCTGTGCAGCAAAGACACAGAATAACTCCAGCTTTGTGTCTTTTCCATTCTAGCTGAAGTCCAGGACAAACTGTGTTCCTTTTCAGCTCAACACGAAACGCATAATATTTTCTCTGAATACGAGACGATTCCATTTTTTACGGGATGGTTGGCAATTAGAAATTCCGTCATGCTAGCGAGTACCCAGTACGAAAAAGTCAGCATAACGAAAATAAACTCCACCTAAACTTGGTTTATATCTGATCCAGATAGACTGCAGGTCATAACTTCTTACCTGAAGTTCAGTTCACCTGACAGTCGGACCGGCGGCCGCTTCAGGTCTCTCCTCCTCCTGCCTCCCCTTTCCCTCATCCACCTCCTGGCCTCCACCACTTGCTAATGTTACTGAATCTGTGGATTCACCACACGAAGTAACGAATAACGACCCTATCTAAATCCCAGTAACGATTAACGCGTTCCTGATTCCTACCACAATAATAACGTAGTTACTCTAACGTTACTTAATAACACGTTAGTCCCAACACTGGTGGGAAGTGAGAGTTTATACCCTCACTAACTTCTGATGCACACTCACACTCAGTTAAGGTTACGCCACCACTTAAAACCAGGCACAGTGGTTTATTCTTCAAATAACAGTACTTGCTGGAGATCATTTACATATAAACACATATCTGGCGCTACAGTCAGTATTTACAGCATCAGGACTGTGTATGAAATACACCATAGAGCCCATTTCCCCTGCAGAGAAAAGCACCACATCACTCACTGTGGCTCACAGAGGTCTGTTGAACGGTGAAATAAACTTTGCTGGGCACTAGATACACAGGCGATGTTATACACTCTCCTAATGATGAGTATTTACACACTACTATAAAGTGGCATGCAGACCTTTTCCACAGCAGACATATTGACCTGTCATGAGGTGGAAACCACAAGTTTAATTAATAGCATCACTGATGGCACAGTCCCCTTTAAGCTATTCCAGTCAGCTGGTACAAGTAATACAAAAACCACAGAGATAAATGTTGCCTTTGTTATGAGTTACACCTGAGGTCTACCTCTGAGATCACAGCCTTGAAAATGACTGTAAGTGAGGTGTGACCTCATCAAATAAGAAACCAGTTTTCAGGACTGGTTTGTCAAAGTGTTCCTTTGCATGGATGTTGCAGTACAATAAAACTTCTTCAAGCAATCCATCTTAAGAAACTTTATGTGCCTCTTAATTTTCCTGCTTTATTTGACTGATTGTGCTTAATGTGTCTGTGCCTGCCTGGTATTTACTGTAAGTCCATATGCTGTGCTGTACTCTGAACTCCCCGTATTGATTCCTATGTTACTGTACGCACATCATGTCCAGAGCTGCAGCAGTTCACCCACGCAGGTACCTCGTCCTTCACCAGGATGTTAGGACAACTTTGAGGAAAGAGATTCATTATTAAAGGCATGGTAGTACTGAATGAGCCATCAAGTCAGGTTAGGTAAAAGTGAAGAAAAAACTTAACTATTTATGTTTTTTGCCTGTTAACAAACTAACTAACAACATTCCCCTAAAAATGTGTCCAAAGACAAACTTTGGAAGACCTCCAGAAAACCTGGAGAACCACTGTTTTAATATCAGAAATGTTGGCTCATTGGAAGCAGAATACGAATCAGCTTCGATAAAGATGATGAAATGTTTACGCTTGTGTAGCCAAGCTGTCATCTCACTGCTTTCATGTCGGGTGCTTGTTTTTTGTCTTTTGAATCAGAGACTGGCCATTAGAGAGACTGAGAGCAGGAGAGGAAGTGTGGCACACACCCACCTCTGCTGTTTGCACCCCTCACATCAGATCAGCTCTCGGATATAGTTGCATTTCCTTTCCTCACCAGCGAGGCTTGCACACAGCCTCTTCCGGTCATTTGGAGCCGGACAGCAGAGTGCGTTCGCCCGTAGCTCAGCGTGTTAAGGTGGATGTCTGTGAGCTCGCGGGTCGCCGACGATAAAGATGATGAAGATGAAGAAGATGCATCTGTCCTAATCATCTCCGAGACTAGACTGCCAAGGACTTCTTTCTCTTTAAAAAACGAGAGAAAAAAAGGTAACGTAGAATCGCGTCCGCCCGCTGGGACAAATGTAAATGCTTTGATAACTGATATCAGGGAAACGACTAACACACACACTTAGTTAACTTTTAGACTATTCTGTTTATTTTGAATAATTTGACACATTGATTAATCGCCATAGTTTGTTATTTATTCTATGCTACGGCAGATATGACACTGATAACATTTTTGCCGACATTCAACTTTTTAATGATCCAGCTGCGCAAATGCACCACGCCTCTCTGCATTAGAGCGCGGGTTTGCTTTAATGGCATGACACTCTGCATCATTATCATGTCATATTATGTCCTGACAGCTTATTTATTGATCACGTGGCCCAATGTGTGATTACAGATCCATGATTTTCCACTGTGAAAGCTAAGAGAACATCCAGAGTCCCTGCAGTGCGTAGTGCTGGCGCCATGGTGGGCTCCATCGGCTTTTTTCGGCCTGCTGCTGTTGCAGTGTTAAAACGAAGGAGCTGCTTTATTCTGCACTTGACTTTGCTGTTACCAGCAGTGCGAGCCAGTGGGCAGCTAACTGGAAGCCCCCTGGATTGTCAGAAGACTTGTTTGTGTGCCAGCACCATCATCAGCTGCTCCAAGAAGAATCTAACAAATGTTCCCAACGCTCTTCCATCGTATGCAGCTGTGCTGGACCTCAGCTTCAACTTTATCACCAAGCTCCAAGCTCAGTGGACCGGCAGCAGACTCGACCGGCTGCAAAGCCTGCTGCTCAGTAATAACAACCTCACCTTTCTCTCCACTGAGGCATTTGTAAATGTGAGAAAGCTTCGCTACCTGGACCTTTCCTTTAACAGCCTCCGCCTGCTGGATGAATACATTTTTGAGCCGCTGGAGAATCTGGAGGTGCTGCTGCTTTATAAAAACCACATCTCTCAGATAGATCGCTCTGCCTTCTCTGGCCTCATCGAGTTGCAGAGGCTCTATCTGAGCCACAACCAGATCACACGCATCCCCGTAGAGCTGTTAAAGGGCCGAGGCAGGCTGGAAAGCCTTAGACTGCTGGATGTTTCCTCCAACCGAATTAAAGCTCTGCCCCTGGATGAGCTTCAGGCTCTGCCTGCCTGGATTAAAAACGGTCTGTACTTCCACAACAACCCTCTGACCTGCAGCTGTGAGCTGTATGAACTGATGGCACACTGGGAACTCAGGGAGCTCAGCCCTTCCACTGACTTCAGGAGCAACCACACATGTGTGACATCAGGCCAGCCGAAGGAAAAAATGGCCATACTAGATCTGACCAGACAGTATCTGAACTGCAGTGAGGTCAAAGGTTTTAAAAAAGAAGGCTATCTGGAGCAATCTTTGGTGTTAGACTGTGACACCAGACAGAAGAACATGGTGAAGAGATGGGTGCTGCCAGGAAACTTGACAGTGTCTCAAAACGAAACCACTTTAATCCGTAACGAAAGCAGCCTTAGGATTGGGTCCTTGAAGGTAGAAGACTCAGGGGTCTACACCTGCTATGCCACAAGTGATTCATTCAATGAGACGCTGTATGTAACTGTAGTGGTGTTTAATACCACCATGAGCAAAGGACTGGAGAATCTAAAAACAGCCTACACCACCCTTGTAGCGTGTCTGATCAGTCTTGTCATGATTCTCATCTACCTCTTTTTCACACCGTGTCGCTGCGCTTGTTGTCCAGGTCAGAACATGGAGAAAAATGACGGCAAAGACAGCCTCCACTCTTCAACTGTCAGTCTCTCCCAGGCACACGAGGAGAGATGGCAAGAGAGGGTGGGAGGTGGAGGTTTCCTCTACAGACACGCGGCCTTCCTGGAACCTAAAGAACAGCTGGAGCAGAATGGGAAGCTGAATCCAATAAGTGAGGAAGATGAGGAGTGGCAGGGGGCCAACAGGGGCAGAACAAGGTCTGATGTCAGCTCGGTGTGCTCCAATTCTCCTATGGTCATATGAAATAAGAGCGATGCCGCTGCTTCTTAGTATTCTAAGAATGTGAGCAAAATATCAAAAGTGAGCATCTTCCAAACAACGCTTTAGTTGACTCGAGACGGTGGTGCCGTTCCAGTAACATAAGATTCAAATTGATTTTAATCTTTTGATTAAATCAGTTTTAGGCCTTTCCATTTGTGATGCGTCTTAAAAATTTAAATGAATCCTCTGTGAAGGCACAGAAAGCTATATTTCTGGTAGAGGACTGTTTTTTTTTTCTTAAATGCAACACGTGTTCCCTAAAAATGAGAATATATAAACTTTAAATATTGTTTGCGTTCTTAAAAATACTTACCATGTAGACATTAACCACCAAGCAGCGCTTAGTAGACTACTGAAAGGCATTACTGAGAGAAGGTCACTTCAGAGTAGCCAGTAGCCTGCATGTTAAAGATATGGCCGTTCTTGCAATTGGGATGAAGGTGCTGCAAAGGTGAGAAGTTCTGAATTTGTTGAATAATGTAGAAAGGGAGGCTAATTTTTATGCAAAGCTTGCAGAACTCACTGTGTTACTATTATTATGCAATATTTCTGCTATATGTAACATTCCTGTTTGGTTAAACTTCACAGAAAACAGTGCTGTTAATAATTACTCTTATGCAACTTTTTCAGTTAAATTTCTTTTTAGATGCAAGTGCGATTTAATGTTTAAACAGCAATATGTGTTTTTTTGCAGTGATTTTGGCCTTAAGATGAAGTGCTTTTAAAAGCAGCTCTGATTAAATATCACATGCAGGTATACTTTTATTATCATTTAAAAAGAATTCTAATTTCTGACGAATTTTGTTGACTTTCTGTCTCATAAAATATTATTTATATTGCTCCAGTTCACAACAGCTGCTGTCTGAAGGCACTAATTAAAAAGAAATCTTTAAAAGGAACCAGACTAGCTGTTCATATCCTCCTGAGAACCAGGGGAAAATGAATCTTCCCACTGAACTTTTTTCGCCCTCTTTGGGGCTAAAAGAGGCCACCCAGACACATAAGATATTGATGGATAGACCAGGTTGTCCTCTATTTAGTACACCAGGACTTATTAGCATAGCTCAAATAAGTCAAACGATATCAACCAAAAACAAACGTCCATTAGAGAGGACATAAATGAATAGGCTGGTTCTCAGGATATAAACACTCAGCAGATATTTTATCAGTATAAACACAATTATTGACTGTTATTTGGCAAATTTATTCTCATCCAGTATACATACATTTCCAGTAAACAGTGCTGTTGTTGAGCGTCAGTAATCTGCAGTAAATATTGATGAACTCTTGATGTCATTGTCTGATTGATTAGCAAATAGCATGCCAATAGCATGAATACAGTCTCATTTAAAAAGAAACTATTCCACCGACTAAGCTTCAGGTATAGTTACTGTTATCTGTGGATTATGCAGAAAAAACAAATCCTGGTTCATAAAAAAATCATTGCAATAAGCTAAAGTTAAACACACATTCCAGACGACAAAAACAAAATCAGCCAGCTGAATTTAGCTACAAATAAATGCCACCATTTTATTATGTTCTATATGAGCGAGTTATTAGATGTAAACATTACAGTCAAACGGCTTGATTTTAGAGGTTGGGTTCAAATTAAATTACCAAAGATTACAGACTAATTTGAGTAAAACAAATAGTATAAATAGTATTGTTTTGTGAGTTTGGATGGATGGATGAATCTTAGAAACGTATGGAAGCTGCTCTAGATGGAAAACTTGAAACTGATTAATAATGCTAACAAACATAACAATAAGTTTCCAGTTGAGCAAGTTTATTTGCATATTTTGTTATCACACTGTGACAAAATATCGTGTTCAGTGTCAGGTTTCAGAATGGCAACATGAACGCACGTACTTCCATACTGAATAGCAGCCTGGAAGAGCCTGAGAGCGAGTACCATCCACTGAATGCTTCTGGGCATTAGTGCCCAACCCTAAGCAAATCAGCCGATGCCAGCCACAAGCCAGAATTCTCATAAACACTGTCAGAAATAGCAGCTGCAGCCAACACTCGGGCCGACAGCTGAAATATAAATGTACACGTAGCAGTTTTTCAAACAGATGTCCAACAGAATCCTCTTAAAAGGACTAGAAGCTCATATTTTACCCTGGCTGGTGCAACCACAAAAGCTGTGTTACACTGTGCAGAAAGGGGTGTGGATGAAAATCAATGAAGACCAAAAGATGACTCAAATAAATGCAACTTATAATAATAATGAAACAATAATAATACATTCAGGCTGTTCATTTCAGGTCACAATGTTAGCAGTAGAGCATCGTAATTGCTACACAATTGCTGGATAGTCAAAGTTGCGTTATAAAGGGTATGTATGTTAATGTTGAAGGTACAGTGATGTTTATGCACTTCTCATGGTGCTTTTTCAATATAACCTCAATGTAATCACGATAAATGTGTCTGTGGGAGTTTAGGCTCATGACATCATCAGAATCTAGCATGTCTGTCAAATATTATAATGTAGCAACACAACCGGAGGAACTTTTCAGTCTGTCAGAGGAGGCACATATGTACTATGTCATCATGTTGGACATTATAATAACCAAAGACGGAGCTACGTGTGACAAATCATTACCTACATGTTCAGTGTTTACAGTCAGTATATTGTCAGTGTGCTGAGTTCACCTGCTGTATTTTAATATATGCAATCCTGAATAACGACTTATTGCATTTCATTGTTTGCTCTGTGTAGCTTGTTTATTGCTGTACTCCTCATGTAGTTCACAAACAACAAAAATAAACATAATGTAAAAAGAGACGTGTGCAGTATGTCCTGTGACATATGTGCAGCTGCAGAACTTTCACTGTCATGTGCAGCCAACAGCTTGTTAGCTCAGCTTCACACAAAGAGTGGAAATACAGAAACAGGGTAAAATCATTGGTGTGGCTCTGTCCCAGGCTTAGAGAATCCAGCTAACTTATTAATTGTGACTTTGCAACTTCTTTCACATGCATAAAAAATAAAGACTTGAAATGTATGAGCTATGTCATAGTGCAAAGGCACCTTTCATTTTTGCTTTGCAGTTTTTGCTTGCGTTAAAGATGCTTTAAAGGCAGATTTTAACATGTTTGGACACAATCAGACCAGTTGTGCTGTTCTGCAAAGCTAAGTAGCGGGTGACTGAATCCTTAAAAGTATGCACACTAGAATAAGGGGCAACACAGCAACAAAATTACTTATTAATAATTTAAAATATTAAACTCAGAGGGAAATTCCCTCTCCAAGTCCACAAAACACATGTAGACTGGTTGAGCAATGCACTCTCAATTATCCTCCGGTCCTCCTTCTTAAAGATGGGAACCACATCCCGAGTCTGCCAACATAAAAGTACCGCCCATGATCTCCATGCAACATCGTAGAGGCAAGACAGTCCTACAACATCCAGAGCCTTTAGGAACTCAGTGTGAACCTCATCCACTCCAGGGGCTCTGCCAGCAAGGAGCTGTTTAACTGACTCAGTAATCTCACGCCCAGTGATGGACAAGTCATCCCCCTCGTCTCCAGACTCTGCTTCCTCTAGGGAAGATGTATCAGTAGGATTAAGGAGATCCCTTCCACTGCCTGACAAAATCCTCAGTTGAAGTCAGCACTGCATACAGTGCAGGTAGAGGACCGCTTTCCCCTCCTGAGTTGCCTGACGGTTTGCCAGAATCTCCACGAGGCAGTCCAAAAGTCTTTTTCTGTGGCCTCTCTGAACTCCTCCCACGCCCGAGTTTTTGCTTTGGCCACTGCCCGAGCCGTGTTTCATTTGGCCTGTCTGTACCTATCAGCTGCCTCTGAAGCCCAGTAGGACTCCTTTCACTACTGGTGTCCACCATCTCATTCGAGGGTTCCCACCATGACAGGCACCAACCAGCTCAGTACAGCATGTCTGTCCAGCATCCTACCCGGCCACCTGATCCAACTCACCGCCAGGTGAGGTGGTGGTCAGTTGACGGCTCAGCCCCTCTCTTCACCCAAGTGTCCAGAATATACAGCTGTAGATTCAGAAGGCCAGATACGCTAAACTATTGTTCAGCTTATAAGTGCAGAGAACAGTCAGGACCCATTCCCTGAACTGCAGGATCAGGGAACAAACCCTCTCATCCACTGGGAAAAAATCCAACATACAGGCAGCAGGGAAGATACCCACCCCAGCCCGCCGCCTCTCACTACAAGCAACACCAGACTGAGACAGATTCCAACTCCTTTCCAGGAGACTGGTATCAGAGGCCAAGTCGTGTGTTGAGGAGAGCCCAACTATATCTAGCTGGTACCTCTCATCCTCATGATTAGCTCATGCTCCTTCTCCACCAGAGAGGTGGTGTTCCATGTCTCAGTCACTAGCCAAGAAATTATGCTTTACTTAAATTTACTTACAGTCTAATTATTTATTTTTTTTGCTGTAAAAACCTGACTCGTTACATCCTTATTCTAGTGTCCCTACCTTTAGGAATTTGAAGATAAATATATTTAGATTGTCATTTTAAATAAAATATATTAAAATCTATTTAATTGTTGGAAAATGATGCCCTTAGTTGTGGGCCATATTATAAAGTGTTGCTATCTTTACTACTCAGGGCCACTGACTCTCTTATCAAGAAAGAGAGTCTTAATCAGAGAGTATTCCAATTCAAAATGTAAAACTGTTCCTTTAACTTTGGCTCTGACTGATCAGACTTGGCCTGACTGTTGTGTCCTTCTAGGCAAATATTAATTTTCACTTGCTGTCCTAGTTAGTCTGCAGGAAATCCTCTGGCTTCAGTTTCTAAATTACGTTATTGACTCAACCTTGTTCACTGGAGAGTGAAATAGGAGACCACAGGGACTGCTGGGGTGGAAGCTGGGAGTCGTATTTGTTGCATCTGTGCCTGAAACATGCCGGCTTCTGGCCACATTTGAAGTTGCTGGATTTTCAACCTTATTTGGATTGTTGACCACAGTATGTCCCCGAGGAGAGTGAACTCGCTGTGCTGTATTCAGTTTCCTCTGCCTATCACAGTCCAAGACAGAGCTGCATCATATCAGCTTCTGACAACCTAGTGTTTCCATCTTATTACTGTAAACTTGCAATTTACACACATAAAACGCATCTAATTTTATGTGGAACATAATATATGACACTTGTTCATGTGACCGTCTGGCATGTGTGTGAAGACGGTGCACTGTGACACCTCACCGGCTGGCCTGCAACTCATCTCCTGGATAAATGATTGAAGAGGTCTGCAGGGATGTTCGTGCTCCCTGTCTCAGCAGGCGCTTTCTCACATTACCACACTTACTCACAACACACCCAACACTACCCAGGTGTGTGTGAGACTAGGCTTAAAGATCTGAAAAACGCTGGACAAAAACACAACACTGAATCAGGATCTGCAAAGTGTTTAATTCATAAAAAGCCCAAAGGAGACAGAAGGGGGCTGACAGTGGTTCATCTGTGTGATTGTGCAAGCGTTTAAATGGGAAAGAGCTACATGATATGCCAGATTATTATTAGAACAAACGCAGCTGTCTGAAGAAAATATCAGATCGCTGAACATCACACACACACACACAGATGGCAGTGATTGTGAGCCTGCTGACAATGAATGAATGGCGTCTTTGCTCGGTGGCTTAAAGGCTGAATTCTAAGTGAGATGACTCATCCTCTCCTCAGGCCCCTCCCAGGAGAATCACATGAATGGGGAAGCGACTGAAGCAGCAGTTGAGCGAGTCTACTGCCATCTAGCGGTCACCAATACCCTGACATGGAAGGATTCATTCTTCCCTCTGCAAAAATATTCTTGGACACTTCTCAGATCATTTTTTCATGCTTGCATGGAGTATGTAGGATTTGCCCTGATGTTGTATAAGATGAAATGGTTTTTTGGTGGTCTCAAAAGCAGAGGATGGAGGCTGGTGAAAGAACAGATCAGTCACTTTGATATTGTTGTCTTCCATTATTTGTTAATCTTATATTGGTGTTCCATATGTTTCACAGTTTTTCACTCCATCGGGACAGAGCGGAGCCCGTCCTGCTCAACAATCATGGCCGATGCACTCTAAAGATGACTACACGGCAGGAGAAATGTTCTCCTCTTGCAGTAACTGCCAGCAATCACTTCAGTGAAACATCTGGGAGCACACTCATAAACATTTTCTCCAGAATATCTCAGGCCTCATAGCTTAACCTAAAAAGGGATAACATGCTGGGAGTGATTTATAAACTCTGAGCTCGATGAGATGAAGAACACAACGCAGCCCCGGTGGTGAAACTGCACAGTTAGGTTCAATAAGTATTTGACGATGACACATTTTGCCTCTGTGCACCAACACAGAGGACACTAAACACACTTTTAAGAAAGGTATTGACATAATTGTTCATTTTACAACCATTTACCCCATTTTTAGAGGCTCGTGTCAATATGTTTAATCTTCCAAAAGCTTATAGATCCAACTGTGAGCCACACCTGTTCTCAGGTGTCCTCACTTTCACTACATCCTGATTTAGTTTCTGTTGACTTCTCTTATCTACTCTCTGTAAAAGCCTGTAAAAGTCCCTCTGAAGTGAAGAATACTGTTGCTGCCTTTATTTGGCAAACGCAACGTTAGTTGTGCAATCATAAAGATGAAAGTGACCGTCTCCTATTTGTGTCAGAATCAACGTGTTCATCCTGCACACGGGAGACTGGATGTTACTTATGAGAAAATAGCTGAACTTTCCCCCCATATAAGCTACAAAGCCTCTGTTTAATATCCCTCCACTCAATGCTGCCCTCTGGAGGACTGACAGTGTAAAAGGTTCATCATTCAAACAAATACAAAATAAACACAGACAATCAGAAAGGTTTAAAGAACAGCAGCCTTTATTCAAGCACAAAATCAGCTGATGTTCACATTATTATGAGAAACAATAAAAAAACTTGGTGTCAATATGAAAAGTGCATTTTTTAAATTTAATTAAGTTGTACTCACAGAGCCAGCGTCCCACAGCGTGAAGTGGGCTTTTTTTTAAGCTGCAGACGGCTCATTCAGTCAAAAGGTGCTTTCAGAGGGCAAACCACTGGGGATGTTTTCATTCTTCTTTGCTTCTGTGTCGAGGGAATGACCTGAAACACTCAACATTTTGATTAGAAGCATCTTTAAAACATGTTCAAAACAAAAAGAACTGGATTTTCACAAAGAAGGCCTAAAACTCAGTGAAACAGCAGAAACGTTTCCAGGTGTGCAGGTTTAGATTCAGAGCTGGACGAGATGACATTGAGTTAGGCCAAATAATACTCACACCAGTTGATATTTCTAATAACCACAAATGATGGCAAATTTCTTTGAAGTTAAAAGACATGGTCCTGGGATACGCTCACTCATTAATCATATAAAAGTTTTTGTTTTTCCACTTGATTTCAAACTGTTTCACTGAGTTTGCTCATTTTAATTTTATTTGGAAATGCTTGTTTCAGGTAGTTTGTATTACTTTTTTATTATTAATATGTGGAGGGTATTTATCAGATGGAAAAAAACAAATATTTTATCAATAGCTGACTCACAGTCACTCATGTGAACGGCCCAAGTTTAATAAACATGCATAAATGTCTCCTCGGACATTTCCCGCCTTTATTTTCATTTAAATGTGACTTTTTAAATGGTTCAGTTCATTCTTGTTATTGTTTCCACACCTAATTTTAGTTCGCTATAACAACATCAAGTCACCTTTATCCCTGCAGAAATCCAAGCGCCTGCACCTCCTCTGATTTAGCAAGCAATCGCGTTGGCATGAACCTTTGCACCGACTAAACCTGAAGCTGTAAAACAAAATTTGCACGCCTCATGTACCGCGGCGAGCAGCGCCGAATACAGTAAACTAAACAGACTGCCATCATAACGAGTAAGAACTTGCTTATGACTGATTGTACTGCAGGGCATCTATATCCATCATACACAGCACTATTTTCACTGGGCAATACTGCAAGTTTAGTACAAGCACAGCATTGTTAATACCAATACGTTTATCTTATAAAGGCAGCTTATGTAGAGCAGAGCAATGTGCAATGATTTATGAGATGAATCATCATCAATTTGCAAAAATCTGAATAAATTTTACTGACCAACAAATCACTGTGATTTTTACTTTCCACAATAATTAGTTAATAATACAAATTCAAGACACACATTTCAGCTTTTCATGTATTTTAAAACTGGAAAATGTTTAAGAAATTTTTCTAGTGTATGTCTGAGTTATAGTTTTTCAATTTCAGAACAAATATTTAGTAAAGTTCAGTGGGTACATTCTGAACTTGGATGATGGAAAACAAAGTACTGATCCTAGTATTCCAGTATCCATCCGATACCATCACTGGTATCAATACTATCATTATGTGGATCAGCCGCTGCCTCTAACATTGACATAATTCTTTCTCTCAGAGCAGGTAAGAGCACTTACAAATTATAATGGTCTTGAGATCTACTTTTCCCCATTTTTGTAATGTTTAGTTTAGTTTACCGTGTATTTGTATTATACATATATATATTCAGTTATTACAGTTTTGGATTTTCTTTACCTTCTATTTTTATTTTACTTTAACTTTAGTTTCCGGAGTACGTTTGTTCATTTTAGAGCATTCACCAGAGACAAGATTTCGGATAATCAGTGTCGATGCTACAATATAAACACTGAACTTTTGAAAGCAGTCGACTCAGTCTTGTAGGCTTCCAAAGCCTCGTCAGGCAGGTTGTGCTAACAATTTTTACCAAATTCTAAAACTTTTTTTTAATTTTAGTTTTCAAAGTTCACAAAATTGTTTCTTTTTCAAAAGTCAAATTTTTTATACCTATTTTAGTTTTTAGTGAACTATAATGATCTTGCCTGCATTACATTGTCCTTCTGTGTCACTCAGAGACTCTCAGGCCTGCTGAAGCATCGTTCTTTAGTGCACCTTAACCGTTTCCATTTTCTTGGCTGTTCCCACTCTATTATTTTATTTATTTATTTTACATCTATGAGTTTTACTCCTGCACATATATTTGACTTACTTTGAAAAATCAAGATTTCATTTTTTACTGTAATATCAATTAAAGGAAACTACAGCACCGTCTCACTGAGATTAAACTTTACTCACATGTTAATGCTCTCAAAGGGGCAGAACTTAATTTTAAGTACCTTTTAAAATGAAATTAAATCTTTTGCTAGGTTACAGCAGTTTATGGGATGTAAAACCCCAATTTGGTGAGACAACAGGAAAGAAACTTTCACCGACTGTCACTGACAGAAACTGTGACAATGTTAGCTCAACACTAATCTCTGGCTTTTATGCTTTTAACAAAATCAGAATTATTGTAATTTTACTGCATGTTAACTGATTTTTTTCTCACCCCTCCACTTACCAGTTTTTACTTAAGCAACAGTGTGCCTGTGGTGCTCTCTGACATTACAATACGTACCCGCTCGTGTCGTTGTGGCCATCAGTATACGTTACCTGAGGGGTGGGAGCAGCCAGGAGGCGTAAAGCTGTTACGCTTCACGCCACCCCGTCCAGGGGACACCTTGAGCCAGAGCACCGTGCGGATACCTGGAGCTGAAGGGTAGCCGTCCCGTTTGTTTGAAGAACAACCAGGAAACTATGATGGGAGTCATCCTCTCGTCTCTGTGCTTTCATATGCAGTTTGCCACACAATCTTTTTAAAAGTGCATAAATCATCAGATCAACAAACCAACTAAAAGATTAGGATTCCCTGCTCAGGCCTCAACCGGGGCGATCTCTCGTCTCCACTGCGCTTCCTTTCCGATATTTGGCAGACGCTGTCTCCCCGCCTCGACCTCCTCTCCGACAGGCTGAGGCAGCAGGTCTGGCCCTAGCACAGAGATCTTCTTCTTTAAAACTCCCGCTGAGAGACGAGTTGAGAAACAGCTCTCAGATGAGCAGGTTCTGTGTCACACCTCCGCACGCACAAAGGCGACCGAGGAATAAGCCACAGGTCTGAGGAGGCACAGGGACTCTACATTTGCCTTTCCCAAACAGGCTGCACAAAGTATTCTAGCACCGCCAAATTTCAATCTGAATGAAGGTCATATGGAAAAGCTCTTCACGAGAGAGGCCACCAAACACATGTCGAGCATCACGAAAACACAGAACTGAGAGGCTTTCCCTCGATTCTCACACTTCCTCTCACGTCTGCCGGGAAGCCTCCTGCTGTCAAAGTGAAAGCCTTTTTTTCCCCTTTTCTCTCTCTTTTTTTTTTAAAGACTTTCACAGAAAATTCCAAGAACAGAAAAAGGTCACAAAAGTTGTCTTCCGAGGCACTCGTGTTTCCCACGAAAGAGTAAATTTATTAAGACAAGATGTATGAAGTGCATGTTGCACTTTGCGTGTTTTTGCTGACAGGTATACTTCTTAGGCCCATGAGCATTGATGATCTCCATTTCTCTCTCTCTTCAGATATCCTGAGTATACAGCACAAATCACTCTTTATCCATTTGAAACACAGTACTCAAATCAAAGCATGAAAAACAATCATTATGAGTCCCTTTTTGAAGGCGGCAAGTATGGCCAGTTGAACATGGCCTCCGTTCCTCGTGTGTGGAAACGTACACCAAAGTCCTCTGATCGTACTGCAACATTTTCTTTTTTGGAAACTCACAATCAGGCAAAAAAAAAAAAGACCTGTGCATGGCATACAGCTCCTCAGTTGGAGGTTACATCATTCTTTTTTTCTTTAAAAAAAAAAAAAAAAAACCCAATATGCTTTCTTAGGATAGTAATTGTAATAAGTGAGTTAAAACATGACAAACTGAGTGAGGTATCTGATCAAACAATAAATGCTCAACCAAACTTTGGATAATTAAAAAAAGAACAAAAAAAACCAAACAAACCACACAACGGAGAAGGGAAGGACACAAAAAGCAACCCCATACTGCAAAATAAGAGCCTGACAACACAGACTAGCCGTATGAGATATCAATGTAAAATTTGCATTGAGACTGCGGGGGAGTTGATTTAGCTCATTACTAAAATATTAAAAGATAACGATAAGCAAAAAATTTCAAACACACACACACGAACAAAATCTAGTCCTTGGGTTTTGGACTTTTGGTCAATCAGGGAGCATTTTTCACAATTTCAGATGAATGATAATAATAATTTAAAGATTAATCAGTAGTTGGATCCTGATACGCCTTTGAGAAATGAAAGCTCGCAGAGCTTGCTGCTTGTGTCCATCCCCTCACAAACGGCTGCTGCTGGTACAAGTGCTTGGTGAAAATTGTGAAAGCACCGATGACAAACCTCCACTTAGTCATAAAGTAACATGACTCATGAAACATGGCACACACACACGCGCAACTACACATACACACACAAAAGCACTGGTAATGTAATTATGCTTGAAACTCCTGATGCTCTCGTGTACCTTAACTTTACACATGAATATCCAGAAGGAGTGATGGAGTGATTTGGTCTGTTTAACTGCTCTTTCTGCTATAATTTGACATCTGGTGTAGGTCAATTACTGGCCAACGGATAATGATTTAAAGCAACTGGACTTCCTTAATCAAGAGAAGAAAAAAAAAAAAAGAACAGTGTACATGAGTTTGATTTCAATTACCAAAAATGAGGCTAAATGCTCTCTTCTGGATCTTCAGCTCATTGTTGTAGGCAGGAGTTGTGTGAAAAGCACATAAAGGACCTGTTCTTTTTAAACGATAAGGCAACACACACAGTACTGATTCACAGACCTGTAGTTCACTCTGGACTCACCTTAGGATAGTACCTTCAGGTAATGTGCATTTAATCTAAATATCTAAATAGTAAAGGAAACATTTCACCTGATTTAACAATCAAATTCCTCAACTTATAAAAATGTACTTAATTCAGTTTGACTTTAATTTTATAAACTTTCACCAAGATGAAATAGAAGCAGGTTAGAGAGCTTAAAATCTGCATCCTGCTGTTTGTCTCCTGCACTGCTTTAATACCACTTCTTCTCCCTATGTTTACATCTCACAATTTAACAGTTTTGAGTGTGACATGACACATGTTGTTGTTGTTTTTTTTTTTTCACGATGCTCCTCTGATAATAACCATTACCAAGTAGTCATCCTCTGATTTGGCAAAGGCTTTGGCAGAGGCATCCAAGAACTGCTGGGAAAACTCACATGGGGGAAAAGCGTGTAGTACTCCTCCGTGGTCCTTGTCACGGCCGCCCCCAGCGGGGAGGCTGATGATACCTGCCGCCTCTTTCTGCTTCAGGTAGGACACCAGGTTCTTCAGGGGTCTCTCGGTAGAGTTGGCGGCATCCTGGGCACCGCTGTCGTCGGATTTCCAAGGCAAAGCGAGGAGGATGGCGTGTCCGCTGGAGCCGGCGGCCTTGATGCGACGGGAGACCTCGTCCAACTTCGGCTGGTCCAGGCGCAGGCGCTGGCTGATCTTCAGTTGGGAAACTTGGCCCCCTTTAGAGCCGTCCACCAGCAGACTGGCAGCCACCTTCATGTCCCCTTCCAGCAGGTGCAGTGAGGTGGGGAAGCTGCTATTCTTCAGCAGGAGGACGCCCTGCCAGACCTGACTCAGCTTCTGTTTTTCAGCATCTGGGTCAGGCTGCTGACCGGGTTTGGAGGAGTTTGTAGAGGAGGAAAGATGTTCTGAGCGGTCCTCTTTCTTCGCTGGGCTCTTGGAGGAGTCACTGACTTTGTGTTTGCGCCCCTTCTCGGAGCCGGAGCGTGGCTCTGATGGGCTGCGTGTTCTCCTTTTTTTGTCCACAAACCCAGCGTCCAGGCTGTTCTTCCTGTCTTTGACTGGGGAGGGTCTGCCAGAGCGAGGCAAGCGTTCAGGGTCACTGTAGCGCCCCCCATCTCGGCTGCTCCCTCCCGGGCTGCGGTCCAAAGAGCTGCCATGACGCCGCAGACCAAAGTTACTGCCATCAGGAGAGTGCTCCCGCCGCCAACCGTCATCTAAAGGTCTCTTTGTGCGGGACAAATCTCTGCTTTGCAACTCCCGCTCCCGTTCTAGTGACCAGCTCTCATGGGAGCGCCTGTCCAGACGATCTGCCGGGTCAAAACCTCGCATCCTCTCGTGTGCACCGAGGCCAGACCATTCAGCAGGGTAGAGATCCCGGTCTCTGAAGCGAGCAGGAAGTGGAGGGGACCGCTCTCTCGCTCTCACTGGATCAGAAAGGCGGTGTGAATATGGCTCGGTGGCTAATTCATAGTGTGGCAGGGGGAGAGGAAGCTGCGTATACTGCTGCTGCTGGTAGCGAGTCTCTGCTTCTGCAAAGTCCACTCTGAGTCTTCTGTCGGCGCCACCGAGAGGGAAGCCACGCATGTGAGTATACCCAGCCTGAGCAGCATCCAGGCTCTCATACTGGATATAAGCCCACGCATCACCTTTTCTGTAGTCTATAGTCCTGATGGTCCCAAAGCGGTCAAACTCTTTGGCAAGTGCAGCAAGTGGAACCCAAGGCCCGAGCCCCCCCACCCACAGCCTGGTCGAGGGCGTAGGTTTCCCATATCCTATTTTAATCGGGCTGTGGCCCAGGATTTTCCCAGCCATGGCCACTTTGGCCCGATGAGCCATGTCAAGGTTCTCAAACTTGATGAATCC
The DNA here is from genome assembly GCF_963576455.1 of Neolamprologus multifasciatus. Classification (NCBI taxonomy): domain Eukaryota; kingdom Metazoa; phylum Chordata; class Actinopteri; order Cichliformes; family Cichlidae; genus Neolamprologus; species Neolamprologus multifasciatus. Next base: position 20,425,398 of record NC_140443.1, on the reverse strand, counting down.
ATAGGTGTTGCTCTGGCCTCTCACTGTGCGCTTAATGTCCACCTCTGTAATCACTCCAAACCTGTCAAACGCCCTTCTCAGGTCACTCTCCGTCACAGTCACATCCAAATTGCCCAAAAACAAAGTCCTGTTTGCCCTCTGGTCGTCCTCGGGGCTCAACGTGTCCTCATCGCGGAAACACTCGGGAATGTAAGGCGGCCTGTTTCTGCCTTCATACACGGGAAAATCTCTGTCTCTGTCCACGTCTCTGAGGTGAGGAGGCGGCAGAGGGGAGGGGGCAGACGGCCCAGAGCCAGCTGCTGTAGCCGGTAGTCTCTGAATCCCATGCCTGTGGGAGACAGAGCTTTCTGAGCGTGTAGGGGTCTGTGTCCCGCGGGGAAGCCGTCTTTAGCAACGGGGGAGCGGCTCCTCCGTCTGCTCATGTAGACTGTCTCTATTTTCAGCGGCCGATCGTACAGCACCAGCTTCCCGCGGGCGTGTTTGGCAGCCCGGGCGTCATCGGGTCGCCTGAAGTTCACAAACGCGACCCTCTCGTCGTTTTCTCGGGTCATTTTAACGCTCACGTCCCCAAACTTCCTGAACTCGTGGAACAGGCCGTCCTCTATTTCCTCGTCGTTGAGCTGGGAGCCCAGCTCGCTGATTTTCAAAGTCTTGTACTCACTTCCTGGGTATGACGGAGGCCTCGGGTCGCTGCGTGAACCCGGCCTGGAGGATTCCGCGGCGAGGTCAGCGCCACCGTGCGGCTTGTTCCCGGAAACAACTCCGTAGTCGTAGCCGCTGCTAGTCCGACTGGATGTGCTGTGTCCGTCCGAATCCCTCAGGTCTCTTTTGTCGTTGTGTAAACTCCTCCTGGATGAAGAGCCGCTGTAAGCAGAGCCGTTACCCGTGTTGCCGCTAACCGCCGACAGGGCTCCGCTCTTCTTGCTGCTCGGGTGGCTTTCTCCTCGGTCTCTGCTATCATCCAGCGCCCGGGAGCGCTTCTTCATCGGCGATCGCTCTTTCCCCTTCATTTCTAAAAGTCTGATCCGCTTTAATGAACTCTACTACTGAAATCGAGCTGAACTTAAAGCGCTTCCCACTGCACTCTCAGGCGAGCAACGTAAGCGCCATGTTGGATTACTTGCACTACTGTACAGGAAGTCCCGCCTACCTCCCTGTAAAACAAGCCGATTGGCGCCGTGGCTTGTCAATCCATAAAAAAGGAAACCAGCTCACCTATTATAAAAGAGGGTGCGGCTGTGCTGCTGAGGTCAAAGTACAGTCCTGCAGGCAGAAGCTTATTTTAAAACGGGTTGTGGGATTATGGTTGAAGCACTGCATAAACAGAAGAGGCCCAAAGCAAGAGAACACTTGGCTTTTAGATTACTATAACTTTCATTTTCTTATTGAAATATAAAATAAAAAATCTAATATATTTTTTTATATTTTGAAGATTTAGTTTAAAAGTGGCGTAATGTCTGCACAGGAAGGTTCCAGGTGCCCTTGAAGTAAGGACACCTGATAATACCAGACAGGAAAACAGTGGCGGGGGGGCTGACTGCCATAATACGTAGAGCTAGGATCAAACAAGTAATTTGCATCCTGCGGTGCTGTGTCTGAAATAGCCCGGTAGGTGCAGCTGGTCATTGCTATTCCTATTCGAAGAACAGAGTTGTAGAAATGTGATGAGCTGAGGAGACAGTTTTTAGATTGAAGTGCACGCCTTAACTGAGAGGTAACTTGCAGGATAATCTGTAAGATTTGAATAGTCTGATTTAATAAACCGTAATCACACTTTCATTTCTGGCCTTTAGGTTTGATGAGAACCAATCAAGAACCTGATCTGTTAAACCGAGTGAATCATGATAATCAGATATTTTCAGTATCCTCCTTCCTTCAGATTGCTCGTGTTAAATGTCACGGTCTGTGGCGATTTCTTAGACTGCTCAGTCTGCTAGTTATTGTAAGCACAATTTATTCGCCATTAGAAGTGCAAACTGTGCTTTAAGAAGTGAACAGCGGTTAAAATCCGTTTATGTCCGTCTGTCTGTGACTTGCTGGCCCGCTGCATGCTGAACACAGAAACACCACCAGAGGGCAGAGAAGCTTCTTTTAACATCTTCAGTGAAACAGGAAATCAAAGAACAGACTGTCAAAGGAGCTTGCAAAATGTCTGTGAAGGTTCTCAGTCATCCAGGTCATCGTAGTCAAAGGAGCTTGCAAAGAAAAGCGTCTGGACTTCTTTAAGTTACTTGAAGACGTTTCACCTCTCATCCGAGAGGCTTCTTCAGTTCTAAGGTCAAATGGTGGAGAGTCCCAGATATAACCCTAGTGGGAGTGTCCCCCCACAGAGGGACAAAAGGACCCCCTGATGATCCTCTAATCGCCTGAGCCAAGGTGTGGAACTGGGTGTGGGTCCCAATCAGCCAGAGTTTCGGGTGAGTTCATTGTGAAACCTGGCCCACCTTATCATGCGAATTCCTGAGGTCAGATGGCCCAGGGTGTGAGTGGGCGTTAAGGCGTCTGGGAAGGGATCTCAAAACTGGATTATAGATGGCAGAGAGTTGGTGTCGTAAACCACCGCCTCTGTTCAAAGATGGTCGCTCACAGTGGACATAGATGGCTTCTTTCACTCCTCTTTCAAACCATCTGTCCTCTCTGTCCAAAATGTGAACATTGGCATCCTCGAAAGAGTGTCCTTTATCCTTAAGATGCAGATGGACAGCTGAATCTTGTCCTGTGGAGGTGGCTCTTCTGTGTTGTGCCATGCGCTTGTGAAGTGGCTGTTTGGTCTCTCCAATGTAGAGGTCTGGGCATTCCTCGCTGCACTGTACGGCATACACCACATTGTTAAGTCTGTGTTTTGGCGTTTTGTCTTTCGGGTGAACCAGTTTTGTCTGAGTGTGTTGCTGGGTCTGAAGTACACCGGGATGTCATGCTTGGAGAAAACCCTCCTGAGTTTCTCTGATACACCGGCTACATAGGGGATGACAATGTTGTTGCGCCTGTCCTTCTTATCCTCCCTCGCTGGTGTCTGATCTTCTTTTCTGTGCCTCTTTGCTGACTTTAAAAACGCCCATTTAGGATAGCCGCACGTTTTGAGTGCTTCCTTTACATGTGTGTGTTCCTTCTTTTTCCCTTCAGGCTTAGAGGGAACATGTTCTGCCCGGTGGTGTAGGGTCCTAATTACTCCAAGTTTGTGTTCCAGAGGGTGATGGGAGTCAAACAGGAGGTACTGGTCCGTGTGTGTGGGCTTCCGGTAAACTTCGATGTTGAGGTTACCATTCTCTTCAATGTGCACAGCGCAGTCCAGGAAAGGCAAACAGTCATCCTTCGTGTCTTCCCTGGTGAACTTGATGTTTTTATCCACAGCGTTGATGTGCGCAGTGAAGGATTCCACTTCTTGTGTCTTGATTTTGACCCAGGTGTCGTCTACATATCTGTACCAGTGGCTGGGTACTCTTCCTTTGAAAGAGCCAAGAGCCTTGCTTTCCACTTCCTCCATGTAAAGGTGGGCTACAATAGGTGACACGGGGGCGCCCATGGCACAGCCATGTTTTTGTCTGTAATAGCCTTCGTTGTATTTGAAATATGTGGTGGTGAGGCAGAGGTCTAACAGTGTGCAAATCTGATCGGGTGTGAAGTTGGTCCTGTCCTCCAAGGAGTTGTCTTCTTGTAGTCGTTTTCTGACAGTCTCCACTGCCTCCGTGGTGGGTATGCAAGTGAAGGGAGAGACTACATCAAAGGACACTATGGTTTCATCTGGATCCAGGGTAAGTTTCTGGACCTTGTCAGTGAAGTCGGTGGAGTTCTTGATGTGGTGTGGGGTGTTCCCCACGAGAGGAGCAAGGATGGTAGCAAGGTGTTTTGCAATGTTATAAGTGGCTGAGTTTATGCTACTGACTATGGGTCTGAGTGGGACAGCTTCCTTGTGGATTTTTGGAAGTCCGTAAATGCAGGGTATGGCATCCCCTGGGTAAAGGCGGTGATAAGTAAGGCGGTCAATGATTTTGTCCTTTTCCAAGTCTTGAAGGTCTCGCTTTAAGGCTTCGTAGGTATTGTTGTCACTGAGGAGAGTAGTGATCTTTGTATGGTAATCTGTAGTGTTTAGGACCACGGTGCATCTTCCCTTATCCGCTGGTAAAACAGTGATGTTGTGGTCTTTGCTCAGGGAAGCGACGGCCTTCTTTTCCTGTATTGTGAGGTTGGACGGAGGGACTTTGGCACTGGAGAGGGTGGCTGAGACTTTCATCCTGATTTGCTCTGCTTCTGTCTGTGATAATTTATTAATCCGAATGGCAGATTCTGTGGCTGTGATGAGGTCCACTATGGGCAACTGTTGTGGAGAAATGGCAAAATTGAGACCTTTGGCTAATACTCTCTTTTCAGGTTCAGTGAGATTCCTGTCTGAAAAGTTCTTAACCCATTTCTCCTGACTGTCTTCAGGTGTGTTTTCTTCTATGGGTTGTGTAGGTTCAGATTCAGAATGAGGAGTGTGTGTTTTTGAAAGCAAGGTGTGAAATTTCCTGCGTTGTCTTTCTTTTCCTTTCGAGTGTTGGGCCCGCTGAGCCTTGTCCACAAACTTGTAAACCTCTTCTAAGATTGGAGAGGGTAGAAGTGTTTCCAGTTCCTGCAGAGTCTGGCTGATCTTGATTTGGAGGGCATCTATAGTGAAATGGACCTGTCTTATCCTTTCACTTAAAAGGTGATTTTGCGCTCTCTGTAGAATCAAGTCTGCTCTGTATCCCCTGACAGTGGATCCAAGGCGCAGGCTCTTGGGAACAACTCTGGTTTGTCTGCATCTTAGGTTGAAACGGAGATGGTTCCTATAATCCGCTAGTTTCCTTGATTCCCTTTCATACTCCCTTGCAAAGCTTGCAAAGAAAAGCGTCTGGACTTCTTCAAGTAACTTAAAGAAGTCCAGACGCTTTTCTTTGCAAGCTCCTTTGACTACGATGACCTGGATGACTGAGAACCTTCACAGACAAAGAACAGACTGTCTCTATAGCAGAAACCTTTGGGTATCAGTGGTAGAAACAGCTCAGCTGGAAACATTTTCATGTCTAGTTACTCTTCTATACTACTCCAAGCAAAATATAAAACCATTATATCCTCCTGAAACCCAGCCTGTTCATTTATGTCCTCTGTAATGGACTTTTTAGGTCCATTTGAGCTAACGCACCAAGTCCAGGAAATCCAGGTCTTTCCAGTGATTTCTCATGCATTTCGGTGGCTTCTTTTAGCTCCAACGAGACAGGAAATCACAAAAAAATTAACTAAAAGATACTTTTTTCCTTCAGTTCTCAGGATGATATTACATTTCTATTTTTAATTTAATTGTTACTGTAGTAGCTCTATATTACTCTCTTCCTGGGAAGATGTTTTCCACTTGTGATTAATCTTTCTCACTGTCGACTGACGTTCACACTTGCTGATGATCAATTCATCAAATGCATTTAGCAGCACCTAGCTGCTACTTACACTCTTCATTCATGTGGATGCAGTCAGGATGTGCTCAGTTTCACTGGACTGCAGAGAGTCCTGTGAAACGTTTTGGTCACATGATTGTAGCTCCTACTAAAAATGAGATCACCATCTTCCACATTATTCTTATTATGTGGGATTCATTGTTAACATTGATAACACAGAGAGATAAAACCCTGAGGCACGTATGTAGGGCACTCCCACGTGTAGGATTACAGGCATAATGACAGCAGGGCGGGAAATGGTTGTGCAGTTATTATGAACAGAAAAGCTTCCAGTTTCAAAGCATCTCCATCCACTTTCTTCATGCTCATTCAAATATAAATCCATGCCTAGCTACAGTTACATCAATATCATTAACTGTTTGCTTTGTCCAGCCTATCTCCAAATAAACAAATCCTCATTTTAGGTCATAATATTCAAATGACACAAAATCATGTCTTTTTGCTACATTTAAACCTGTATATTTGGGGGGGGGGGGGGGGGTTTCCACAGTGAGTTTGACCTGATTATTTGCAGCACCAACTGTGTTGCACCAACAATACTTTTTTTGTTGTTGTTGTTAAGTGTGCTTTGCAGCAGGGGTATTTTAAAAGGATTATGTTGTCCAAAAAATGGGGACAGGAGCTTTGTCCTCAACCCTGTGAGCTGGATAGGCCCCTGTTTGAGAGGCCATCTGGTGAGGTTCTTCCACGGAGAGTCACATGTCCCCTCACAGGTCCAGCAAGGCAATCTGCTGTCCAGTATTAAAATTGGTTTAAGTGTGTCTACAAAAACAGCATGAGTGGAGAAGTGTGGTGCCTCTAATCATTGAAGTAGAGCAAATAAATGACATATAAACAGTGGCAATGGGTTAAAAGAGATTTTGTTGTAGCATGAACATGTTCATACCACAAAATAAGCAGCTGGAAACAGCAGTGTTGTCAGTAAGTGTTATATAAAGTGTTTGCCAAATTAAATCATTTTAGGTCAAATTTCCCAAAGCTGCTGCTACAAATTCACAGAAATATTAAACCTCGACCACAGTGAAACAGATACGAGATTCATCTGTTAATAACCCCTGAAAACAGAACTGCGTACCAAGGTTTTTGTTAATGAGCTGTCAAAGGGTAAATCTGGATTAGTGGAGGGGAAAAAACAGCTTTTAATGAGTTTCTATTTTTGTGTGTTGCTTTTAGGTGAACATCGCGACCTGATCCACCGCTCCACAGCTTTTATCTGAAACAGATGCTTGGTAACAGATCTGCCTGTACTTTTTCGGCATCCGCCAACCAAAGGACAGCCGGCCTCTCACCTGTGTAACCTGAGCCAGCATGGATGGAGTCATGATGAATTTCCAATCTTCAATAGAAACTCAATCCTGAAAATGAATCCCACTGATGTCACTGAAATCACAGTCCTCTAATGAGACCTATCATTATGTCTGATTAATATTAATTAGTGAAAACCTTCTCACACAGCAGATTTTGAGTAAAATATGTGTAAATAATTTTTTGGAAAAAATATCTTGGAGTGAGCGCTGCACTAAGTCTGTCAGAGCTAAGCATGACCCACTTTCTCCTGTGTCCTGTGAACACCTGCATGACACCAGCATATCCCCACGCACTCATGTGCAGGCAGCAGTTAATGCTGCCTCAACACAGAATAATGTAAGAGCTAATAGTACGAGTCATGTGCATTTGCTGTGTTAAAGATACACATGAATTATGACTCGCACGAAAACAGTCTTTGTTTGATTGTGTTAATAGACGACTTGTGTCTTGTTTTTTGCCCGAAAATAATCCATCAGAATTAGTGAAATGTCAAACATGTGGACAATCAGTTACTTTGACAAGCCTTTTCACACCTTTTAAATGTGTCCATACTCACTCGCCTACAGTAGAAATGTCACTGATTGTGCAAGCATGTTTATTCAAGCGCTTGTACTGAGAATAATGGGCTGTGTAAACGAGACCACAGAGCCCAGTGCAGGGTGAAGCTTTTTTTAGCAGCTCAGAGTGACCCAGACAGCGCAAACCACGAAGGAAGAAACAGCAGGGAGGGAGGGGGGAGAAAGAAAGGGATGGGACAGGGGGAATATAAATGAGACTAGAGTAAGGGAAAAGTACTGGGCGGATGTGGTGTTGCAGATGCATAATGCCTGAGCACATGTGAGTGGGTGTTGGGGAGCAGCAATGAATGCTGCGAAACAGCAGGGAGACGACGTGGAGTTGGAGACGACTGAAGGTGAACAGCAGAGAGGAGCAGAGATGTGTTGAGAAAGGGTGTTGACGTCAGGCACCAACGGTCAAGAGAAACAACAAAAAAAACCCAAAACAAACAGGAGATATGTTGTTTGAGGAAAAGGTTTTAAAGAGAGGTTTTTTAAGGCAAATGGAAGGACAGTGAGAACAATCGCTGATCATAAAAAGGTTCAGTGGCTAAGACAAAGAGGAATATAAGACTGGAAATAAACTGTGTTTGTAACACCTACACCACGGTGAAATGTTTTGTTTTTTTCAGCTAATTGCTTGTTTGGAATCACCTTGCTGGTGCACAAATACTATTTAATGCCTGTCAAACAGTGTTATCTTTAGAATTTGTTAGGTAAAGAAATGAAACGAATGATGTGTTTCTGTGACAGGTGGGGTAGCAAAGTGCCCCACCTGTACTGACACATAACACTGGTTTATTCCTTGAGTTAGGGGCCTTTTCTTTATGCTTGAATGATTCAGAGTTAAGTGATTTAACAAGCAAAAACTATTCCTCTGAAAAGGATCAGGTACAAGGACTGGATTGAAAATTAGTGAAAAAGCAGCCAAAAAACTGGCTCCTTACAAGCAAAATATAAGTATATAAGTGGTAACTAAAGACTTTTGTGCAGTGCCAAGCTCTTGGCTAAATGAGAAGTACAATAAATGAAACAATAAAAGACAAAACAACACAAAACCATTTGTACTCAGACGACTCATCGTGGGAAGTGGGAACATGTGGGCCAAACTAAATTTAGACACAGGTTTAGAGAATAAACACAATCAGACAAGGAAGGAAGTAAACCTAAACACAAGATAGAAACATGCATGAACTTTAGCACTAAAACACAACCAAGACTAAAAGGCTGAGCAAACTGAGTGCACCTGTACAATAAACACAGCTAAGAAATACAAAATCAGAAAGCACCTGGACATGAACTGGAATCTTGAACTCCAGGCTGATCAAAAGTCCTGAATCATGACAGTATCAGGATATTGTGCATATAAAGCAAGAACAATGCTGAATCTACATGGGACTGTTGGTTCATTTGCTAACAAGAGATGGCAGCAGCAGCAGCACTGTGACAATAGTCCCACAGGTCTGCAAGGCTGCTGATGCAGGCTTAATAACCCTCAACCCCTAAAGACCAATCGTAATGCTGAGTGGAACCCTGCTGTCCAGTTAGCAGATGGCCTGCAGCAGAAACTGAAGCTGCGTAGCTTTGGTCAAGGGCAGCTGAGCATCAAACATTTATTTTATAGTTAATGCCCTATGCCTTGTAAGTCATCATGGGGTTCCTATTATCTTCCACAAGACCAGGTGAGGTAAATGTTCTAGAAGCTAAAGCGGGTACAGCCACTTTCATGATTTACGGTTTTGATTTAACACAGATTAGAGGTTCATTTCTCTCCTTCTTACGGGATGCCACTGGAACTTCAGTTTGCAAACCAGAGAAAGCAAAGTATGGGGGTGAGGGGATGCAGGAAAGAGATGGCAGAGATGAGGCTTGTCTGTCATATGATCCTGGGGTTGCTGTGGCAACTGCTCCCAGTAGTCAGATGAAGGTGTGTCAAGAGCATCGTCAAGTGAGAAAAAAAAGGAGAAATGTGTGAGAGCGGGCTTGTCTTGTGTATTTTGATTCCGCCTTAACCAAGTCTGCCGCACAAGAATAAACCTGCTTCTCTTACACTACAAAGGTCATGTTCGACTTTTTTGTGTGTGTCAATTAAAACTGTTAAACATGATTCTGGCCTCCGACAGAGTTTAAAGGCAGGTAATTACACTCATTTCCTATATTCAATCAAAATAGAATAATAATAATGTCTTATTAGTAATGATTCTAATCATTAATAATAATCCTTCCATTTAAAAAGAATCTGATAATGATGCAGACACGTCAAAGTTAAAGCACAGGAAGCGGACATGTGGGAGCAAAATAAATCCATAAACTCAGCATGAAAAATGACCCTCTCAATACTATCTTCTCCCCCTATCTTGGTGGTAATAAAGAATATTCTGCTGGATGGTGCATGATTTATGGTCCCCTGGGTGACTCGGTCTGCTGCAGTCGTGTCGCATGTCCATGTCTCAATAGAGAAATGACCACCCACCTCATGACTTACAGTTTCATCACAGAGATAAAGCTATTAGTGTGAGATTACTGCAGTGGAGTCCATGTTGGGAAATAATAAAAATAATCTCTGTGTGAACAGGTTACTGGGTATTTTTATGTTCCTAAACTGGGTTTTACTGACTTTTACATTCCTTTCTGGACAAGAAGGCAACAATAACACCTCATCGCCTCAGCCTGAGGTACATGTCTAACAGGAACAAACGCATCAGCCCAGAGTCATGTCTGGTTTCCAGCTGATGCTGAGGCATTTTAATTATTGATTATTGTTGATTTATTAATGCTTATTTATTGCTGAGTAATTTAAAACTTCTCATGTTTCCCTTTCCTGTGTCTTTGAAAACAGTAAGATTATCTGCTTATATGCTTTTTTTCTGCTCATATACTGGCTCCCAAAAATCCTTTTATCAAGCAATTTAATTTGTGTAGAGCTAAAAAATATTTCATGGTTAATAGGTAACTATGAGCAGTCTGAGGGGTGGCTGTCCTCCCAAGGAAAATGTCAGAATAAGCCTGTGACCAGCAAGTGTTTATGCATGAGACGAAGCGTTAAGAAAGCAAAGGAGGTGATAAGGTGAGTCTGGTAGAGAGCCAGGTCAGTGTGGATGAAGGGGTCTGCAAACCTGACCCTGACCTGAATCTTGGAAACCTGTCCTTCACTGTTTATATCAGGTTTATAATATTCCTGTTTTTTGTGCATGACCTTTAATAAAAATGCAAAACTTTGTTAGACACCACGTTAATTTGAGCTTTATTTGGTTGTTTTCTTTGTTTTGTTGCCCTGATCTGAGTGTGATTATTGTTATGAGATATACTTTTCTTAAAATAAACATTTCCTTTAATATCAACACTGACTCTTCTCCGCTATAAAACGCACATTTCAACATTTTGCTCATTTCATCATAATACTGTCACCAGAAACCAGGCTCATTGAGCTCTACCTTAAAAACCTAAGCACTCTTTTTCAGTGTGACGACCGGTCATGGCTGAACGGCTTCAAATTTCCATCAACTGAAAAGCGAATGACGAAAACTGCGTCAGACGGTCGTTTCCTCAGGTAGGAGTGGATAACCTTGACAAATCCGCGCACGGTTGTAGCCCCCTTCATTCACTCGGCGTCCTTCTTCCGGCGCAGAGATGCCGTGATGGATCTCAAACAAGTGAAAGAGTGGGGCATGTTAATTTGCCACTGTTGATAATAAGAGCCACTTCGTGCGTCACGGTGCGCTCTCCACCCTGCACGTCAATTGTTGGCAGTGCAGCACGTGATGCTCCGTCCTGCACTGTCCTGTGAGCGCTCAGTCAGTACCACAGCCGCTCACACACACACACATACACATGCTCGTGGTGGATGTTTTCATGCCTCTTTCCAGATATTCTCTGACAACTGCGATCGCTTAAGCCCAGATTTTACTGCTACACAAGACTCACGGTGAGAAACTCTTTTCCTGCCATTGCTTCACTCAACATTTCTTTCTTCTTAAAAGTAGTTTTAATTGTTCTGTGTCATACCTGAGATGCTTGCCAACTTTAAAGAGAAGTTGTGTTATGTTGCGAACAAAACTGCATCAAGATTCAAATGGGCTCCGCGACGCACGCAGGTCTGGGCTCTGGAGTGACCTTGGTTCTGCTCAGGACGAGCAGTGAAAACAGAGGCAGAGGTATCGCTGTCATCACCAGATGTGTCACCTGGTGCTCCCAGAGAGTGATCTGTGTCGTAGTGTTGATGATGGAGATTTCCACAACCTGCAGCTGGTTTCCGCATGCTTTCAATTCACACAGTCCCAGCCTTTGAGGTCTAATGCTGCCATTTGGCCATTAAAGACATGCGTGCTTCAGACTTTTAACACTTTTTACTTTGTGAAACAGCTGATTAACCTTTAACTGTGGCTCAGACTTGTAGAGCTCGCTGATAATCGCAGGATCAGCTGATCAATGAAGTCTGGACATCTAACTGAGACTGATTGCAGAAGCTGATGTATACAGGGTTGCCTCTTTATAATCAAACTGCATTTTGCATCGTGTGTGACACTGTCAATAAGTAACAGCACCTGTGTATGACTGTGTACATGTATCACTAATAACCACCTTCTAGCTAATAGGTGAGGTCCTTCAGCCTTATCTGCAAATGAATATAACTTTTAACACACCGTGGTCTGTTTGTATTGGAAGGCTCAAGCCTCTCAGTCTTTGACATGCTGCTTTTCATATATGCTGGTATTCGGATCTCTTTTTAGCCACAGACTGTTGGTAAGAAACAGAAATCCAAATCATGTGTTTTTACTAGACTGATGATGCAGCCTGTATATCTAAAGCCAGGCCAGGTTGTAACTGTGTGGTGAGAGTCTCTGAAGGACAGCACAATGAATGACCTCAGATAAAGCGAGCCATACCCAAAGGTTTCTTCCAACCTTTTTCTGTAGTATGAAATTGCTCCACACAGACTCGGTCTTAGCATTAGCTGGGGTCATCTGAACTGTGTGCTGATTTTTTTTTTCTCCAGAGGATTATTGGATGGGTTAGTTGATGTTTGCTGTTTTTATTTTTCCAGTGTTGGCCCCATAATGCAGTCGCTGATTGATATTACATATCTACTGTAGCATGGGATTGAATGACAAGACAGAAAAGCAGCACTCGGGTGGTTTTTACAGTTAATGCACACAGGATTATGAAGACTTGTGAATGGCTGCGCTTGGATTATTACATCATGGGATCATCTTGTTGTGCACAGAGGAGGAAATCTGTTTTAGGGATGTTTTGTTTTTTTGTGGGGGGGTTTTCTTTAGGACAGTAAAAGCGCATCAAGAATATGTAGGTTTGTTGTTGTCGGTAGAAGCTCTAAGAGGGTTTGTGGAGCATTTAAGGTCTGCTGAATCGGCTGATACGGAGGAAGCTTGTTTCAGGCTGATGTAAGCAGTGACGATGAGATCTCGGGCGCATCACTGCTGTAGCATCACGTGAAAAGTACAGCACCTTCATTCAGCTCAAGTGTGGAACTGGAAATATGAGCTCACAATCACAGAGAATACTTTTTCTAGTTAATTTCTTTTTCTTTTCTTTTTCACTTCAGACCTCATATTTTGCAGTTTTTGCATCTCAGTCAGACAACATGATGGAGAAAAGAGCCCACTCAATAAGTAATGAGCCTATGCAGGCCTGTGATGTGAATGAGAACGTATGAGGGCACTTCATCCAAAGCATCGTGTTTACTTCCTCTATTACATTTGGGTTGAACCAACCACTCCCTCAAAGAGGGGTGGGGATGGATGCTGGTGCAAGGCTCCAGAGGATTAAAGGATTTACATGAAAAAAGCTTCACTAAAGTTAAGCTTTTCAGAACAGGGAAATTAAATAGAACAATTTGCAGGATTGGGAATTTATGGGACCCGAAAACATTGCATGAGATACAAAGAGCTGCGGTGAGGGGCATTGAGAAGTGCACCCCAAAGCTAGGAGCACATTACACTCCAACATCTCTGTGAGTTTCCTCACATGAGCGCCCCTCTTCTGGCCTTTTCATAATAGTTTGTGTTGGTAATTTAAAAATATAAACCATCTATTGCTATCATGACTCAGTTTTTCAGTTTCAGATGTCTTGACATTTTTTTCTTTTAGAATTTGCTACTGTAACTCAGACTTCATGAGTGCTGGCCCAAATGCAGAAAGGCCTAAATCTTGACACAACAAGATCGTGTTTTACAGATGGGATAAGGTTCTTGTTTTTCTTTTCATATGAACCAAATGGTTTTTGGTGTTGTGCATCCACAAAGTCTCCTGACTTTACCACACAGCCCTAAAGGCTGTAAACAGACAGCAGTGATGTTGTCTTTGCAGCCCTGCATTCCTCTGTATTGTTGTTCTCCTGGTGGCATGACCAATAGCTAATGTGACATTTAGTTACTTAAGAGTTACCCTGGAATCACGTGTGACCTCTCAAAATGCCCGACTGGTGGAGTCTAAATTCTTTATAAAGGATTGTTTAACCCTCTCCAGCCTGATGAGCATCAGTCATCTTTTTTTCTCAGGTCCTCGGGTGTTCAGACGACTCATTTCTTCACGCCACGATTCACTTCCTTTCAGTGCTTTTCAGACTATATCAGAGGTCTGATATTTAAAAGCTGGTCAGAGTCCACTAACATCTCAGCATCATCACCTGTTGCTTTTATATTCAAATTTACTGCTAATACTGCTCCTCATCACAAACGTATAATATTGGATCAAATTCTGCAATAAATCAATGTGACTGGTTCTGCTGGTTTCTTATTTTCTCCCTTAAAGACTTGTAGTAACCTCTGGTAATGTTTTAGGTCACATTTATGCAGAAGCATAATAAAATTGTTCCCAAATCTTATTCTTACAGCTGTCTTTGTGACAAATTGTCTGTGATCCTGTCTTTATGGTGCCATTCTTTATTGGCTCTGGAGAGATATAACCATGTGTTACAATCCAGTGGCTTATTAGGAGGTTAACCAAGCAATAAATGGGGTATTACTTGTGTCAGCTACTGTACAAAGTGTTATTTAACAATCACAGTCAGGAAATTAGACTCACTAAGGGCAGAAACCTTCTACTATTTCATTCACAATGTAGATGCTTAACGTTGTTATTATTTAATAATACAACATCATTACTAAATTAAATGTTATGATGTCCAAACACCATTTTGGGTGCAACTATCGCTCTGTTTTGTTTTTCTGATACAGGACTGAAGCCAAGAACTGAAATCCAGCAATCGCTCTTCAGCATCGCTCTTCCTTTCATCCCCACCTGACGTTTGGCCTCTGTCACTTCTTCCCGTCTCTCGCTCTCTGTTTCTCTCTCCACTCGCCCCCACCCCCACCCCCCTCCTGACCCTCAGCCTCCCTGATGCCTAAGAACAGCAAGGTGACACAGCGCGAGCAGAGCCATGAGCACGTCACAGAGTCGGTGGCTGACCTGCTCGCACACGAGGAGCCGCTCGACTACAAGAGCAGCTCCCTGAATGTCGGAGGGGCGGCGGGGAAGAAAGTCCCTCAGATAGAGGTCCCTGAAAACGATGGGCGACCCGCCTGGAACAGCAAACTGCAGTACATCCTGGCCCAGGTGGGCTTCTCTGTGGGCCTGGGGAACGTGTGGCGCTTCCCTTACTTGTGCCAAAAGAATGGAGGAGGTGAGTTAGAGGCAATACTTACAGCATTTACCACATATATACATTCTTCTTTTTAAATATGATTCATAACAACCTGTCTGGGTCTTGAGCTCTTTCAGGCATCCTACTCATGAGGATTTTGCACTTAAATTCTATGGAACTGATGAGAATTACATTTATTTCTTCATTTAATTAATTAACTCCCTTACATGTTACTCCACCAACACTGCCAGGAAGTAATTTATTATCAATTATCATTTATCCACATTCAGTTACTATGATGACGGAGAAATTAGTTTCATATTACCAGCTGCGGCAGCACGGCTGCTATTGTTGTTTGTGTCTTTGTGGCTCAACACTTTTCTTTTGACACTTACTGTAGTACTTTTTCCCATATTTAGCAGGTATTTATATTTCAGTCTCTGTGGAACAATTTTAGTCACAAATCTTTACAAACCCAAATGAAGACTGAGGTTAACGATGGCTTTGGTCTGAGAACTCATGATGTCACATTAATTTTGTACAGTTGTGCTGAGCAATAACTCTTCAGGCTTTCTAAAGGTCTTTCAAAGGTTTTCTTTGGGCATCGGCTGCTTTTTTCACTCATTTTCAGTCGTCCTGGTTCCTCACAGTGTTCAGAGCAATGTCACTGACCTATGAATCGTTCAAGCATAAAAAGGCACATAAGTAAGGGGATGAACCAGTGTTTTGTCTACACATAACAGACAACTTAGCAAAGAACCACTTATAAATTGTATTTTTAGGCACTTTGTTACTAGCTGGCATAAAATGTATATCTTACATAATGTTATATGTTTTTATAATGTATACATTTTTTTTAGTTGAATCTACGAAATATATCAAAAAATAACAGGGCTGATTGACATTTTTCCAGCAAAATATGAGAGGTTATAAATAACAAACTCTAATACAAAGAGAAGCTAAAAGTAAAAAGAACTAAAAGCTACAGATCCTACAGCCCAAACAGAAATCAAACATGAAAAGCATCCAGAAGAAATCTTAAATACAAAACCCATACTAGAATAAATTATATTATCAAAGGTTCAGCTTAAAACTCACCAGGTAACATCCTAAGTATTAGGATGAAAAACTTAAATAAACCGGAATAAACTTAACCTATAATCAAAGAACTGAGAAAACCAGACAGAAAATAACTAATAATCAGCAAGAATTAGCTTAGGGATTATAACAGATGCATGTGGATATTAAGAAAATATTCTCGTTAACATTTTGGTATCGATCGCTCAGTCCTATTTGAGCAATGGGATTTGTTTTCTTTACAGACAAGCATGTTCGTTTGCCACAGAGAGAGCTGTTCATCTCATGACCTCGACTATCAAAAACGACACGACACTTTCATTCATTTCATCCCTGCCAAGAGAGCAGCTGTACTGTGCATAAAGCAGCCAAGTCTAAAAATAGCTGCATTATTGATTACTATAGCCAGTAGGGCAGGCGAGGCTCAACTGATACCCTGGTAAACAGAGAATGAATGTAACTGTATGAGGTTTTATTTTTCTCAGGTATGCATGTACTCTATGTAATCGGAGGCGTATGCAGTGTAAACTGGTGTTCATTGTAGGAAAAACACCTTGTCATCATGGGCTGACAGATCTGCTCTTGCTTCATTGGTCTAAGTGTTTTTAGCTTTACTGCTTGTGCCTGACTTACAGCATATACGTAGGATTTATTGCCTATAGGCCAGATTTACTGCCAGTAATCTTCCACCAGCACTTGCCAGGTTATGTGATTTGACAAGCAGGCATTTTTCATTGTGTAATTTGCTGTCTGCCACCCAATTACAGACACATTAAAGATCAGGGTTGCTGGCCGCTACTGATGTGTGGACTCCTCTCTCGTTTCCTCCTTTCCTCAGGACATGCCTTTCTCTTTCTCGTTCAGCATCCTCTGTCATTCTTCCTCCTCTGAGATGCCTATCCTACATCACATTTTTTAGTGGCCTCTGGTTTCAACTAGCAGGTGATGAAGTGGATTTCAAGTTCGCTCACTAAATTTAACTTCCTCTTTTTTTCAGCTTTCTGGATTTAGCCTTTTGCCTCCTCTCATCTCTCTGCCTCATTACTCCACCGACTGTGAGATGCATGTACTACTGAATGTAATTCCAGCTTCTGATGTATTAATAGTACATGTTTGCCAGCTATAAGTCTTTATATCCGGGATGATGACTCACCCTTCACACATAAAACACAGTTGCGTCCTGATGATTCCTCTCTGGATTAAGCTCCAAAGGGGACAAATTCAGACATCCTTTAAGATTAAACTATATTTCAAAGAATATTTATCAATGAGGCTGAGTTAAACAAAACAAGTTTTATTCTGGCAAAAATGCTGTCAGGAATATACCAGGTTATGAAATGGGCATTAATTTTTACTTCTACGTTACATCTGCGACGTACCCTGTGTGTAGTTAGCAGAGGGATTGCTTTCTTTAACTTGAGCTGTTATTTTCTATTTAAATTTAAAAATGAAGGAAACGGACAGGAGGAAACAAAATTACTGAACTGACCAATCACAGTCATTGTCGAAATAGTTATATTTTCTAGAGAGGTGCATCTCAGAGCTTAGGTTGGGCCATAGGTTATGGTGTGGGGTTCCAGAAGGGTTAGTAGTAGTACTTAAGACGTACAGTGAATATTTAACCCAGACACAAAATCCACTGTCAGTCTTCATCACAGCAACAACAGCTGCAAACCCAAAAAACTGCAGGTAATTTTGTCAGAGACACCCTCCATAACAGACAGCAGTGCATAGCTGCAGTTTAACAAGCTGAAGCTGCACAAGTCACCTTTGTAAGGAGTTCTTAAGTCAGTGATCTGGCAAGTAGTCAGCAAACAGCGGGGATGCTCTCAATGCAGTTCATTACGTTTTTTATTTAGTTAATTGTAGTTTTTAGTGGTGTCAGCCAATGGTTATTGAAGGCATCGGTTGACCATTTTCACTGTAGTTAAACCAGATGTAACAGACAATAGAATAGAATAGAGTCGCCCTTTATCGTCACTGCACAACGAAATTGTGGGACGGAAAAAAAACTCGTGCGCCGCCCCGGAATCGAACCCGGGTCGCAAGAATGGGAATCTTGCATGATACCACTACACCAGCGGCGCAACAGTATAGTGCTAATGGAGGCCCATCATAGCATAGCCCGCTTTACTGTGCACTTTATGCTAATGTTTTCATTATGAACTTCGTTTTGTATCGCATAAAACCTGAGAGGAGTGACTGAGGGTGTTTAGTGGGATCACGCGAGAAGTAAAAAGGTTATTTTCCCACAGTTTGATACAACTGTCCTACTTTACTGTAGCAGCTAGAGGACACCCAGTGCTACCCATTAGCTTAGCATTAGCATTTTACAGCATGAAAAAAACTCCCTATCCAGGGGGACAAGGACTTGTGATTAGTGATGGGATTTCCGGCTCTTTTTAGAGAGCCGGCTCTTTCGGTTCGGCTCACTAAAAAGAGCCGGCTCTTTCGGCTCCGAACCGGCTCTTCAGGTTGTTTTGTTGCTTTGATTAATTTATTATTAACAATAATATTAAATTATGCACAAAAGGAATTACTAACGTAAAAAAAGTGGTTTTATTTATATATGTTTATATATAAATATATGCGGTGGCCCCTAGAGACAAAACACGTACAAACTCCAAAACACATTTCTAGCATGAACTGAACTTCCAAAGCAGAGCTACTAGATCACTTAAATTACACAATTGAAAGCATGTTTGTGTATTTATACACAGGCACTCATATATATTCAAATA
Organism: Neolamprologus multifasciatus; assembly: GCF_963576455.1. Lineage (NCBI taxonomy): Eukaryota > Metazoa > Chordata > Actinopteri > Cichliformes > Cichlidae > Neolamprologus > Neolamprologus multifasciatus. The sequence goes on along the minus strand of NC_140443.1, from coordinate 20,406,644 downwards.
ATTTAAAAACAATGTTCATTTACCTGTTACTACCACACACCAAATCCGGTCGTTGGTACTTGCTGGCTTGTGTAGCCACTAGGTAACAAAAGCTCAACACTGCGCCCTAGCATTCTGGAGCACTTCTGTTGTGTTTTGTACGTGTTTTGAGTTTTTATGTGCTTCTGAGTTTGTACGTGTTTTTACATGTTTTGGAGTTTTTACGTGTTTTGGAGTTTGTACGTGTTTTTACGTGTTTTGGAGTTTGTACGTGCTTCAGGGTTCGTACGTGATTTGAAGTTTGTATGTGCTTTGTCTCTAGGGGCCACCATAAATATACTTTTATTTATTCACTCCACATAAAATGTAATAAATAAATCATATAATACAAAAATCAACTATTCACATTTCAACTTTTAACTATTTAAATTTTCAGCTTTTTCCTTTAACAAATTTAAAGTGAAACAACACAAAACACTGCAAACCACAACACAATTAAACATAAATTAAAATATGAAAACAAAAAGAAGATGCATATTCTCTGTCATATGGACCTGCATGAATAAACTTTCTGAATTCTTTATCATCTGCAACTGAAAATAGTTGTGGATGATTACTATACCTTTCTAATGTGACGTTGTTGTCCCTGGCTCTCTTTCTCTCTCTCTGGCTCTGTTCCTGTGCTACTGAGTGTAACTACCGCCCCTCCCCCCTCTGCCCAGTGTAAAGCACAAGGCTCACGTGCTGAGTGAAGCGGGAAAAAAGTGCGAGAGAGAGGCTGAGAGAAAGAAAGAAAAAAACAAACCACGTGACGGCTCGCGATAAGGAACCGGCTCGCGTCGTTCACGTCAAAGAGTCGGCTCTAAGAGCCATTTCGTTCGCGAACGACCCATCACTACTTGTGATTTCCTGTGTAAGTTAGCCAAGCAAACAGCAACACGTTTTTCCTAGAAACACCAAATCTTTTTTTGTTTGTTTTTTCAGGCGCCTATCTGGTTCCTTACTTCATCCTCCTCCTCATTATTGGCATCCCTCTCTTCTTCTTGGAGCTGGCAGTGGGTCAGAAGATCAGGCGTGGAAGTATCGGGGTGTGGAACTACGTCTGTCCCCGCCTGGGTGGAATAGGAATGTCAAGTCTGATGGTAAGCTGAGATGCTTCTGTTCCTGTAAGGAGTGTGAGACAGAGCCATCATCTTTTTAACTGTGAGCCAAATGTACACTCTTTCTTTAGCAGTGCTCTTAAAGTCTTTAGTGGCTCCATAGGAAGCAGTTCGATAAGTGAAGCATGGTGATAAGATCAAAGAGGTTCTATCTATTTATCTATCTAGTTAAAGTTATATCTTGATGCAGGTTTATGAAGGTATTGACGTGTCTGAGAGTGGAAGGTAGTCTTACTTCAGAGCTGCAGAAGTAGCTATAAATATCTCACAGAAGATCACTGTTGAAAAGAGAGCACTTCAATTATTCATGCTTCCCTCAACCTTATTTAGCTTCTGAATGTCCTTGCTGGCAAGGCTGCTCCAAAGACTGACAGCAGCATTGGGACATGCACAAAGCACCTGCCTCATTTGCATGCTTTTCTCACTCTGCACAGATGATCCTCTGCACATGTGATGTCTATATCAAACCTGACATCACATATTTGTACCTCATTAAATGTTATCTGGCTGTTTCTGTCGCATAACGCCATCTATCTGTCTGTAGGTGTGCGGCTTTGTGGGTCTCTACTATAATGTGATCATCGGTTGGAGCATTTTCTACTTCTTCCAGTCCTTCCAGTATCCTCTCCCATGGAGTGACTGCCCAATCAGAAAGAATGGGACACTTGCCAGTGAGTTTATATGAACTTACTTTAGTGCAATACCAACATTTGTTAATTGACAGTAAACGCTGTTTCACAGATGCATTAATTGCCGTTAGTTTGGAACGACTACCCTTATGGTAGTGCTAAAGGAAGAGTCATAGAATCGCAAAGAATCGCCTTCTGGGGACTAAATTTCTGAATTTCTCTCCAAAATCTCATGGTAGTCGCTCTAGTTGTGCAGTTACAAAAGATGACTAAGGGATACTGCCTCCAATGCCATTCTGCTAAGATGGCTATAGATAAACAGGAATGACAGTTTTGTGCAGACACAGGTTGCCCAAAATGTAATGCTAAAGTTTAAAGTACAGCAACTTAAGTTTAGCTATGTAACATGGTTTAGTTATTCCAAACGGTGATATTTCCTGCATATAACCAAAGTTAAAGGAAAAACCCTGAAGACTGGTCTGAACTTAATGTCAAGAGTCTCTTGGCTAAGAAGAGGAATTTGGGGATTGAAAAGCAATTTTCCTTTTAGGCAACCATTTAAAGAAAGGATACAAAAAGAGTTCGTATTTTTTCTCTCATAGGGTTCAGAAATTCACACATGGGTCTTTCAGACAGTGGGAACAAACAGCCAGTATGAGGTTTAAGATGAAAGACAGTTTGGATTCTTGAATTCTCGTAAAACCACCAATAACTTGAAGTGATTATTTGGCCCACTCTTCATTACAACATCGCTTCAGTTCATTGAGAATTGTACGTGTTTGTTTATTAATAACTCTCTTAAGTTCCCATCGCAGCATTTCTCCCATGTTGAGGTCGGCACTTTGACTGGCTTTTTGCAGATCCTCGATTCTTTTCTTTTTCAGACATTCTGTTGTAGGTTTATTACTGTGCTGTGATTGTTGTCATGACCTAGCTGTGGCCAAGCTTTAGCTGTCGAACAGATGGCCTCACTTTTGACTCTAGATATCTTCGGCATGCCGAGAGGTTCATGCTTGACTCAATGACTGCAAGGTGCCCAGGTCCTTGCAAAAACAAGCCCAAATCATCACCCTTCCACTACCATGCTTGGCAGTTGGTTTGGGGTGTTTGTACTGACATGCTGCGTAGAGCAGGGCGATATGACCAAAAATATTTATCACGATATACATTTCAAAATTTGTGATAACGATATAACTGACAATATAATTGACACTAGACAAAATACTTTACAACTCCACAACTTTATTAGTGCAAAAAAAGAAATCAATGTATTTTCACTTAAACAAGCAGCTGTTTTTTATCTGCATTAAAGTTATATAAAAAATGTAACAGTGCAAATGCAAATTCTTTGCTGACAGTTTAACCAAAAGGCATTTCCAGTGGAAATTGGCCGACATATCCTCAGCATAACCATGTATAATATCCACAAAACTTAAAAAGAGGTTATACACACACAATACGGTAATATTATGTTGAAGCACAGTACGTATCACTCCGCGAGGCTCCTACCTACGATAGCCGTAATGCTCCGACAATCCATCAAGCGGTGCAGCTTCGTAGCTTAGCAAAGTCGTACTGAAACATTTGACAGATTTTCAAGCGTGTACCACATAAAATCGTTTCGAGGTCAGTAAACACAACCAGAATTCATACATAAGCCACACGGGATTATAAGGGGCCCTGTCGATTTTCAGAAAAATCAAAGGATTGATTTTAAGTGTGCCGTATTTTCCAAACAACACGGTAATAACGACGGCCCGCTAGCATGCTGTACCAAAAATAGTGCTTTGTTGTGTATCTGACAGACGAAAGCTAAACCAGTGCCACACCACTGAAGTTGCAGCATTTTTACAAACTAATTCTGGTTCATCTGTTTCATTCAATGATCCGCTTTTGCCCCTCTCATTCTCCGTTGCCGCCATGCTTTTTCCGCCATGTGCGTATGAAAACATAGGCACTGCGCATGCGCGTTTTACCCAGATTCTATCGCGATATTTCATTTTCTTATCGTTGCCCAACATTATACCGGTATTACCGTAAACGGTACGATATGAGGTGGAGCTCTTCGTTTTTCTGCACTTTCTCTGCACAGTCTGCGATGAATTTGCTTGGATGTTCACTCCGCGGAAGATTGTGGCATTGTGTTAATACACACTGGAACGTTCCAGTTTTTATAGAGGTGGTCACTCTTTCTACTTACTGTTGTTACTTACAGTCCTGTGAAAATTGTTCTTTTTCACATGACCGTGCAGGAAAACTGTCTTAACTGCAGGTCACTGATGCATTTAAAGCAGACCGCCTAGGGTTTGATTTTTAAAGGTTCAGTATGATGAGAAAATCGTGCTACTGATTTGGTGAAACATTGCAGATTGCACATAATTCTCACAGTTATACTTCAATGGATCGCTGTGTTACAAAGCTTCAGTCTTCATCAACACTCCTGAACAGAAGACACAAGCTGTCTTCCCTTCACTACAACTTTCTGTCAAGACTTCACTTGCCTAATCCAGATTAAAAACCCACTGGAACTTATTCGATTAGTGGTGATTATATTGTAAACCCTGGGGCAGCCAAAAAAAAAAAGCCAGCATGTGAATGACTCAGCAAGGCTGGCAGAAAGACGGGGGAAGCAGAGATTCATGCTGAAGGACGCTAATGCTGAAGGACAGCAGCAGACTGTAAAATATTTCACGGCCGCTGCGATGACATACACGTGGAAGCAAATCGATCAACAAACATAGTAAAGAACAACTTGAATCAGTTTAATTTGTGAAGCATTTTCACCTGCTTGTGCTTGACTCCTTTTCTGTGTGTGCCGTGTGTGTCTCTGCACAGATAAAGCTCAGTACTACGTGATCGTATTATCACAACACCGCTGCCTCTACTCTCAGCCACACACAGTATATTTTATTTCTTCAAGGTAACAAGTTAATACACTGTGAGGAAAATCTCAAGGGTTGTGACTTTGAGTAGTGTGTTTTGCATACCAAGTACACAGATGACCTTGTGTAAGTGAGAAATATAAACCAGCTAAATCTTGTAATACTGACCCCGAGCAAACATCCTCTGCACCAGTATACTCTCCTTTCACTCTCCTCAGCCTCCCTGCAGTCTTTTCAAACCTTTTCTCTTCTTGCTTCCTCATTATCACCCAAATTAAACTTTTTCTTCCTGTCATCTACAGTTGTGGAGCCAGAATGTGACAAAAGCTCGGCTACGACCTATTTCTGGTACCGGCAGACTCTGAACACGACCAGCACCATCGCAGAGAGCGGCGGCCTCAACATCAAAATGACCCTGTCTCTGCTGGTAGCCTGGATCATTGTCTGCCTCGCCGTCATTAAAGGAATCGCTTCCTCTGGGAAGGTTGGGAAACCATGACACAGAAACATTTAAGAGAAAAGTGTGGAGGCTTGTTTTTGCTGAATGGATGTCTTTTTCTTTTGCACCTGTACAGGTGATGTACTTCAGTTCTCTTTTCCCCTACGTGGTGCTGTTCTGTTTCCTGGTCAGGGGTTTAATGCTGAAGGGCTCCGTAGATGGTATCGCTCACATGTTCACTCCCAAGGTTAGGATGAAAGAGTTATTGTTCCTCACCTCTATTTTTTTCAACCTTGCATGCTAACAAAAGCCTCTCCTCACATCTCAGTTGGAGAAGATGCTGGAGCCGCAGGTGTGGAGGGAGGCCGCCACCCAGGTCTTCTTTGCCCTCGGTCTGGGTTTTGGAGGAGTCATCGCCTTCTCCAGTTACAATAAGATTGACAACAACTGCCACTTTGATGCCGTGCTCGTCTCTGTCATTAACTTTTTGACCTCCATTTTGGCCACACTGGTTGTGTTTGCTGTGTTGGGCTTCAAGGCCAACATCATGAATGAAAAGTGTGTTGTGGAGTAAGTTGAACACTGGGGTTTTTTTGGCAACATTGAATGTAACCCCCCAAAAAAGAAACAAAAGTCCGACAGCAAGGTTCATGAGTACTGCATATTAACCAAAAATCACACCTCAAAGTTCCCCACAGTCTTTATGTTATAAACAGTGGCAGTTATCCTTATTTTCTGTCACATATATGCTGTTACAGTGATGGATCCTCATATTTTCAGATACTGTGGTCAGTGCACGTGCGAGCAGTGCTTTCGAGCCAAAAGGCCCATCTTCAGATTGTTCTGAGTTCTTAGTTTCTGATGGTGTTTTTCTGTTCATGACTCTATCTGATGTCAAAGACGTGGAAAGTCCCCGCTTGAAGACAAGATGATTCTTCTCAAAGTTTTAGCCTCATATAATAAATGTACAAACCTGCTATTCAAACTTATATGAGGACCACACAATCAGGGGAAAGTTGAAAATTAAATTAAATTATGATGTTTTTTGTTTTTTAATAAATTTGAAACATGCAAGCTACTCAAGTAGAGTCCAAGAATATAAAATAATAATGATAATACATTTTATTTGAGGGCGCCTTTCAAAAACCCAAGGTCACCTTACAAAAGAACAAAATTAATAAAAGAAGCAATAGTCATAAAATACATAAAATCAGTTAAAATTGCAAAGCAGAACTTGACAACAGATAAAATCAGCACTAAAGCGAATAAGCCAGTTTGAACAGATGTGTTTTGAGCTGTGACTTAAATGCGGGAAGAGAGTCTATATTTCTTATGGCTGGAGGAAGAGCGTTCCAGAGCCGGGGAGCTGAGCGACTGAAGGCTCTGTTCCCCATAGTTGTAAGACGTGCGGACGGAACAGTAAGATGAATAGCAGATGAGATCTAAGAGGGTCGGAGACAGTGGTGATATGGAGCAGGTCACACAAAATAAGGGCAGGGATAGCTCAGTAGGTAGTGTGGTCACCCCATGATCGAAAGGTTCCACTGAGCAAAGTACCGTCCCTACACACTGCTCCCCGTGCGCCTGATTTGCAGCTGCCCACTGAGTGAATGGGTTAAATGCAGAGAGAGTAATTTATCCACGGGGCTCAATAAAGTATACATTATTATTATTATTATTATGTATCTGGAAATGAGCATAATAGGTCTTTGAACTATGGGAGGAAGCCAGAGAGCTTATTTTGAGGTCACAGCACTAACCACTGCATGAAAAATGCATGTATCCATTTACTCTTAAAAATACATGTTTTTGGCACATTAACAAGTTAAAACTCCGTAAATTTGTTCCAAACGCAAAGTACAGGAGTAAAAACCCAAATTTTTGTTGCGCTTTTTACCTACCTAATTATTTATGAGGAAAGAAATCACATCCTTTATAAAGAATATGAGGATACCAAAGTGTAAGCTAAATAATAATAATGGATTGGATTTATATAGCACTTTTCAAGGCACCCAAAGCGCTTTACAATGCCACTATTCATTCACTCGTGCACTCATACACTGGTGGAAGCAAGCTACGGTTGTAGCCACAGCTGCCCTGGGGCAGACTTACAGAAGCCATATCGCGTCATCGGCCCCTCTGGCCAACACCAGTAGGGTAAAGTGTCTTGCCTAAGGACACAACGACCAGGACAGAGAGCCCAGGGATCGAACCGGCGACCTTCCGGTTACAGATATGCTTCCCAACCCCCTGAGCCACGGTCTAAATAGGTCTAAATTGTCTCTATTGTGATCATTTATTAAATTACTGAGTGGTAGGTGAAATTGTAAATTGATATTTGTATCTAATTTAAGAGACAATTTAATCTAATTTAATTTAATCTAATCTTTAAGTAATTTAACAGCAACAGGTTGTCAAGAAATTGTACCTTACATGGCTTTTTGTGAGAGCATCAGTCAAGCAGTGTGGCGCAAAATATGTATTGGATTCATTGTGATTCTGACCTTTTCTGTCTGCAGGAATGCAGAAAAGATCCTGGGATACCTCAACTCCAACGTCCTGAGTCATGATCTTATTCCTCCACATGTGAACTTTTCCCATCTCACCACGTCGGACTATGCTGAGATGTACGGGGTCATTAAAACGGTCAAAGAGGACAGCTTTCCCCAGCTGGGTCTGGAGCCGTGTGTTCTGGAGGATGAGCTGAACAAAGTGAGCCTTTAGCACACATAACTCAGCTGAACCCACAGCATGTTCTGTGTTTCACACCTCTCAATGTCTCTCTGCAGGCTGTCCAGGGCACCGGCCTGGCCTTCATCGCCTTCACAGAAGCCATGACGCATTTCCCAGCATCTCCCTTCTGGTCAGTCATGTTCTTCTTCATGCTCATCAACCTCGGTCTGGGCAGCATGATCGGCACCATGACTGGCATCACCACACCTGTCCTTGACGCCTACAAAGTCCAGAAGGAGCTTTTTACAGGTACGCCGCTCCCCAGCACCACCGCTACACTGACTCCCTCAGCCTCTGTGCTATTAGTAGTTGAAACCCCTTGCTCAGCACTTAGAAAGGATTAAAGTACATCTGGGAATGAGCTGCATTAGTATTTATGTGCTGTGAGCAAACTGAATGGAAAGCAGAAACAGGAAATAATAGCACTTAATGGCAAATAAAACCTTTTTAATTCTCATCTGTTTTTTCAAACTTTTTCCTAATCTTTTCTTCCAAATGAGCTCCAATTGTTTCTGTTTGTTTCAGTGTGTTGCTGCATCATCGCTTTCTTATGCGGCTTGTTGTTTGTTCAGCGGTCGGGAAATTACTTTGTCACCATGTTCGATGATTATTCAGCTGGTCTGCCTCTCACTGTAGTGGTCATCCTGGAAAATCTGTCTGTTGCTTGGATATATGGCACCAAAAGGTGAGGCTAACTACAAGATGCTGCTGAAAGCTGTGTATCAAACTGCAAAAGTGTATCCAAGGAAAGGATCCTTACTGCAATTTGTTGTTCTTTGTCAGGTTCATGCAGGACCTGGAGGACATGTTAGGTTTCCGACCTTATATTATCTATTTCTACCTTTGGAAGTACGTCTCCCCTCTCTGTCTTATCGTTCTCATCTCAGCCACTGTCATCGAGATGGCCATCAGCCCACCAGGATACAACGCCTGGGTTCAAGAGCTGGTCAGTCTTGTCTGTGTGTGTGTTTGTGCTGTTTTGGTGTAAAAGAAGTTTTCAAATGCTTCACTCAGGGAAAAGAAGCTAAAACACGACACGAAAACTGCTAAAATGTAAGCAAAATGTCCAACAGCAACAGTCATATATGACAAATTGTACTTAGTTTTTCACAGGATTGCATACCGTGTCTCTGTGTGAGTAAGAATAAAAAGCAAAGAAAAAATTCCCACCATTACACAGCCACACAGGGTGTACTTTGTAGGAGTGATTGGGGGGTTAGTTTTCATCTGGAACGTTTGGAAAAGTGTTTCCTTTTCATTTCACCCCTCTGTCATTTTAGGCTCAGGAACGCTTCCAGAGCTATCCTCCCTGGGCTCTGGCCATGTGCTTCGCTCTTATCGTTGTGGCCATGCTTCCGCTCCCTGTTGTCTTCATCGCCCGACACTTCAACTTGATGTCAGACGGCTCTAACAAGCTGTCTGTCTCTTACCATAAATCTATGATGAAGGACATATCCAACCTTGAGGAGCAGGATGAGGCTAGATTCATCCTTGGAGGCAAACCAGGCGAGGCCCCATCATCAGGGCCAGCACGCAAACCCTTCCTGACACCTGGAGGAAACAAACCCATGGACTCCCTGTCTCCAAACATCTGCTATGGTACTAGCTACCAAAATGCTGCCATAAGCCCCACCACACCAACTACACCAAGCACACCTCTCACACCAGAGTCTGACTCTTGACTGTTGCCCAGTCTTGACAGACTCCCCTCTGACCACCCCGGTAGCACAACTTTACCCATGAGGTCTCCACTGGAGCTCAGCGCAGCTCCAGGAATCCTCACCACTGCCCTGCTAACGCCACAAAACTGTACGTAGCCATCCAGTTTATGAGCGCTTCCAAAATAACACAAAGGAACTTCATGAGAAGATTTCCAGAATGTTTCCGAGCATCTGGAAGTTAGAAAACAGGAAAAAAGGGATGCATTTCACTCTTTTACAATAAGCAAAACTCTGGAATCAGGTTGAGATTAACAGTGACACACTACATATGTATATATTTAAAAACATCAGGTTAATGTGTTCAGAATGAAGTTCTGTGATCTGATTTTCTTTGCCTTAGTTTAAGGATCCCCTAGCAGACACCGACCCCATAGTATAAGGAAAATGTCTGCACAGTGCAGGTAGTGTGAAAGAGTGAATGTAGTAGAGTTTGTGAGGTTCTGCTGGTTTCCTATGTAGCAATAATGGGTGTCAAAGCCATGTACCACTTAATACACAGCAGGTTTTCTTTATATTAGATGTTATGCAGTCGACAAGGTGCAGCTGAAAAGTTCCAAAACCATACCTGATTCAGATTTGGACAAATTGTTCTTCAAGGTCATGCTCAGCACAGCTGTGGGAAGTCCCATTTTCACTCCACAGTGTGCGCTGTGAATTCAAGTCACAACTAAATTCTACTGTAACGTCCTGAGGTGTCTGAGGAAGACATTCACAGCAAACCACCTGACCTGTGGTGTTTGCCACTGTGTGTTGGCGCACAAGGAATCCAAAAAAAAACAAAAACACTCGACTCTGTATGTTTAAGAAAATGACCTTAAAGGTGAGCACTTCCAAATTAAGATCAGGTAACGTTTTTGGCCACAGACTCGCAGCTCTGTTCTGATGCCGTGAGATTTGTTTTCATAGGACTATGATTTGTAAAATATGGTAAGACGACTCTAAAGGCACCCGTTTATGTTCCAATCAGACCCCACATCCACCTCCTCCTGTAATTTGTGTGTAGAGTCTATTGTTGTTGTTCATTTTGTAAAAACAAAACAAGGTGTAAAATCACAATGTACAGTATAGTTATAGTAATATAACATACCTTTAGGACTCTGGGTTTTATTAACCGGGAGCTCAAACAACTTTCATTATCCATCACTCTCACATCTTCGTCTCTGTGCTGTAGAAATACACTCATTTCAGTTTCTCCACCAAAGAGTTAAAAGTAAACAACAAAACACTTGAAATCTGCTCCAGAATAACAGACCTGTTACACTGGACTGCAGTGAAAGTGAACTACAACCCAAAACACAAGGCGGGCACGAAGCACGCAAAGTTTGCTTTTCTCCTCCTTCAAAAAAGCACAAAGGAGATTTTGACTCACTGAGCACAAGCAGATTATTGGCTGGAATTGTCTCAAGCATTGATCCACATATTAAAATTAACTCCTGCCGAGACATATTATGGGACACACAGCAATATATATTTATATTGGAGCACAAACTCTGTTAACTTTGAACAAAAAAAATGAACTTAAAATAAGAAAAATAGCTACGGACCAAAAGATTAAAAAGCAAAAATCCCAATTCTGTGAACTTATCAGCCGACCTGATAGTGTGCACCTTTGAAAGCCTTAGACTCCTCATGCACAGACAGAAATACACATGCACACACATACACACTCTGTGTTACAGGCCCTGCCGTGGCGCAGCAGGGATTACGGTGATGGTCGCTGACTTGAGTTTAAACTGAGCACATTTTAATTCCTATTTAAAGGAATTTTTAATTTATTTTTTTATCACAATATTTAAAGCCATGGTGTTTAGGTATAAATGGACTATATTTATATTCCTGTATATTTGCTGTTACGTAGGCGTGATGAATTACAAAGATTTATCTTTTACAAGCGTTTAGTATGTATACTGTGTATTTTAATCTTGTGTGACGCTTATTGAGTCTGTACATTTTAGGACTGTTCTGTAGTTTGTGGAGCTGATCGTGGACATGAAAATGATGCTGCACTGTGGAGCTGATGTACGGTCTTGTTTAGTCGTGTGTGTCCACTTCCGGTTTAGTGGTCTAATCGTTAGCCAAAAGATGCTCTCAAAATGTCCTGTTACCCAACAGGTTCATGAAAGGTTGTCTCTAAATACGCTAAATATGTTTAGCGTAGATGACACAGCATGCTAACATCCTGAGCAGATATCTTTCCAGATGTGTACAAAACATGCAAGCACATTTTTTTTAGGTTGAACCACTCTGAGGTCACCCATTGATTTTGGACTTTGTTCAACTTTTTAATCCTCCGGTATTTGGACAAGACTGTGGCATGCTAAGTTATAAGCTAAAGTTAGCAAGCTTGCTACTAAGCTGCATTCATAATCTGTACAGCTTCAATGCACAATAATAAACACCTGCTAATAAAGCTCAACAACAAGGTTCCAGAAAGTAAATTTCTCCACAGGGATTTTAATTATGAGCTATAATGTTTTAGCCGTCTAAAGTAGACTCACTACAAGCTACAACATAATCAAACTATGGTGCAACAAATCTGCTCCTGTGGAGACCAAGTCTGCATGAGCTGGAAAAGAACTACACTAACCACAATCCTAAATTGAAAAAGTGACATCTCTGATGATGGAGGTTGTTGTTACCATGGAAATGTTAAAACGAGCAAACATCAGGTCATTTAGTGAGCGGTGATTACAGTCATTAATGAAGCATTGAGTTATAGGGATGTGTAGTTCTTTTACCATTAAAAGTACTTATATTAGTGATGGGATTTCCGGCTCTTTTTAGAGAGCCGGCTCTTTCGGTTCGGCTCACTAAAAAGAGCCGGCTCTTTCGGCTCCGAACCGGCTCTTCAGGTTGTTTTGTTGCTTTGATTAATTTATTATTAACAATAATATTAAATTATGCACAAAAGGAATTACTAACGTAAAAAAAGTGGTTTTATTTATATATGTTTATATATAAATATATGCGGTGGCCCCTAGAGACAAAACACGTACAAACTCCAAAACACATTTCTAGCATGAACTGAACTTCCAAAGCAGAGCTACTAGATCACTTAAATTACACAATTGAAAGCATGTTTGTGTATTTATACACAGGCACTCATATATATTCAAATAATTTAAAAACAATGTTCATTTACCTGTTACTACCACACACCAAATCCGGTCGTTGGTACTTGCTGGCTTGTGTAGCCACTAGGTAACAAAAGCTCAACACTGCGCCCTAGCATTCTGGAGCACTTCTGTTGTGTTTTGTACGTGTTTTGAGTTTTTATGTGCTTCTGAGTTTGTACGTGTTTTTACATGTTTTGGAGTTTTTACGTGTTTTGGAGTTTGTACGTGTTTTTACGTGTTTTGGAGTTTGTACGTGCTTCAGGGTTCGTACGTGATTTGAAGTTTGTATGTGCTTTGTCTCTAGGGGCCACCATAAATATACTTTTATTTATTCACTCCACATAAAATGTAATAAATAAATCATATAATACAAAAATCAACTATTCACATTTCAACTTTTAACTATTTAAATTTTCAGCTTTTTCCTTTAACAAATTTAAAGTGAAACAACACAAAACACTGCAAACCACAACACAATTAAACATAAATTAAAATATGAAAACAAAAAGAAGATGCATATTCTCTGTCATATGGACCTGCATGAATAAACTTTCTGAATTCTTTATCATCTGCAACTGAAAATAGTTGTGGATGATTACTATACCTTTCTAATGTGACGTTGTTGTCCCTGGCTCTCTTTCTCTCTCTCTGGCTCTGTTCCTGTGCTACTGAGTGTAACTACCGCCCCTCCCCCCTCTGCCCAGTGTAAAGCACAAGGCTCACGTGCTGAGTGAAGCGGGAAAAAAGTGCGAGAGAGAGGCTGAGAGAAAGAAAGAAAAAAACAAACCACGTGACGGCTCGCGATAAGGAACCGGCTCGCGATAAGGAACCGGCTCGCGTCGTTCACGTCAAAGAGTCGGCTCTAAGAGCCATTTCGTTCGCGAACGACCCATCACTAACTTATATACATAGTCTGGTACTTTTGTCCCGTTTTATTTTTTCTTTGTGTTTTTATTCACCTTATAGTTGTTTAAAACTACGGTTTAAAAAGTTTAACACTCTTTATATTAAGATTTTCTGAAACATTAGTGAAGGAAACAAATGGAAAATTAACTTCTGGAACCAGAACCTTTAAAAAAGTTAGTGTTCACTGTTGAGCTGTGTTAAGAAAGGCCACACCCCTGACTCTAGTATCCAGATCTATTAGATTAAAAAACATGTAGCCAACACAGAGTCAATAAAAGGGAAATTTATCCATAGAAGCAAAGAACATTTTTCATTTTTAGTGCTTCAAAGGTTAGCATCTTAACATGGGAGCCTATAGGGATTGACTCACTTTTGGAGCCAGCCTCAAGTGGCCACCAGAGGAACTGCAATCCTGGAGGTTGCTGCTTGGGTGGTCCACACCTTTGCAAATTTATTTAGGGGCAGGGGGGAAAGTGCTGATTCAAAAACACAGCATCCAGACAAACACTTTACTGGAAAAATCATATTGGGGGGAAAAACACAGACACATGTATCAGGAATATGTTGTGTTTTTTTCAACTGCTCTATATGTGAAAAATACAGTTTCCTTTAACAGTGTAAGGATTCAGAAATGAATGTAACACGGTAGGTTTGATCCACAAAGTGGGATTTTTTTTTTCTGTTTGATTGGTTTTGTTTTTCTCTCTGAATCAAACATTTTCAGCTTCCAAGCACATTTTTTATCCAAGTTTGCATGGAGAGACCTGAGCAAAGGGTTTGGCTAATCCTCCTTTGGCAATGTTTTCGCCCCCTGGTGGTAGCTCTATGAACAGCAAGTTGTGACAGTCCATTCAGGAATTAGTTTTCTGCTGTGTAATGAGTGGATCACTAGTGTGGTTACAGATGTTTTGTGTTTGGTGTGTGAGCCGTTTTAGTGTAAGAGTGTATCACGCAGACATCTCTGGTGTCTTCATGTCTGTAAATAATGTTATGTAACCAAACTATTCTGGAGATAGATTTTATTAACGTGATGTAGATTAATGTCTTAAAAGTTTTAGCAGTAAGTATAACAAAAGTTAGAAATGAATGTGATCAATGCACTTTTTTCACAAGACTCAAAAAGCTAACGTCTGTTTTCGTTGTCTTGTTTCCAGTACATTTCAAATTTGATGAAAAGCAATATGATGTTATTTAAATGACAGAATAACTGTGGCTGAAAGCAAATCCTGTCTGTGAAAAGCAATCCTTAGAAATAACCCCCAACACTGGTGTGTGCACATGTGTGTGTGTGTGCGAGATGTGAGTTTGGCTTGGTGTGTGCAAGGCCTTAGTGAGCACACACTTCAAACACTATACAGGAGACACATGTCCCTTTACAGCTTCCCTCTCCTTCCTCTTTCATTTTATGAATGTATCATACTGAGAAATACTGTAAAAATTGTGACCATAAAAAATTATTCTAATAAAGAGTGGACAAGCTGCTGTGACGTTTTTGGTTTAAATTCATTCTCGGTCAAAGTAAAACATGATTTATCAGATGTTGGTGGTGATCGATACATCAGCCAGTACTATTTTCTAGAGATATCAGTGTCGGCATTTATTACAGCCGATAAATGAACATTTTAAAAGTGAAGAAGAGACGACCTGCAACGCTGGGAGTGTTGATGTTACTCTTCAACTTCCCTGTTGGCAACACGTGTCTGGAACATAAACGCGACTACAGATCAGAGCAGAGTCGGGTGTAAATGAGTTATCCACAAGTATTTTTAAACTGTATTGCTTTATTGTGTTAGTAAGCACTCATATATAACTAGACATAACAAATGTTAGGGAAATCTGTCTGTTTAAATATAGTTTTTTAAACAGATTTTTTAAACCGCCGCATATCGGCCTTAAAAATCCCATATCAGTCGTACTCTAGCTGAGATCACATGACTGACACAGCCAGTCCTCATTTATTTCTTTGCCTTTTGGGTTGCTTGAACATTATGTTTTGGGTCATTATCCATTCACACTGTGAAGCGATTGTCTCAATAATACGCGCAGAGAGTATAGCCCTGTACACTTCAGGACTCATCCTGCTGCTTCCATCAGCACTCACGTCATCAACAAACACTAGTAACCAGGTTCAACTGGTAGAATCGATATAAAAAGCACTGTTTTTAGAGTCAGAGCCTTTTAAATAATCACCATAGACTTTAAAACACGACACACAGTTTTAATGTGCACAATTAGCAATTAATAAAAAGATAAGGACCAAACAGTCTATTCTTCCTATTCTGCCATACCGAGCAGAACAGGAAGATTAGACAATGAGTTCAAATGCAGACTAATGACAATCTCCTCGAGACTCTCACCAACCAACCAACTCTCACCAAATTGTGTATCAAATCTACACAATTTCCCTGCCTGCTATCTCCCTTTAACCACACTGTTAAATCCATCATCCTTAATCAAACATGCATTTCAAATACAGAGTACTTGAGTAAAGCTGGACCAACAGAGGATTATTAAGACCAGCAACAATATGTGGTGATTTATAAGTCCAAAATATCAGCTAATGCATTAAACAGATTTCCAAAACGTTTGTTATGTGGACGTATTTATGAGCCTTACTGAGATAATATGGCAATGCAGTTTAAATAAATCTTGTTTTATTGTGTCAACAAGTCATAGATGACTAATTTATTACTAATTTCCCGCTGAGTGTTCTGGTGTTACCAACAGGGAAGAGCTCAGAGGGCCCTCTGGTAAGCAAACTATGTTACATCAACAATCATAACACAGTTCAGGGGTGTTTCTCCCACCCTGAAGTGGGCAATCAAGAGAGACGGCCTCTATTTTTATTCATTTTCTTAATTAGAAAAATATTTCAGGATTCGTTTAATTACATTTCTATTTGTCCACTTGTTTATTTAGTTCTTTAATATTGACTTGACTGAAATTCCATACAAGGCTAGAGTATTAGGCAAACCGCAGACACATGGCTCCCTCTTCTGGACACAGTAATTTCACAAAGCAATGTTAAATAGAAACAATATATATATATACCCTCAACTATATGTACTTGAGGGTCTGCTAAATCCTGCCTTTGGAGGTTACGTAGAAACAAGGCATTCTTCTACATTCAGCACTCTGTCTACAGTAAAACATGTCCAGCATGAATAAAAATGCAATTTGATACTATTGAATTTATGCAAACTTACACATATAGGCAATTTGGGCTTCATATACTGCAGAGTTATCAACCACCCCACACATCATAGGAAACAGACATGTCAGTGAACTGTGCAATTTATACAGCAATCTATTCATATTATTTTTAATTTCCCTTTAAGTAGAAAGAAGCTGTTTGCAGTCCTCTTCGGTACTTTTACAGTTGGCTCTGTCTCAGATCACAGATCCTGATGCAACATTTCTCTCCGAGCCAGAATCCGGGATACAGCGGCTCTCTGAACTTGGCTTCAACCTTGTACAGGAAGTTCATACTGTCCGACACCTCATAGAAAGACAAAGTTCCGGTTTGAAATTTAAGATAAATTCCAACCCTGTGATGACGGGGTGGTGTAGTGAGCTGGATGCTGTCAGAATTGTGGCTCACGGAGTAATGTTTAGATAGATCCAGACTCCAGGAATTTGCATTGGCCCCAAAGGCTGACAGTGTAGTGCGGGATTTTCTGTCTATTCCTTTGTAGGTTAGAGCAATCTCTGCTTTGTCTCCTTTCACCTCTACCTCATAGTAGCAGTCAGCTTGCAGTCCCTCCCTGCACAGCACCTGCCGCCGATGTATAAACCTCTCTGGGTTACGAAGACAAGGATTCTTGGACCTCTCATTGCACAGCTTAACCATCTTCTCTCCTTCCAAAATAACCAGGTCCTCATGACCTGTTGTGGGGTCTAGAGAGAGCTCACACGCATCTGAGATAATGAAGAGGACATTTAAGGACTGAATTCTAAGAAGACAGCTGTGGTTGGATGAGTCTGTGTGTGGGTAAAGTCATGGTGAGAGCAGGTTGGAAGGTAAACTTACATTGCAGGAACTCTTCTCTGGTTTTAGGATCCACTTTCTGTTTAGCCAGAGGCCTGCTAGCTGTAAAGAGACACGGGAGACGACATCAGAGCATCAGAGACCCTGAAACTGGTCCCCAAAATGGAATAAATCAAGGATAATGTAATAGAGTTCATTATCCTGTAAAGCAGTTTACATAATTGCCTGTAAGTACAAGTTATTCAGATGTGTCACCATTTTGCCAAGGTCTGGAAGAAGACTCAAACTTTGACCCTCAGATGAGAGGACATGTTTAAGGATGTTGAGGAACAACCCAGGAACCACCGACTCAAACCTGCCATCAACTGTAAACTGCCAGCACCCCTGTCCAAGGTGAGATGATTTTTACACTGGCATGTAGAAGGGTGCCAAACAAGAAAGAAGACCCTGCTCCACGTTCAAGCTTGACTAAAATTTGCAGCTGTTCACATGGATGAGTTTTATAGTCAGACAAGATAAAGACAGACTTTTTTGGCCACAACGACATGAGGTGTATCTGGAGGAATAGTGGTGAGGCTTTTAAACTGAAGAACACTGTACCACCTCCGAATCATGCTCTGGGGCTATTTTTAGCAGTGGTACTGGTATCAGGCACTCCATTAAATACGGGTCGAAAGCTTCATTCAGCGCTATGAATTGAATTATTGTGATTGACATGTAGAAGTGCAGAGGGTTTTGCAAAGCATGCTTACACATCATAACTGGTTAGAAGTCCAGATTATATTTTCTGGGCCAAGGGAGTCCGAACAGAATGTCCTGAACTTAGATAATAAGTGGAATCAGTAGCCTTAAGGTTGCTAGATAATATTAATAATCAAGGCTAGGCAGGGAGGTGTTTTAAAACTGGTCTGCCCACTCTGAGGGTCATCCTCTGTGTGAAGCAGATGGCTGATTTCACATCAAAGTCCAGTGCTGTAAACTTGTAATTTCAACTGCTGAAGTAAATAAAACCTTTTAAACGACAGATGTTCTCCTGTATAAACATGTCAGTGGTACATCATAAAATGGATGGAATAATGGAGAAGGAGCAGGACTACCTGCAAATTCTTCAACCTAATGTCAAATAATCAGGACAATGAGGACAACACACATCACAGCTGGATGAAGGAGGCTCACAGTAAGCTTCTGAGCCCAACTTTAACCCTATTGGAAATTCAGTGGACTTTGCTTAAAAGCAGGGTCTGTAACAGGAAACCAGCCAATTTAAATGAATTCTCCCAGTTCTGCCAAGCTGAGCAATCAGCCAGAATTATCCCAGAAGCTTGTTGATGGATAATTTACTAAGGGACATTTAACAAAATATTATTGGGGGCTGGTTAATATATTTGAGCCTGTATGTATACTTTTGACTCTGTGTGAATTAAAGAAATCCAAAATATATTCAAACTTCTCCCTTCAATTCTTGTTTCTCAAAGCCATTAAAGATGTGTGCTGAACAACAGTTTAAAGAAACCATTAAAAACTCTAAATTAGCATGACGGTCATGTCCATGATGATGAGTGGGTGTAAACTTCTGACCACAACTGTAAGGTAATATTAAAATTGATCTGGAAACAGTTTGAAGTACAAACCATGGGGCTGTGAGACACTGGCTTCACTTCTTCGCTGGACATCATTTTCCTCCATCTCTGATGCTGATTCCTGCTGCTCCTCACCATCAGCTGTCATACACAAGGACATAGATATTCTTACATTCTTATAATTAAAGAGAGATGTTTTCCACATAACGACACATACCAGTGTTACAGATTGAGGCAAATTCTTTGTCACAGAATTCCTCGAGTTGCTTCCCAAGATGCTCAACGGCTCTCTTTGTGAGCTCAAAGTGGAGGAGTGGATCCTCTGAAAGCTCTGGGAACGAGTGGTCACAGAGGAGCTTATGAGAGGGCCATTTCTGTGAGGATGGAGGGGAGAAGTTTAGGATACGACCCGTCAGAAACAGGCAACGTTTCCAGCACTGTGTTGGGAGTATACCTGCAGGAAACGGATGTTGCTCTCAGTCTGTGCCAGGCGGTCCAGCTTAGCATCCCTCTTCTTCATCTGCTTCATCTCCTCCTCCAGGCTCTTCAGCGAGATGCGAACCTGAGCTGCAGCCGCCTCCTCCTGAGCTGCAATCACTTCCTTCACTGACAGGTAATGTTTCTGAAGGGAGTCGATGGCGCCCACTATGACGCTTTCACAGAAGGCTTCTGTTTTTCCCGCCTCGTCCTGTTTGATACACATGTGAGTGGGTGACACACTACAAACACTTCAGACAACATAACTTTTTGGTCACATGTTCCCCTCACCTGAATCTGTCCGAGCATCTCCCCCATCATCTCTCTTTTCCTTTCTTGCTTCTGAAGAGTCTGCTTGAACTTTGTCTGCATGTCCTTAAGTTCCTTCTTCAGGATGTGTTAGTTGGAAGCAAACACATAATTTGTTTAGATTTTGTTAGTTTTTTCCTGGGTGGCACTTTTTACATTTGTATGAATCAAATGCATCTTTGTCTAAAACTGGGTCGATGCTGTAAGTCATTTGAATGTTTTGTAAGGCTGTCCCAGTACTCAGGAATGATTTGTTTAACCAAATAAAGTGGAAATGTCACCTGTCTGAAATACAGACAGCCCATCTACCTTTAAAATTAGGCTTAAAACATCCCTTGTTGATAAGGGATTATCAATAGATTTGGATCAGATAACCATGAATCTTCCTTTATTCTGCAGTCGGTCTGTTCTACTGGGGGCTTCCCATGATACACCGTGTTTCTTTTTCACTCACCATCCTGCATTTAATAATTATATTAGTTATCATCAGCCTGTTTTCGTTCCACAGGGTGTCTTTTCTCCTGTTTTCCTCCCATCACTTCCAATCGAAACTTAGTTTCAGCAATTATTCATTTTTTAGGCTTATGTTGAAGTTTGAATCATCGATCTGTGTGCCTTAGATGCAGCGTGCACTTTGCTTTCATCTCAGTTACATGGCTAAAATCATTGTACATATATATAAATCACAAGATATGCAAAAGTTTCCAAATATCTGCCAGGATATAAAACATTGTCAGCAATCTTGAAGTTGCAGGAAATCACGAGCAATTGGTTAATGACAGTTTCCTGGATTTACCCAAAGAGAAAACATGTTCTTGTAATATTTTTGTTATAGTCAGCTATGTCGCTGCATTGTCATTTCAAAACTAAATCTGGAGTTGGAAATATTAAGTGCTAGAAGGTCTAGTATTATGCCATAAGACTGCATAAATTGACTCCTGGGCTAATTCACCAAAAGCTTTCCAGGAGACGCTTCCTTCAGTTTCTTCTTCCTGCAAATTTGAGCTTTCAAGTAGGATTTCTCCATTTCTATCCTGTTTTAAGTACCTCCTTCCGCCTCCGTTCCTCCTTCACCCACCCGATCCTGTGTCCTCCATGCTCAGCTGAAGCACACTGTGCACATATGATCTGCTCATCTGTGCAGCAGTAAACCTCCAGGGGCTTGTTGTGTTTCCCACACAAAGTGCTCTCTGATGTTTCTGCACAGCTCCAGGGTCTCTTCAGGACTCTCCGATTCCCTTCTGAGGAATGCTGCTCCTTATTACAACTCATTTCTGTCTCTCTCACCACCTCAGCTAGAGTGGTGTTCTTGATCAGCTGAGGTCTGGATGGAAACTCATATTTACATTCGGGGCACCTGCAGAGACTGTTCCTTAGCTGGTCACAATCCCATTGGTCCTGGATGCAGTGCATGCAAAAGTTGTGTCCGCAAGGAATCATCACAGGATTCCTGAGAAGCTTTCTACAAATTTGACAGCAGAGGTGGTTCATCTTCGCAGGAATGTTACGGTCCGCCATGTCTCTGTGGAAAAAAGGCGGGCTGTCACAAGTTTAGTTTCGTTTCCTGCACAAATGACTCACAAGTGTGTGTTTGTGTGTGGGAGTGACTTAAAACTTTTGAAATTCTTGTGAAAAGGAAGGCGGAGTCCGTGTCTCCTCCACACTGGCTGTTTGAATCTCAAAGACCAGACAAATGTAAACAACAACCTTCAGAAAGGACAAATAAATCCAACATGAATGTCTTTATTACAGTATTTAGGTAAACATAAAACAAAGAAAAGCAGTGATAAATAAGCTTTGTAATTTACATGTACTTTCATTTCCTGAATGTTTAAATAAAAACAAAGAAACTAATATCTGAAAAAGATGTAGAAGTATAACAGTTCTGTAACTGGCAATTTAAATTCAGTTGTACCCTTCTGTTCAAAAACAGCCGTCTGATGAATAAAACCAGGCAACAAGAACCACATTTATGAGACCAGAAACACTCTTTTCTATCACAAGCAAAGAAGATGAAGATGCTGACGAGCTTCTTGTTTGTTTGTTTTTTGTCTAGACTGGGATTTTAATGTCCATTCAGCCTCATTGATGGTCCCAGAGCAAAAAGCACTTAGTCAGGCAAAACAGATATGATATCATCCTGAAAATCCAGCAGGGCAACAAAAAGGTCCAACTGTTAAAGGAGCAATGATCCGACTATCATGAGTGTACATAAAGAAATCCTGACCTTTCCTTCCATCTCTCTGAAGATGAAGAACTCGTGAGATGGAACGAGGAATGTTTTATTCACGTATTCACTGTGCTGAGCCTGGCCTAACACTTAATACCTAAAATGAATACTCGATTTAAACTTAAAAGTGAAAGTGTGGTCATGTAGTGCTTCCTGGTGAGTTGCGAACCTACAGTAGCAGGTAAGAGGCACACAGAGGAAATATCTGTAATGTAAAGAAGGAGCAGAGTTCAAGTCTGCAAATGGAGTTTTAGCACTGAGGTCATTATCAGCTATTTCATTAAAAAACTGGGAACGAGGCAAGAGAAGTCTCAGAGAACCTAAGTACAAAAGGATGATCTTTTTTTTGGCTAAAAACTACACAGAAATCATAACAATGCAAAATTTCTCAAAAGGGAAAAGTTCAAACACCAAAAGCATTTAGCAGGACCCCCGACAACACTCCTCCATGCTGGAAACTGAGAATAAAATCCATCCGTCACCTTCAGTCTATACAGAATGTGTAACATAATGTTCTGTTCAGAGAAGAGTTCTGTTGATCAGTGAGAGCACTGGTGGTGCTTCATCTGGACACCTGGCTGAAACTGTTTAAAAAAAACAAAACAAGAATAAACTACAAGAATGTTGACGGTGGTCGAGTCTCACTGTAGCAGTTCTTCCCAGGAAATAGGTTTGGAGAAGACTTCCCTCTCCAGCCAAAGGTCGTAGTTCATTTGGAAGTCCTCGGGCAGGTCCACTCGTTGGCCCAGAACACTTTGCAGACAGTTGTCCACAGGCAGGAAGTCGGGATTGCTGTGGCTCTTGTCGTAGCGGCGGCTGTTGAAGCGCTCGATGTTGGCTCGTAGAGCGCACTCCTCGGCCTGGAAGTCCCACGGACGAGCGTCCAGATCTGCTCACACAAAACAAACAGTCACTGGAAGTTAGTGGATTTTGTCTGCTCTGAGCGTAACAGCAATCTGCAGCAGCCCACAAATCCTGATCTCCATTAGGACATAAAAACAAAACAGCAGGTTTGTCTCATAAAGGCGACAAACACATGAAACATTCATGCAGCGAACAGACGACTAATCTGAGAATAACGAAACACTTTGAATCTACAGCTCATCTTTCACTCACACACCAGCTGTCTCACCTCAGTCAGTCTGCGGCACTCATGACATTTATTAAATGCACACTCACTGGCTACTTTATTTGCTGTCTAACTGCTCGTTAACACACATCTAATCAGCCAATCACGTAGCAGGGTTTACAGAGAATGGTCCAAAAAAAAAGAGAAAATCTCCAGTGAGCAGCAGTTCTCTTAGAGGTCAGAGGTCAAAGAAGAATGGCCAGACTTCTTTGAGCTCATAGAAAGGCAACAGTGACTCAAGTAACCCCTCATGACAGCCAAGGTATGCAGAAGAGCATCTCTGAATGTTCAACACACTGAACCATGAAGAAAATGTGCAACAGCAGCAGAAGACTAGACCAGGTGTCACTACTGTCAACTAAGAAAGGGAAACTGAGGCTACAGTTTCCACAGGGTCACCAACATTGGACAACAGAAGGCTGGAGAAACTGCTGGTCTGATGATTCAATTTTCAGATGGTACTATTGCAATCTGCCATAAACAGCATCGTGCTTTTATCAACAATTCAGACTGCTGCTGGTGGTGCTGGCGTGGGGAATATTTTCTTGGCACAGTTTGGAACCCATAGTACCAAACTGTGCATCCTTTAAACACCACAGCAGTGGTGTAAAGGATGGTGTTGTTGCTGTCCATCAACAGCAACAATACACATGTAGTGTCCATCTTTCAATTGTTGCTTAAAGCAGGACAGCATACCGATGTCATAAATCTAAAACTGGTTTCTTGAACATGACTATGAGTTCACTGAATTCAAATGGCCTCCACAGTCACCAGATTTCTTTATTTACAATCCAACACAGCACCTCTGGGATGTGGTGGACCGGGAGATTCACATCATTACTGTGGAGCCACTGTGTGACGCTGTCATGTCAACATGGACCAAAATCTCTGAGCAATGTTTCTAGAATCTTCCAGGTTTGACTGGTTCTCTGAATATAAAAAGGATTTTATGGTGTTCAAATATCACCTGCTCCCCACTTTTTCTAGAATGATACTTGAATAATGCTGTCCTATGTTTGTGTGTAGTGTTGTACATTCTGCACGAAAGCTGTTCAGATTTTCCTCTCACCGTTTCCGTATGCCCAGTCGTCATTCAGGCGATGTCGGACCTTCTGGTAGATGGCAGACATGGTCTTCATGTTGCTCTTCCTCCACTGACGTCCGAGGTATTTTGTTTGCACTTTGAGCAGCTTGAGGACATACAGCTGCATCATTGCCTGCTTGACCTTCAGCGCCCTTTTCAGGATGGGTGCCGACTTAAACACGACCAGCATCTGGCAGAAAATAACAAGGGAAAAAAAAAATCAAAGTAGAGAGTTATATCCTGTCTTTTCATACGTGATTCGTGTGTCACAGCAAATGTGGCGTGACGTCCTCTCACCATTGTTCTGGAGTGCTTCCATTTGGTCAGTTTGTTGAGGATCCTCAGCAGGTTAATACAGGAAAACAGATTCCTCCAGCAAAACTGATTGTTGTCTCCCGCTTCCTGTAACAAAGAAATCGTCCACAGTAAACATCCAAATCCTACAGTCACGTGTCAACAACAACAAAACAACAGAAACAAGGGGGGTAAAATTACCAAGCTCTCTGCGGTTAACTCTGGGAGCTCGTGCACCACACAGTACGGAAAGTCGAGTACTGAAATGCTTTGAGGAAGAAAAAAGTAAAGTCAATGTAGTGAAATACAGAGTCATGTACATTTAGTTTATTGATGCGCACTGCAAACAGAAATCATGACTTTGTTATGTAACGCCACACTGAAAGTACCTGTTCTTAGCTGTGATGTAAGACATAATGTTCTGGTTGAAGAACTTGAGAATGAGGGGGATGCAGTTGGCAAACACCAAGTGCTGAGCCATGTACTCAAACTATGAACACCACACACATACACACACACACACAGAGACAGCAGTTACACAAGCATTAATTTTTATATCAGTACATGTATGTAGTTTGTATTTTGGTTACTACTGAACACACGATTAACACAACAACTGTTCAACTCTGAAAACAATCTAGGATTTATTTAAGTTTAAGAAAAGAAGAAACTTGCCTTTTTTTATTTAAGTGGATTTTTTAAGACTATTTTTTAACCCAATTCCCTGTTTTAAAACTTAATAAAAACAAAATGCAATGACCCAAAAACCTCATAAGCCCAGATTTTATTCAGAACACAGAAAGCATATTAAACGTTTAAACTGACAATAAATTTACCATTTTAGGAAAATTATTAGCTTGTTTTGAGTTTGATAGGAGGAACTGAGGAAACCAGCTGCTGGACTTTTGGAAGAAGAAATGACTCTACCTGCTCAGCAGTCCTGGGTCTTTTTTGTGCTATCTTTTGTTTTTGAGTTGTTTAGTTGGTAAATAATCTGGACTGCAGGCAGGTCAGTTCAGCACCCAGACTCTTCTACTATGAATCCATGCTGTTTTAATTAGAGATGGCACGATACCACTTTTTTATGTCCGATACCGATACCAATATCATAAATTTGGATATCTGCCGACACCGATATGAATCCGATATAGTGTGTTTTTTAATCAATAAAACGTTTTTGTTAATATCTTGCTGCATTTTGTATAAGTTTATACTCAAGTTTAAATAAATAACAACACTAAAGCTATTCTGTTATACCTGTATGTAAAAAATACACTGCGCCCAAAATATTTCATAGTTCAGCAATACTAATCTAATAAACTTAAACCTACTCCATCCTTCCTATTCTGGTATTTTAAAGAGTACTTAGCAGAAATATTAAGCAACCTAACTAATAGGGTTGCAAACTCCCAGCAAAAAAAATAGGGAACCACCCCCCACCTCATGATGCTTAATCGATGTAATCAAAAATAAATAAAGAAATAAATTATTTTTCAAGAATAATTAAATAGATTCAACATCTTTCTTCAACAAAATTGCAGACTGCAGAGATGGTATCTTCCCAAAGGAAAAAGTACTATAGCTTACTAGGGTATATTAGAATTAACAGTTACTATATACAGTAATGGACTTATATATATATTTTACATCAGATTAAAACTTTGGGTGTAAGAGTCAGATAATTATTTATTAAAAGCTAGAGATTTTAAATGAGAATAAGAAAGAAAAGTATGTCTTTGTGCCCCCTTTTCCCTGTTCATGCCCTATCGGCCCCCCTGGCTAAACTTTGCTAGATCCGCCCCTGCACAGTTACCAGCCGTCAGCTACGTAGAAAAAAATCCTGGTGTAGAAAGTAATATTAAATAAATTCTAACAACAGCTTATCAAGCTTAAACGTGCTGCTGTTGTTCAGCCGCTGGTTTCCTCTTTCTGGTGCAAAGTGGGCCAAAAACAAACAAAAGAGACGGACTTGCGACAGAAAAGCCGATCAGCTGATCATTGATCAGTTTCACGTTTGAAGTAGGAGCAGGAGAGAGAGAGAGAGGCAGTCGCTCCATATATCGGTTGTTAAGCTTAACGCTGGAATGCTTTACAAACATTCAGAGATGAACTTACACACTTGCTTTACTTCTCTCTGGGAAAACTTCCTCGGAGATGAAATGCTGGTTTGGTAGCACACAACCGCTCTATCACATGAGCACACTGCTGCAACGTGCTATGGTTATGAGCCGGGTTATGCCGTGTAGCAAGTTTTGTGAGGTGCTTTTTTGATATTTAATGGATCGGATTATATTTTTTATTATTCGCCAATATCTGATCCAGGAATTTGGGTCAGTATCGGACCGATACCGATACGTAATATCGGATTGGTCCATCTCTAGTTTTAATAGCTGCAGTTTGCAGTTTAGCGTCTTAGTTTTCCTTCCACGAAACAGACGTGGAGCGTATGTCAATCTAAAGAAGCCAGCACCAGAGAAGACAGAAGTGTTTCTGGATCATGTCCACTTATGGCTTCATCTTTGCCTGATCAGGCTTCAACCTAGATTTTCAGATGGCACCGTGAACTCTGTTTACAGACAACAATTTCTGGATGTGCTCCTGAGCCCATGAGGTTTCCTTGACAGCATCATGGCTGCTTTTAATGCAGCAATGCCTGAGGACCCAAAGATCACAGCCATCCAGTACTGACTATCAGCCTCATCCCTTGCGCACAGAGATTCCTCCAGATGGTCTGAATCTTTGGATATTATGTACTGTAGATGATGAGATAGTCCTCTTCACAGTTTTATGTTGAACTTTTTCAGAACTTTTTCCACAATTTGTACATGCAGTTTTTTGCAGATTGGTTAACCTCTGCCCATCTTTACTTCTGATAAACTCTGCCTCTCTAAGATGTTCTTTTTATACCCAATCACATTAATGACCTGTTGTCAGTTAACCTAATTAGTTGTAAAATGTACCTCCAGCAGTTTCTGCTTTCCTACTTTTCTAGACTTTTCTTAGTGTGTCCACTAATACTTTTCATGCACAAGTAAAATGTCTCAGTTTAAATATTTGATATGTTTTCTGTGTTCTACAGTGGACAGAATTTAGTTTAAGAGACGTGCAAATAATTTTTGGTCACTTTTTTTTAATCAAGGCTGTAAATAAATAAACGTAAGTTAAACTAAACCTGCTGCAGCGTGAAGGGGAGTGAATCTGTTTTATCTCTATTACCATGTTTTGATATTTGATGTGATTCAAAATTATTATTTAAACTGGAATAATAACAATGTGCAACGTTAAACAGGCGTGTGGGGTGCGCACCTGGTAGATGTGGTTGAGTTTGAAGTGTTTCAGGAGAAGCAGCAGAATTGCAGAGATGGCTTTCACAATGATCTCTTTGTGCCGATTCACATCAACACCAAGTTTCATGCTTTGCAGCACTGTGGTCCTGCAGGGTCAGACAGAAGAGATCAGGTCAGATAACCCTCAGTCTGTTCTGCTCGCAGGTAAAAACTAACACCTGCCTGTAAATCAGAACGTAGCAATCTTAGAGTCTACTGTTCTCAAACATGCTCAGGTAAAATAACCTGCCGATAAACCACATCTCCTTGTTTAAAAAAAAAAAACAAGCGTGAAACCAGTTGCAGCTCTGTATGTACAAGTGTGCATGACCTGAAAACCTGTACTCACCCTTAAATGTGAGTACATTAGATAATGGAAATGTCTCTCGGTTAGCATATGTTCCCTCTTTATCACATAATGGCACAGTGGATAAGAAACTGGCAGGCTTTTCAAGGCACTTACGGCATCTCCTCCGGCAGCACGTCTGCCAGTATATTAATGGAGTCGGTTTTAGCTTTGGATGTCGGAGCAGCAGCGAGCAGGATCTTCAGCAGAGCAATCTACAGAGAGACCAAGCATGATGGAGTGATTTAAACACTTTAAATCCAGCCTGCCAACGCTGAGGTTTCTAAATCTTGGAGTTTTATTTATTTTTATTATTTATTTACTTCAAATGTATGCAGGGTATAATTTGTAAAATCTAATGAAATGCTTTAGCATAACTAACAGCACACCACTGATCTGTGACACAACACTTTACACAAGTGCTGCAATAGAGTATTTGTGTAATAGTCTTTATCGCCATCCCTGAGCAGACCCTGCTCTGTTGTTGCTTTCACACAGAATTACAGGTTTTAAAGCCTTTTTATGACTCTACCACAGCTGTAGTATGAGTAGTCCCACAGTAGCACAATATAAACCATACAATACTAACCATGTATTGAGGCAAACTGGGCAGAATCCCCTGGTAAAGCAGCTCGGTGGCACACATCTCCACTTCCTCTTCCCCCTGACGACAAGAAAGAAGAAAAACACAAAACAAGAGACGTCAAGTTGAAGAATTTACTTTGTGTGTTTTTCTTTAACTGAATAATTAAAATGGACCTATTAAGCTATTATGTGAGAATAATTTCTGCATGGCCAGACTTTAAAATTATGAGGTCAGTGTATGTGCAAAAGGCTTCAGATAGGCGTCAGGCAATTTGTTTCTGCTGCTGGATGTGTACGATATGAATGAACAAAGTTGTGTTTCAGATAGAAGATGAACTAAGAGGCTGCACCAAGGCTCATTATATGATAAAAAAGGACTATTCTGAACTGAGTAACCATGCCAACCAACCTTAGTGAAGTCTAATGAGAGGTACCACGACAGATCTCCTTTTAATAAAGCTGTATCTGTTTATACTTACGCCAGATAGAGGGGTTTTCTGAAATTCCTCCTCCTTTGTGATCTGTAGTTCAGCTATAGAGACATACTTGTGCTGAAAAATAAGATAGCATTTAATAAATTAAGGTTCAGGAACACTTCAGGTGTGTGAAATTAAGCCATGCTTCAATATCCCTAATGAAGTACAGTGCAAAATACTGCAATACCTGCTTTAAGGTCTTGATGCTCTCGTGAATTGGCCTGGGTAATCCAACCACTGTATCTGTATCACTGTAATGTGTGCACAAAATAAACAGTTCTTAACATGTCAATATTTCTGCACAAAAGCTAACTGTCATCTCATAAAAAAATGAGGAAAACACTACCTTCCAAGAGTGTAACCAATGAATTTACTTCTACTTGATTCTAGGAAGTTTTCAATATCTTTTTCCCTGTTGGAGCAAAAACAGTAACATCAATAACAAAAAAAAGTCTTAATTGTATATTTGTGGATATAAAGGAGGAACTAACAGGCATCATTACAGTTCAGCATTGCTGTTTGGTGAGACTGAGCAGTACCTGACTTTAGGAGCCCACGGCAGACCTTTTGGGAAGGACACCCTCTCCGATGGAGGATGAGGAATAGGTGGAGGCATCACCTCGTCCCGCTCTAGAGGGAAAGTTTCTGCTTCTATAGAGTTATCATTGTCATCATTGTCATCTTCATCTTCTCGTGAGTCATCCGCCTTGTAAGGATCCTTTTCATTGAATGCATCAAGGTTATCCTGTTTTATCAGCGCCTGTGTTTGAGTTACAAGATAATTACAACTAGACCAAAGCAAATACTAAAATTACTCAAGTATTACATCTGTGAAGCCTCTGAATGCAGAGAATTATTGCATGAATACATTATAAGCAGAAGGCTCGTTGTCTAAGTGAAACAATAATACAAGCTGGTGCTCTAAAAAAACATCATCATTATTATTATTAATTATAATAATGTCTTTATTTAGCTGTTTTTGGACTGCAGTCATCTTTTCCTCGCTCGTGCTCGTGTTCCTGGATTTGTCAGTTTTGTTTGCACAAAGAGGGAATTGGTGCTGTAACATGTGTGCTGCTGCACACAGTCCATCGTACACACCAATACAGGTTTGCGAGAGCACTGCTCCCCTGTTCATGTAACGAGCATTTGGAATAACAGTCCACTTTGAGGTGTTTTGCTTATAGCTGGCTTTAACCTGATGGTAGCAGCTATAACTACCTTGTGTTCACGACGTGCCCGCTTTTGTTGTTGCTCAATGAGGTCAGATGCAGATGCAGGAGGAGAAGCTGCTCTCATGCTGCGAATGACTCGGATGCTGTCCTCTGGGAGAGGAGGGAGACCCAGTTCCTCTCTCTTACGGACCTTTATGCTCTGCAGCCGCTCAAACCCTCCGAGTGTGAACTGAAACAGAAGACAGGAAGGTTTTTGGAAGATAAGATGGGATTTAGGAGGAAAATGAAGATAAACTCTTTGGGATATCAGTATCTCTGTGAAAGGCTGATGTTTGAGTCTCTCACCAGTATGCTCTTCCACAACAGCAACAAAACTTTCTTCATGGGAAAGTGAGGCGCATGACCGCTGCAGAATTTGGTAACCATACCAAAGAGCATAACGGAAATGGGCTCGTTGTTGAAGAGAGGAGATCCTGGATCAGAGAAGCAGGTTCATTTACAAGGCTGATTCTGCACATAACCTCAACGAGTCTTCAGCTACTCTGATGAAATTTACCCAGTTCTGTCCTGAAGGTCTCCTTGATGGTTTTCCATTCGGGCTTGTCGGCTGGGTCGTCCTGTTGGATGGTTTCCACCATCATGTACATGATGTTAAGCAGCACCCTGAGATCTGTGCTGTCAGCCAGGGAGATGGCTGGTTTCCTGACAGCGCTGCTGCAGGCAGCACTGTTACTGAAACACAGACAGCACACCAGGAAGCTGGTTAACCTGAAGTCTACCACAGACAACCAGTGATTCTTCTTTTTTATTCTGAGTGAATTCATTAGTTTAAAAAACAAAAACAATAAAAACAAACAAACAAAAAACCAACAGACAAATAATGTGTTTCCCCCGTCCTAAATTTAAAGTAAAATTGCATGCTGACTGATTTATGGCACCTTTGGACATCAATAAATGCTTCCAGAAAGCTATGTGGTAGGAAAAAATTGCTTCTTTGTTTTGTTTTGTTTTTAATTGGCATTTACTTCTGCAAGGCTAAAAAATTGATGGAGAGCATACTCAATCTCCATGTTGAGCAGTTCCACCAGAGCAGAGAAGGTCCCCACATCGAGCAGCAGAAATATGTTGTATCTCATCCAGTGCTGTACCTCCACCTCAGAGCTGCACTCAGCAAAGGTTCCTAAAAACAGAAAAAAAAGAAGACAGTACATGAAGTACATGAAGACAAACTATTTTCTAGTTAACTTGAAATCATGGAAATGTGTGATGGACTGACCCTGAGCCATGTAGAGAATGGCTCTAGCAACCTTCAGCCTCTTCTCCCGGGCAGTGACTTCAAGACTGTCCAACAGGCGCATAGCGTGAGCTCTGTGCTGAGCTTCATCGAGCTCTGTCCACTTCTTATCAGACACTAAGGCACAGCAGAGGTGAAGAAAATAAACTAAGATGCATACTTGCTTCATCTTTTATTTGTATGGCTGTGTATGTATATTCTGAGTGCTTACCATGAACTCTGAATTCCTCTTCAAAGCACTTCCTATTAAGAGCGAACTCTGGTTCTTCAGTATAACTGTAAAGCTCTGCAAGACACATGAAGAGTTTATAAGTAATTTGAACACATTATTAGGTGGTTACAGGTTCTTAAAGTGTGACACACACACACTTACACACACGTACCTGACAGCTCTGCAGCCCACTTATCTGTGTCCGAATATTCAAACTCCAGATCTGGAGACTCAGACTGCCCCTGTGCACAACACACCGCAGAGGTTAGAAAGAGAGCTACTAGATACAAAAAAAATGTAATTAATCCAATTTAATCACATCCGACTGATGTTAAGAAGTCACATTACCCAAACTCTACACACAAGCACATAAAAAACTGTTTTCTCATTTAATACGTGGTGGTATTTAGTTAGTAGTGTTTAATTTCCTTTCCAAAACTCTCCATAACAACAGCAACAACATCATCAAGAGTCAAAGCACCAAAATGTTCAAGTGACTCTCGCTAAGAGAAAGTGGTGGAAGTAGCATTTTGACAATTTACAATATCAAAAAATAAATTTGACTAGGAAACCTTCTGGATTAAAAGCCCACTTACGTTAACACATGTAAGCCAGCAAGTTGTACTTCAAGTGTGTAGTAAAAATGTTCCCCATTAGTATTTTACTGTTGGATTAATATTTCTCCCGCATTAATGTCGTTTGAGGCTTTTTACTGCTGATAACACTGTTTGAGGTTCAGCTTATACATTTTGTTGGGTTGTTTTATCTACAGCAGTGCATCATAATCACTATGATCCTCCTTTGTAGAGTACTTGAGTCAATGCATTTAGCTGCATTTCACCACATTTTAGTATTTAGCTACAGGTGAAACACTCCTCTGTGCTGGCAGCTACTCTCTAACAAAAGTTAAAATCTTTTAACATATATATATATATATATATATACATATATATATATATATATATATATATATATATATATATATATATATATATATATTAATCAGGCACGTTATCCACTTTATACGTGCCTATAAAGTACGGTATAAGGTATAAAGGTATAAAAACATCCAGTTGGCAACAGCAAGCAATACTGTTCGAAGTAGTTCAGGAGCACAAAGTAAAAAATAAGATGCAATCAAACACTGTTGTAATAGCACTATGTCCTGTTTAAGACTGGGTGCACCTGAGTGGTGGGAGTGGTGAAGGTTATAAAACCTCCACTTTCAGTCTGCTTACTCTCTTTGGAAAGTTTCATCATGACGCTGTTGGTTTGTTGGGTTACTTAGTTCTGTCACACTCAGTCAATTATGTTTTCAGTTGTCCATAAACACCGTGCACAGCTGATGTCCGTTACTTTAACACCTCACTATATTTTGGTTACATAAACCGCTTTGGGCACTGTTTGTTACAAGGCTGTACCAATAGTAGTAATAAACTTGTATTTGAGCATCTGTTACTGACAACTCTATAATCGCTTATTCTATAATTTACATTTCAGACTAGTTAATGTAGTCTCTGATTCGTAATATAAAGTTTATGAATCAATAACAATATCATGTGTACCAGCTGCAACACTGAAAGTAACAGTAACACACTGAAGCTGCCATCATGAAGCATTACAACTAAAGACAGGAGGATTTACTATTGCCACTGTGAGCCTACTTTTAAGAAAAGACTGGAAATAATACACCTCTTCAAGAATCAGTGCTACCATGACTGTCTCCAGTGGCTATTTAAACCACTACACGGAAACACTCAGCTTTTTTTCTTTAAACATCACACAAATGAGTGACCAATTTTGCATATATACAGTAAAATTACACTGTAATAACCGACTGTCGCATTAGAAAGATTAAATGCGTTAACAAGGACCTAAACAATCAGTTTTCAACAGGTCATTAGGTTCCTGACACATACACAAGCCTGGCCTGTAGCCGGCTAACGTCAGCTAGCCGTCTCCTGCTCGCTTTTCAATGTGTTAACACCGGAAAACAAACGGAACACCGTACAGCTAGGTACACGTACAAACACCGTAATAAAGGTCGTTTGCTGCTCTTAACTCCCGAATCATGTTAGAAATACTAATTGTGCTACAATGACAGAGCTAGCTAACTTTACACTAGCAGCAGGAAAGGCCTCGTCTCTTTAGCTAAAAAAAAAAAAAAAAACACGCTGGAAATCAACCATAAACATCTGGATATGTACCTCTGAATCTTTTCTTTGATTGCGGGTAAATTCGCCCCTGGTTTTGTTAGGTAGCATAGCTCTCTGCTTATTGTTTACAGGTAGCCCACTACCGTTTCCACCGACGTCCATAATTTTTGGGGGCGCAGTGAACTCTCGCGAGATGAGAAATGCGAGTCCGACTGTCGGACTCGCGTAAGCGCATCCGCAGAATCTTGTCCGAAGGTCCGCAGCAGAGGCCCGAGGTGCGGTTGTGTAGAATTATTTTTGAAATGAATTTTTCTCTGCCTCTTCAGACCTCAATCCCGAACTGACGCTATGATGATGAGATCAGAAGTCGGAGCAGAGCCTGACATCTGCTGCAGGACTCATTCAGGATGAAGAAAGTTCACAACTCTGCTTCTGTATTTAGGATCTGCCGTAGCTACTGTAGAATTCATGCGGGACTACTCAGAAACTTCTCTTCTACGTGATGGATAAACATCTAAAGATGTTTAAAATCCTCCAAAACAGTTTTAATTAAAGAAAATATATAATTCGCATTTATTGTAAATTGTGGATGAAGTTGTGGTCAGATGTTTGCATTCACTTTATCACGGTGCATGCATGGTCGAAGTGCAACTTACTAAGGGACGATAATATTTTGACCCTGTGTGGATTAGAGAAAATCCCAAGCTTGTGCAACCAGTTTTTGTTTTGTAAAGCCATTAAAGATGTATTCTCTACAAGCATAGGCTTGTTCACAGGATATCATTAAAAGCCCCAAATTGCTGCGTCATTCATGCCCATGATGGGTAGATGTAAAAATCTAATCACAACTGTAACCATCATAATTACATTATTTTTCAATGGTAAATGGACTAGTTCTTATTCTGCGCTTATTCAGCACTTTACACAACTAGTTCACCCATTCATACAAGCACTTTTTTCCCTATGCTCTTTCTAGGTAAGTGCTTTTTGTCCAACATGCACACACATTTATACTTGAATGGACCTTGCAATTAGAAATGACCTGCTCTCCCACCTGGCATACAGTCACCCCAGTTAGGGGCACATATGCCCAAATAAGATTATGCTGAGTGAAATGAACACAAAAAAATATTGTTCCATTTGGCTCGCTGTCAGTTACCCACATATTTTTGCCTGTGGCCTTAGTAAGCGAATAAACACTATGTGTTTATATGCCTCTCTGCATTTAATTATTAGTTATTCATTTCTGGCTCTCCACAGCATGTTTTTGTCCTGTCTTCCTCCCCTTAGCCCCAAACAGTTGCAGCAGATGGTCACCCCTCCCTAAGCCTGGTTCTACTGGAGGTTTCTTCCTATTAAAAGGGAGTTTTCCTTCCCACTGTCACCAAAGTGCTTGCTCCTAGGCGGTCATAGGATTTTTGGTGTTTTCTATTTTCTTTGTAGGGTCATTACCTTACAATATAAAGCGCCTTGAGACAACTGTTGTTTTGATTTGGTGCTATATAAATTAAATGGAATCAAATTGTGTAAAGCTTATTGTCTGTCTACAGGAAAATGATGTTTCTGAGCCATTTTCAAATTTAAACTGGAGTTTATTAAAGGAGAAAGTGAAGAGAAATTTAACAAGCTGTATTCAGTTGACATTATGAAAACAAACTAGAAACAAAGTTGAAAAATAAGCAAACATTATAGGTACTATATAATGTAGACAACCTTGTATTCAAATGTAACAATGTACAGCTTCCAAATCACAGTGGTATACTGATTAACTTCAATTTAACAAAAGTCAAGCTGTTTGTGCCAGTAATATAACATTCATTTGTCTCTATAACAGAAGAACAACTAGGTTAAAGTGACTGTCACTATTAGTTATAAAGCGAAGCATTTTCTGAGTGCCATTATGAAAGTAAATGTGCCATTATTACAAGAACTAACATAGAGAAGGTAAAAAAAAAATAAAAAAATCACAATAAATGTAAAAGGTAAATATCAGAATGTAAAATGCTGCTTATTCAAACTGTTTACAGTAATTATTAGCATACCTTTTATGGAATTTGTGAAACACTGATTTTTACAGAAGAAAGGCTGAGGATTCTTTGCTGCATAGCTATAACTGTATATTGCAGAGTAATAACTGTGACGGGCAATAACATGGATAAAAAGAAAAACGCACAGATGGTCCATGTGAATATAAATTACTAAGTGAGTTACAAGGCACTGTCAACTGATCAGTAACCATGGTTGCAGCACTCCTTTTACTGAAAATGATGTCCTCCTTGGCTGTAATGCCCTTAAAGCTGTTAGTGCAAAGATGAAAAGCACTTAGCAGTAGCACACTGTAGGCTACTATTCAATAAACAACAGGAGTAACTGGGGAGGGGCGCAACCTGTTCATTTAAAATTGAAAATTACTGCACAAATGAATTACGCAGTTTCTATAAATTCAGGTTTATGCTTAGTGCGGTGATGAAACAGGATCCTCAGTCATGTGGCGCGTTATTTTAAAATGGTAACAAGGTGTCAAACACTTGAGAGGAACAGCGGTGCTGTCAACTGTAAAGCGACCATCATCTCATACAGCACAATGAAATGTGTTGAAGAGCTGCAAGTTCAACAAGATACAACTATCTGTGTAATACCTAGTTTAGACATAAAATGAGTTGCTCAACTCATCCAAAGTGCCCACTGTTTAAAAAAAATCACATGTGAATATAACAGAGCAAAATGTGACTTTGCATTTAACAAGCCTCACAAGCATTTACGCCTCACAGTGCGTAAGCCTTTAAAATGATCACAATCTTCTGGAAACACACATACTGTGTTGGATTAGAATAACTATAATACCACAAGATAACGGGAGGTAAAGCTAATACAACAAAGCTCATCCATGTCTAGTC
The DNA here is from genome assembly GCF_963576455.1 of Neolamprologus multifasciatus. Taxonomy (NCBI): domain Eukaryota; kingdom Metazoa; phylum Chordata; class Actinopteri; order Cichliformes; family Cichlidae; genus Neolamprologus; species Neolamprologus multifasciatus. The sequence goes on along the minus strand of NC_140443.1, from coordinate 20,369,522 downwards.
CCAGAGCATTTAGGAAACAACAGTTACTTTTCCGTTGTTAGCATTCTTTAACAGAGTCCTGAGACAAATCTAACAAGACACGGCATTATCAGAGCAGCTGATCAGACGCTGCTGTATGTACAGTATAAATGTGTTGTATGTGACAATGCTCAGCTAGCTTTACATAGCCGCCAATTTCAATTTACTCTGAACAGCTAAACCTGAAAAATGACACGGATCACAGACATGATTATATCCCTCTAATTTACAGGTGTGCTGTAAATATTCAATTCAAACCAACAGATTACGCATGAATACTAAGATTAGATAGTGCAGATGCATTGACATATATTTACAAATAATTAGAGATATTTGAATGCCCTGAGGTACAGATATAACTCTCACCAGACACCAAAACCTCATAAATGGACAAATTCTTTTTCAAGAAAAGAAAAAAAAAAGACAAGCTCTTACATTTGCTATGCTCAACAAGCGCTTATGTTTCTGTTATGCCCAGTGAAGGTTAGCACTAATTGTGAGGATACTACAACAGGAGTGTATCTTGTGTATGGAATGTATAAGGTGATTAAGTGCTTTAATATCAAAGCAGGAAGAAACGATTAAAGCAGCACAGAGCAATTTCTGACCACTGGACAGTAAAAATACTCAGAGGAACAAAACTTTGATTTACAGTCAGCTCATCAGGTTATTATGGCTCATCTGTAAGCAAACGATTGCCTACTCAGCAGATACACAGGAAAAACTGATTTGACATCCGATTAATGCCAAAATCACTGGCTAGTTTAAAAGTAACATTAAGTCTCATATCAACTGGCCTTTCAACTCCGATTTGGTCCACCTACTCCTGAGAGAAGAAATTAAAAAAAAAAACAACAACCAGGAGTTTAAATCATGTCACTTTTTTTTTTGCAATTGTTGGCTTGTCTGTTTTTAAGAAAAAGACTGCAAACAGTTTTAAGCACAATATTGATGAGAATGCCAAAAATAAGGAGCTAAAAGTGCATAAAAAGCACAGTAAGCTCCTGAGATTCCTGGGTTTGGCATTTTAAGTGACTGCTTTGCAGTACATGGAGGGAATGATTATACAAAAATAGTGCGCTGGTTTAGCATTTTTAACAACTAATATTTCTGAACAACCACAACCCTCCTTTCACAGTCATTTGGCACAATATGCTGTATACCCAACAGCTTTCAGAATGGAAACGCATGCAATTAAAAAAAAATCATATATTTTCTTTTTTTTGCATGTGTTACCTCACATGAGCTGAGTGCATACGCTTCACTTTTCATAGCCAGCTTGGGTGTCATTGGTAAAGCAGCAAAACTTTCTACAGTCACTAAAATACAAGTAAATGAGCCATGTGTCCCATGAAGGGTAAAAAATACAATACACAAATCTTTTTTTTTGCCTGGAGGTCGGGTACTAATCAGGAATCATCCACATGTTGTTGTTCTCAGGTGAGACAGACTAATACCTGTGAATAACAACAACAAAAACAGGTAATGTGAATGCAACACAATTCTTAAAAATTGTTTATGTGTTGGCAAACAACCTAGTGCAATAACAATAAGTTAATATAAGTTTCAAAATATTTCCCCATTTCAAAATTTTAAAAGTGTGTAAAATGTACCTGTAGGAATTGGGTTTAAAAGGGCCATTCTTATTCAGACCCAGGTATTTTGCCTGCTCGGTCACTAAGCTCCGTCAGGTGGCATCAAACGTGGCCAGATGCAGACTCGCAACATATTCATCTGAAAAACAAAGACATCCATTAATAAGAAAGAAATGGGCGCACACACAGAAGATGGGTATCTGTCAGTTCATGCACTCCATTCTTGCAGGCGTCCATAAATAATGCCTGTAGGCTTTCAACATGTAAATAATACAGGCAGTGGTTAAGTATTTAAATCCTTACCCATCTTTTGGGAAGCAAGTAAACGTCTTGCTTGTAACGTCCCTCTGGAGCATTGTACAGCTCAATGAGTGCCAGAGCCTGAAAACAAACATCAATAACACTGTTGAAATTTTATTGCACATTATGAATTTAATGAATAGCGCAGGATTAAATTATGAACTGCTGATTATAATGAGAGAGTGCAACTATGAGCAGAAACAGCATGTAGATGTTGAGTGTCCTGTGTATTATAACATATCAGCGTCAGCAAATGAGCTTATCTGCAAGGACAGCCATCTAATTACAGAAAATGGAAAAAACAACAACAAAAAAAAAAAAAACCCACACTGATTCCTATGTACTCTGCTATCTCCACCAGACATCAACAGCAAATATGGTCTAGCTTCAGCTGCCGTCAGCATCCAATTACATGTTACCTGAGTGGTGGCTGTGATGGACAACACAAAGGTAGGGACAGTGGAACAGCTGAGGTTCAGGAGACGTCCCTATTGGACAAAAAACAACACGTTATCGCAGGCTTTAAAAAGAAATTTAATCAAAGGTCTATAGCACAATTGTTACAGTCTAACGTAAGCTGAAAGCGATTTGATATGACAGCACATTAAAGAGGAGAATGGATCGGACTGGATCAACACTGTTTATTAACAAGGATGCTATCAACCTGAGATCACACGTGCATAGCTGTAACGCAGTTTAATGTTGTGTAGCTATAACTGACACAAATGCATAAGTGAAGGGACACAGACACAGGCAGTCACCTCAGCCAGGAGGATAATTCTCTTGCCATCAGGCCAGATGACATGATCCACCTGAGAGCGGACTCTCTCCCAGGTCAACTCGGGGGTCCGTAGACTTGCCTAGTTGAGACGAGAACACAAGTAAACCTCGTTTTGTGATCATTTAAAATGACAGAATATTTATTTGATCTTTACTTATATGTATAATGGTGGTATTAAATTTTAAATTCTACCATCATACGTTAAAGCACTATTTTACCACATCAATCTCAGTGTTGGAATGTCCCATGTTGCAGACAATGGATCCATTTTTCATTCTGTCCAGCTGGTCCCTGGTCACCACGTTCTTATTTCCTACAGAAAGGCACAAACATATACCATCCTCATCTATTACAGGAGAAATAAACGCTCTGGAGCCCTAAGAAGCAGTGGAAAACTCCATGAACTTAAAACTTCTTATGTTATATTAAAAAGCTATAAAAATGTCAGTGAGTACAACACTTTTGTATTAAATGTAGTTACCAGTGCATGTGATGATGACATCTACTTGGCGAATGACTTCATTAAGCTTGACCACTCTGAATCCGTCCATGCTATTTACACACAAAAGAAGGAAGAGATTCTGCATTCAGCTCAGGCCTGGACAGTGACAGGCTGGAAAATCTCTTTTTACTGACAAGCAAATCAATTGTTGATTGAGTGTGTAGTGCATCTGAGTTAAAGCTGATCATTAGTTTTTCATATCTTTGTCAGATAATTAACACGAACAGTTTTCTGGACAGCTCGGTTTTATCTCTGCAGCTTTTTCCTGTTCCTATCGCTCGATACATCATCAGTTTTCCTCACCAGGCCTGCAGGGCACAGATGGGATCAATCTCTGTCACATAGACAATGGCTCCCAATGCTTTCAGAGCAGCACAACAACCTTTTCCAACCTGAAAAGACAAAATAATGTAGATAATTCATGAATGGCAAACTACAGAAAAGAGTTTAAAGGGCATGTTTAAAATGTCTCACACATTTTCACAACTATGCGATTATGATTACTGCAGAATGATAAACTGAAAGGAAACAACTCACCTCGCCGTAACCACATACGACCACCTGTTTGCCTCCGAACATGACATCTGTGGTTCTCTTCAAACTACAGACATTTAAGACACAAAATTAGCACATTTTGTAGAATTGGAAAACAAAACTGCCAATCTGTAATAGTGTTTGCAAAATTATGGCACACAGTAAAATGTTATTTGGTACTGCTTGTATCAAAAGTCTCTGTAATATATCCTAAATTTCCACATTGTCACACTGGAGTTTGTGCGCTCTAGTGATCCTAAAAGCCATGTTGTCCAGGGAATTTTTGTTGCCCCAAATGAAGCAGTTTAAGTCTCTCAGGGTCTTCTTCATGAATGTGGGAGTTTGACTGACTGATTGACTCTATGTGTTCGATGATGCTGACAATGTTCAAAATGTTCAAAACGATGTTCAAATCGATGTTCAAATGTTCGATGTTCAAATGTTCAAAACATCCTACACACAGTCATTTATAGCAAGTTACCATGTTGGTCCCATTCTATTTATATAATTCAGTTAGTCATTCATATTAGACTAAATAAGCTGTGACAGCAGGAGTGCAGTGGGTTTCTGGGTTAAGAACAATCCCTCAGCAGAGATGCAGGCATGAAACGTGAGCCCCTCATGTTGTCTGCAGAGAAACTTGAGCCACTTCACCAATCCTTATCAGAAGTGGCTCGCTGTTCTACACAATATTCATTATAGTGCAATAGCTTTAATAAAGGAAACAAGCTGATTAGGCAAGGCACCAAAAATATGACAAATTACACCTGTCAAATAGAGGGTATTAGAAAATAAGACCTGCTTCCAATACAAGCCCACTTCAAATTAAATTAACACAGTAATGTGGAAGCCAATTTTCTCAGTTAGCCCTGGTCACTAACCGAGGAAATATCATTAGAATTTAATAATGGAACACCTGCTACTTGACAACATTGTACCTGCTGATAATTAATCCAGAGGAACAGCAATAAATTTTCTGCAGTAAGCACAGAAAAGCACAGCAAGCACTGTTCCATGCAGAAATGTGCACACACTGTTAAAGAACACTAGACCTTTTATGCTGCCAAATAACAGTAGGGTTATAAATGTAACTGTGCTGTCAGGCTGTTTCAGAGACTGCAGAGTCTGCAATGTTCACACTAGACAAGTTTTTACAAGGGTAACATCTCTTTAAAAATCAAGTTTACATCTTTAACGGCAACATTCTTTGTGATAGCAGCATATGAGGCTGTCCGTCCTCCACTAACATCAATTATGATTGTTATTAATGAATAATGCTGTGATATATGCTTATTTTTCTTTACAACGTGGTCATGAGACCCTTTTACAACACAAGTGATGCAGCTGAACAAAGAGATTTTCTCCATTTTAATCCTCACTCTCTTCACTCCTGTGAAAAGCTGACCCAAAAGCCAAAAGAATTACCCGCAGTCCAAGTCGACCATCATCCAGAGATTTAAGCACATTGTGTTTGCACCCACTAACATGATGCTGAGATGAAAAGCAGACCATAAAGGGCCTGTTCTGCCAGATTTCCCCACTTGTAGACAAATGATAACACAACACAAAATTACCTTGCTTAGCTCCCTCTGGAGCGAGAGAAATCTTTATATTACATTGATTCAAATATAAAGTGTGTACATAGAGATGGATTTGTATAAAGAAAAGCACATATATCTAAAGGTTTTAAACTCTAAGTTGATAAGTTACTAAAATTACTGTATTCCCCCTTTCCCCCCCTTAAACCATGTTATTTAAGTTATCCAACATACAAACTGTAATATTGTTTATACATGAGCAAAACATTTAAAACCCGAGCTTACTCACCCATCCAAGATGGACTCTCTGCAGCAGTACAGGTTATCAAACTTCTGCTTTGTCACAGAGTCGTTTACATTCATCGCAGGCACACACAGTTTTCCAGCTTTAGACAGCTGATACAACCTAGACAGAAACATGATGGAAACATGTTGGCTTGCAACTAAATGTGTCAAGAAAGCAAATATCCACATATCCAAAAATAAATTACCTGTGAACCCCAGTGACACTCTCCTCTACAATGCCCCTGATCTTCTTGAATACATTGGGGTATTTCTTGTACATCCAGTGTGTCAAGTCTCCCCCATCATCCAGGATCTAATAAACAGGAGGAAGAGATTCGTCATCTTCTTATAAACAGAGCGTGGTGTTTCTCATCTTCTCTTCAGTAATTAAATATTTACAGACTGTTATTAATGAATGGGTTCTTCTTCTGGTGTTATTTGGGTCTTTTCAACATTGCTGTTTGTGTACATCATTCACATATTACACCTGGCAAAAGAAATGTCCATGTACAGCACCCGAAAAATGTTTTCCACAAACCATATTAGGTTGCCAGGCCTCAGTGTTGATACAGCGGTCAATACACCACCAGAAGTCATCTTCAGACTCCCCCTTCCAGGCAAACACAGCCACACCTAAAACATAGCAGATGGGCGATAGTATCTCAGTAGCAGTACGTCATATCAAGAAACCACTTCAATGTTGATGAGCAATTACGTTGTCTCATTCATTTCACAGAGCAGAAACTGGATAAACTGCATGAAAGCATACATAAAGTCTTAAATAAAGACAGTGAATACAGTCAAATTCACCTCTTCGCTTAATAACTGGTATTATAGATGTAATATCTCACTCATCTCAGTGGAAACCAAAGATTTTTCATGACATAGTATTTGTTCAAATGAAATGTGTCACACTCCAAACAGATGATATCAATATGATTACTGGGTGTAAAAGCAAGTTTGAGACCAGTTTAATAGTGGCAGACATTTGTACTCTCTACGTGCCCTTCAGTTTAATGAACAGCTCAGTACAGTACGTACAGCAGTAATTAAATGAGCACTAGACACCCTGTAAAAAATGCAGATCAGTGAGACTCCCCCAGCCTTCCCGATCATGACGAGTCTACTCTGAAAATTTAATGCACACTTTGACCATCACATAGCAACCGCAGATAAAGGACATAAAGAGTGCTGCTAATTCACTACATGGACAGAGTTATGTGTTCCCATTAAGTCTGCAGGGATGAACTGTCATGAGTTTAACATTTACAAACCGTAACCTTGGTTTTAAAAGCCACGAGACGCTCCCACAACAGAACAAACCTTTGCTCATTAAAGATTAAAAAGAAGCCTTATCTGATCCTGTGTTCTGCTGTTATCACAATGTTGTTTGCAATCAAGCTCGCCTAGAAGACCCAACATGGTCTTTGAGCTTCTTCACCATCTCTGCTGCTTACCTGTCTCCGACAGGGCAGCAGCCACTTCATTCTGTGTGGAGTATATGTTGCATGCGGTCCAGCGGCACTGAGCTCCGAGAGCAACCAGAGTCTCAATCAGCACCTGAAGAAATACAGTCACAATAAGTGTATTTTATTGTTATATAACACATGAATTTACCATGACCCACGTCTACATACATTATCTTTAACTCTTTGGGATCATCTGGCTGTTGACAGCCCATGAACACAGCCAGCTACATACATTTTAATTGAAATACAATAGATTTTCTTTTTACTCATTTAATTCAAAATAATAATATAAGGAAGCACGAGCTTGTGTGAAGTAAGAAGCAGTTAAATAGTGATTTAAAGTCCTATATGACGAAGAGACACAATCACAGTGCGGTCTTTGCTCAGGCGTTGAAGCTCGATGTCAGAGATGAATCTTACTGCAGTCTGGGCAGTGATGTGAGTGCAGCCTACAATCTTGGCACCTGCCAACGGTTTCTCACTCTGTGCTCTCTTCCTGAGTGAGATCAGTGCCGACATATCTGAAAACAAGATTACATAATGAAAATAGTCAGTGGGAAACACTTCAACGCAGACGATGCAGTAGAAAAGAAATTCATCCTTTTCTTTTAGCAGGCGTTACAGAATAAAACTAAACCTTTAACAGTTAAAGGCAGTTATCTTTATACAGAGCTACTGGCTATTTTTTGAAAGATGGATAAAGGGACTCTTTGAAATATACAGTTTTTACTTTCCTCTCTTGGGTGGAAATATGTAGTGTTATAGTTGGTTGTGTGTTGTATTTCTTAAATAAAGCAAGCCTCTAGGCCTGTGTGACCAGGGCTTAAATAACAGCAGCAGCAGCAACAGCAGCGAACAAGCTTAAGTTTCCCATCTGCTCCAGTGACGTTTTGCCAGCAAACAGACCTTTAAAATGCTGCTTTAGGTTCCAAATGTCAGTGTTGCTCAATAATGCAGAGTCTGTTTATGAATCATGTCCAGATTTTCCTTCTCTTTTTTTCATGTTGTACGAAATACTACAGGCAGGAATCATGTTAATGTTTTATTGTCGAGAAATTATAAACAGATGAATACTGATTGATAAATTTAGTAAAGATCTTAAGTGTGAACTATAAATGTATCATGAATTTTTTTGTTTTAAATTAGGATTATAAAATATTGTTGTTACATTCGTAACTGGCACATTAATAAGGCCTGCTTCTCAGCATCAAACACTCATCTGCACAGATACTTAACTCTTGTATGACGACACTAACAAGATTTTATTCTGTATCATATCCAGACATGATTAATACCATGTGGCTCATCTTATTAAAGCACAGGTTCTTTGATCCAAAGCAAGAAAGAATGGACAATGTGCTAGAGATCTTAACATCTTTTGAGATGTGATATCATGACAACTACTTTCCTTTTTACAAACAAATTAATATCACTTACAGCAGCGACAGACTGAGAAAGTTACTCACATTACTCAATAACTTCAAATAACCTTATGTTCGGGGTGAAATATTCTACCCTTGAAATGTCACACTTCAGTTGTGTAAGGGGATTTATTTTTAGGCGACAGTGTTATTCATTGCTACCTAAACATTAACCTTTGATTCCTGTTTTGTTTTCCTCCACAACACTTGTAAATTTAGTAGATGTTGCTTAAATGAAATGCTGAGATCACTTCACGCTCCTCGTGCTGACCTTGCTCTGCGATCTCAATCTCCCGCCTGCCAAATTCAGCCTGCTTGATGTTCTTGACACAGAAGTCACTGCTGCCCTTGCTGTTGACCTGAGTTTTGTCCCGTGGCGAGGTCTCATCATCAGAGCTGTCCGTATATGATGCAGCTGTAAAAGAGGGTTTTATTATTAACACCAACCAAACTCAAGATTCAGGAAGTTAAGCAATCATTTTTGCTGAAGGTCAAAATGAGATGAGGATGACAAAAAGAAGCATTACCACAAAACCTATAACAAAGAAATGTACGAATATTGATGTCATCAAATTGCCTAACGGACTCCTCTCATTACCTCCATAAATACAACACAGTGTAAAATCTTTTGCATCTACATCACAAATGACACACACGTGATTCTGGCTCCTTCTTACCAGAGCTGTAGCTGTCTGTGGAGGACTGGGAGATGGAGCGGGACAGGGAGCGACGGCCTGCCTTGGTGGGGAACCTGCTGAACTCCTGCTTGTCCTCCACAAACTGGATTTGCTAAAAAAAAAAAAGAAAAAGAAAAGAAAAAAAAAAAAGGGCAGACAATGTAAGCCACACACACAACCAGTTTAATGTCTTGTGATAATTTTCTTGTGGCTCAGCTAAATGTTAATTTCTTACAGTCCTTCAGGTGCCAGAGTAGAGCTGTTTTTGTCTTTCTTGTATAGTATAATGACTTTAATAGATTTGAATGGAGCAGAATCCCAGAAAATTACTGGCAATGTAAAAATCCCCCTCAAAATTGTGAGCTCATTTCAGTTTATTACCAAAAATGGATGTCTGGCTATAGCCCAGCAGACGCTGCATCATCAAGACTGATGTTCCAAAATTAAGCTGCTCAAGCCATATTTTGATTTCGATGACCCCATCTGACTCGTGCTAGTGTAACGATTGTAACTATCGACTCTCGGCTTTTCTGACGTCGAAAAATTCCCTGTCGTGTTATTTGATCCCCTGCAGGGGTGTACAAATGGCAGGAAAAAATAAAAAATAAATCACCTTATATGACCTTTTAAAACTCTCCAGCTCTGGTTCCAGTGCAGTGTGTTAAGCCAAACGCGTGACATTTTGCTCACATTGTTGTGGTATTTAAGCAACTGACGTGAAATGAGTGCAAGTCTGAATTGTACCTACTGATTACTTTTCAGAACTATGAAACAGTCCTACTCCCTGTGTGTGCTGCAGGCTCTCATCTTGGGGGGGTTTTTTTGGCCTTCAATAAAATATTTCTCTGCATGATAAGGGTTTAACCTTGCCCCTTTAACGCAAACAGTACACATTACTGCGAGATGAAGAAACCGGACTGGTATTTTTGTTGTGTGTAACTAACTTCATGCCTGGACAGTTTGGGGTATTTTTGGCTTTATTTATTTTTTATTTTTTTTGCAACAACAAAAAAACTTATGCTGACAGGGATTTTCCACTCTCAAGGTGCTCCAATGCAAACAGAGGACAGGGGGATTGCCCCACCTCCGCAGTTTCTGGAATGTGTTGGAGTATCAGATCCAAGTATCCAAGTATCAGATTTAAAGATCACCCTAGACAATAAATTATATACATGCATAACAATTAATCTGTGCTTTACTTCCACAGTTTGCCATTTGTTTTTCTTCCCACAGTTGCCAAGTGCTCGCTCTCAAGGGGTCGTCTGATTGTTGAGTCTTAACCTTACAATATAAACGCACCTTGAGGCAACTGTTTTGTGATTTGGCGCTATATAAATAAAACATGAATAGAACTGTAAATTAAATATTCTCATCATTCCAATTAATTATCTTGACTTGAGGTGCCCCATCCACATACTTGCTAAACACCATGGTAACAGAAGACAATGAGGAGCAGTCTTCTTGTGATTTAGGTGAAAAACACCACATAGTTCAGCAGGGTGGTGTAGGTTACAGGGTCCCAAGGCCCAACTGAATGAAACATACTGTTTTATGTGAGCTGTTGGGGGGGTGGGTTACCAGAATGATTGAGTATGTGGTTAGCACGGACTCAAAGGTATTGAGTCTGTATTACTATATTTAATCAGGACTCTGTGCATGTTCCTATTATTTCCGGCCATTTGATAAACAAAAAATGTGTTTCAGAGGAAATGAAACCTTTTTTTTGTAGTCATGTTTTAAGTAGTGGGAGGAAGACACATCTGTCTGTATATTCCCCACATGGAACCTAAAGTTAAAGGTGAAGTAAGGGCTAGATATTTTAAAAATGAATCTGAGCACATACCATTTGGCAATATTTTAAGGAAAACTTAAAACTTCTTTTTGTGTGTGCCCCCCCCCCCCCCCCCCAGTGTGTTACAATATTCTTCTTTGCCATCTGTGATTTAATCACACGTGTTGCTTTATTTTAAATGCCTGTCAAAGAGATTACAGTCTTTCTGATATCAGAACTCCAGGAAGCCCAGACTTAACCATTATCCCTCCAATTCCAACTGTAAATAATTAGTAAGCTTGAAACTTAAATGTCTTACACTAAATATGTAAGAATACATAAGCATTACATTTAAAATCAAAGGTCAGTAATCTCAACTGTGCTGTCATAGAGGACATGCTGATAAGTGTCCTTTATGTTCACATTTCCCAATTCTTCTTGATATCAGCTGAGCACAACTATTTTGAATTCAGCAATACAAAAACTTTGAACTCTTTAGGGTCAAATGTTTGGCTCCTGACTTTGCAAGCTAGTGACGCTTCAGTGTAAAGATCCTTCCTAAAACGGTATGAGGATGTGAAACAGTCAAGTATAAAAGGAACATCTGCCTGATATGTTCTTGGCTGAGCATGCTGACTCTTGCATTTGACAGACTCCGTGCCCCATGTCGAGCTATATGCTTTCTAAATGCAAAAACTGTTGCATTGTGCATTGTGATTTGTCCACTTCAGTGCAACTTATATGGAGTGTGCAAACACTGTCCATTCAGCCTCAAAGGTGAAAGGCGCAGCTCTTCCTTGTTCCTGGAGTGTGTCAAATAACTTCTTTTTGCAAGTTTTACAAGGAACAAGTGGTTCTTTTGTTTCGCAATTTCAGGTCAGAAGCCGCTGCTGAAAGTGTGCTGAAACTGTAGTAAATTTGTAATACGGGGGATATGTGAATAAAAATGCACAATTATAAAGTTTTATTGTTATTATTAGAGGTGTGACCCATTATACACATGCAGAAAATGCTTAAGTTTCTTTGGACTTGACGTGTGACTCTTTAATTACTTAATGTGGGTTTAAACAACTTTTTAATTCTCTTGTCACACGCAATAGCAATGTGTGTGGACTGTTATGGGTGCACAGATACCCTAACCCCCTGTGACATATAACTCATTAGTACCATATATATTTTCTTAAAATCAGAAGTCTTTGAGCTCTAGTAAAATGTATTCACGTTGCAAAAAGAAGGTGAAGTCTGACTATACAAATACCCATAAACAAAGAAGATACAGCACCTATAAAGTGCTGTTATCGCGCTAAAAAGAGCCTTGGAGGTTTGTTTTATTATCCAAGGGTCCTCCTCGGTGCCGTTATGCTTACACCTGGTGCAGACTTACCTTTTTAACCGGTTTGTGAGTGGGCACAGCGCTGAAGACAGTCGACAGCTCTCCCATGGTTATTTCGCTGTTTTTGCTCACGGTCATGGCTGAATATCTTTCCGCTACGTTCTCGCTCTCCTTCACCTCTTTGCTCGCTTGCTTCACTTCCAGCTTCGCCTCTCCGACCGGTTCGGACATCTCGCTGCTGGCTTATCTATCTTTACCCGGACAGAAATACAACAACCAACCGTTGAGTCTTCTCTAACGTCAGAGGCTAGCGTTATGTTATGGGTGTCCTCGAACTGCTAGCTGGTTACGTCGCAACTGCTAACGGATAAGAGGCTGTCAGATTGCGAGCACGTGAAAGCAGGCAATAAACGCAGGATTTAAGCAGGTGGTTTTGCCTAGTCGACTTTGATTTGGTTGTGAATCGTTACGTAGTCGATTTCCTAACGCAGGCGGGACGTGGTCCGTGCTGTTTCCCGGCTGGCTCTCCTGTCACCTGGCTGACCAACTTTGTGGGCGGTTACTAACAGACTGAGTGGGCGGCTCGCGTGTTAAGCTACGTTCAGGGTAACTGGGATAGCACGTTACGAATGATGAACACGTCCTTTAATTTACATTTTAATGTATATATATTGCCTTTTTGGCCAAATTTGACATGTTAGATCCCGTTATAGTATAGTACTTTCGGTTTTGTGAGATATGGCGGACGTATGTAACTTTAACTTTACAGTTACAGTTTCCCCCACATTTTAGTCGTAGTCTAAGCAGGAAGTATGTCCCAATTCCACACTGTAAATAAACACAGTGTGTACTCATTTGTTTTGGCAGGGAGTAAACAGCCTTTGTACTCAGGAAATTGGACGTGTATCAGTTATACGTGGATCAAGCTATTATTTTGGAAAACCACTGGCAGAAAAATCTTAGAAAAATCTTGCCAAGAAAATACAACCATAACACGTTTTATTTATTATGTTTCCACTTCTTTTCTGTGATTCTGTGAATGAAGTTATCTTATTAGCCACAACTTACTCTTTTCAAAAACAGAAAAAATTCTGTTTTCCAGTATGCATTACATTTGTACATTAGTATCTCAGTAATAATATGGTAGGAGTGAAGGATGGGTTTAAGGTGGGTGGGTGATTACATCAGTTTGGAGGGGTGATGGACAGGCTAGTAGATGAGGTCAGACAGGATTCTATGTGGACTATAATGTTTGTAGACAACATTGTAATCAGTAGTGAGGGTAGGGAGCTGGTGGAAGAGGTTTGGACACAAAGTTAGAGAAGCAAGGCTGAGATGGATTGAACGTGGGATACGTGGGATAGTGAATATATTTTACAAGGGATGTTGAAGATGAAGATGCAACGCAGTAGAAAAAGAGAAAGACCACAGATAAGATTCATGGATGTAGTGAAGTAGGGCATGATGAGGGCTGGAGGCCAGGGATAGGGTGAAATGGGGACAGGTGACCAGATGACCACTGTGGTGGAGACCCCTAAGGGAGCAACCGAGAGAAGAAGAGTCCCAAAGTGCTTTATTGTACAGAGTACAATTTATTTATACCTTTATTAGTTCAAATATCTCTATTTCTCTTAATATCATTTGAAGAAATACTTTACATCAATTTAACTATGCTATGTAACTCGTTAGTAACATAATTTTTCCTTGAGCTCTGGTAAATGTATTCACACTGTAAACAATACATTCCTCTGAAGGCCATGTACAAGGACTGGATAGAGTGAAAAGGCAGCCAAAACTTGGACAACTGTTGTTGGGGAGGGGGGCAAAGGAAGGAGGCGACATTAACCCCGCCCTCTCGAAAGTGGCATCCTGTTAATCCACTGACGTCACGCCATTTTCCACCGAAGACGAAAAGGCACAATTTAGCCGGATCACAATCGATAATCTGAGCTGATATTTACACCTAAAACGGTAGCGTTTCAATTTATTGCGTTGTTATATGTTTGTAAAACGACCTGTTGTGAGTTTACTTCACATATGTGAATGTATAGTATAAATTTCTGCGGCTGCTAGCCGAGTGCTGCTACCGCTGAGCAGGCCTCGGTAGGCGGCAGCCATTTTAGCTTCCTGTAAATAAGCTGTTAGCCTCGAAACACAATGCAGCGTCGAATATGCAACAATATAGTTGGAGATATAAAGCAAACGAGTTAACTAAGGCATTTGAGATTCGCTTCGTCTGGCGGTCTGTTTTTGTTTGTTTGTTTTTTAAGTTTCCGTTAGCATAACCTGCAAATCCAGCGCAGAAAGTAGGCCAAGCTCCCAATTCGTTTGTGGGTCATTAGGTAGCATGTATTGCACTGTGGTAAATGGCTAAGTGAGAGAGAGTGTGACCAGTCTTTGTAGTGTAAAGCGCTTTGGGGTCCATAGGGACTAAGTAAAGCGCTATACAAATACAGGCCATTTACCAGTCTTTGACTTAGAGCTAAAACATTAATATTATTCTGCTCATTTTTCAGATACAGTCATGCATCGTGACTGTCCCCTTGACTGTAAGGTGTACGTTGGAAATCTCGGCAACAATGGAAACAAGACAGAGTTAGAAAGAGCATTTGGCTACTATGGTCCTCTCCGGAGTGTTTGGGTGGCCAGGAATCCCCCAGGCTTCGCCTTTGTAGAGTTCGAAGATCCCAGAGATGCAACTGATGCCGTGCGGGAGCTTGATGGAAGGTAGGTGGCAACCTATGCAAATCAGTTTATGCATGCTCAATCATCCAGGTCAGGTAAGTGGATTCTGTTCATCTGGACATGGCGTTTTCAGTGGAAGATGATGAAACGTTTCTTACTGAAAACGCTGCATCCACATGAATAGTCTACTTAAATGAAGGTATTGCTATTGGATCGGTACTACTCCTTCCCTCAAGTTCAGGACATTGCTCCCATTCCGCAGAAAGGAGAGCTCCTCTCATGCAGTCACACTTTTAACAATGATAACATGTTATTGGTCATCACATCTGTTACATTAGCAGACATTTAGACTACATTCAGACATTCAAATGATATATTCAGCCCACTGAAGTGTGCTAAGTAAGTCATTTTATTGGAAAAACGAGGAAAAATACTTTCTATTTATGTTTGTTTTTTTTTTTTTCTTTTGCAGGACTTTGTGTGGCTGTCGGGTGCGTGTGGAGTTATCTACTGGCGAGAAGCGTAGCCGCACTCGAGGCGCTCCCCCTTCATGGAGCAGGCGTCCTAGAGACCGAGACGACTACAGGCGGCGTAGCCCACCACCCAGACGCAGGTGACCTACATGTTGTTGTTGGCCAGTAGACACGATAACCAATCTATTCTGCACTTTATTCTTGCTTGGTCACTTACCGGTTCAACTTTCTTGCCCACAGTACAGTTCCCTTTAATTGCATTTGGGTTTCCAGTGTAGGTATTTCTAGTGTTTGTGACCTTTTCTGGTGATTATATATTTGTGGGTGTTGCAATGCCTAAGGCTTGCAGATTCATCTTCATTGACATTAATGGTCATTTTATGGAAGGAGCCACACAGATAGTCATTCACCATCATGTAGTGGAAAAAGGGGCATTATTTCAGAATATAGAGAGGGCTGCCTTTCTGTTTCTGAGGCATCTAAAGTGTGGTCTGCAAGACCTAGGTTATAAAGGCTTCCTTTGAAACGCACATTTTTGTGCAGTCTCATTTTAACTGTTTTAAAAAGGCAAAAATGGGTGTGGGGAAACAGATTTAGGCAGTCAGTAAAAGTATAGGCTAAGTATAAGTATACATTTTGGGGGGAATAAAAGTGCCAAATGTGATGCAATTTTTTTTCTTTTTGTTTGAGGATGCTTTTTATTTTTCATCTATATTAATAAGAATGAACCCGTTGCAGAGCCACCACCATGCCTCTTCTCACCACCCTCTGAGTCAATCAACTAGTCCTCTTTCAGCATCATGTGACTGCTGATCATCGGGCCGCAATCAGCTTGGCTGGTGCTGTCACATGACCCAGGCATGGCCAGTCGTCAGGTTGCACCAGCCCATTGGTTCCTCAGCATGCCGTTCTCAACCTCCTCCTCCTTCAACCTTAACCCAAACGGCAGCGGCCACCTCACATTCCCGACCAATCAGCGTATTACGTTCCCAAATGTCTACAACCTACCAGCAGCAGCCTTCGGCTAACCAATTAAAGCAGGAAAAAAGCCACAGCCAGCCCCCATCTGCCTGCCACCTAATCACCTTGCAGCATCTGGCCAGTCCTATTCAGCCAATTCTACCCACCCGGCCGACAGTCTGCCTCCCTTTCGTCATTTCTAGCTTGTTGAAAACCAAAAATACTAGTAAGTTTTCCTGCTTCATTCAGTACACTGCTGATTACAGTTTTAAAAGTGAAGAGACAGCTGGTTTAAAAGGGTTGTTCTTTTTTTTTTTAAATTATTATTATTTTGATCATAAGTTTGTCATTTTGTCGTCCACCATTTCTGTAGTCCTTGTTTCAAGGGGGGATGGACCAACATCAAATATCTGGAACGTCATGTTTCCAGAGATTTCGATGATAGATAATCATCTGGTATGTCTTGGGGCTCTGAGCAGAATTATGAAGTCACATCAAAACTTTCCTTAAACACCCCCTATGAATATCAGATCTTTTTGTGTGTGTGTATGTGTGTGTTCCAGGTTTGAGATCTTAGCCTGGCTGTTTCACGAGGCTTATTCCATGTGAAAAATAAATTTTGGTACCAATTTCCATTTCTGTACATTTTTCCCTTAAAGTGCAGTGGACTGAATTCATACAGATGGTGGCCCAAATGGTGTGCTGGGTTTTTGATTCCCCACATCAGAGCCGATCCACAGTACGATATCAAATTACCTTAAGATGAAAATCCTGCTGGTGTTTCATCCCTCGGAGCTCTGAACCTACTGCTTATGAATCACGGGACGAATCCTAATCTGCATTTCAAAGTTAGACTGAAATATAATTGGACTTTATTGAAAGGTGCATGTTTTACTGTGGGAAAGGTGAGAGGTGGTTTCCTCTGCACCTGCCATCTTTATGTGCTGGGTCCACTGCCAGTGACTTCTGTTTTCTGGTTGAAGTCTTTGTTTTCCTTGGAAAAACACGCAAGTCGTTTACTTCCATTTTGAGTTCTTGAGATAGCCAAAGGGCTGTGCTGAGGGAGCCCCGTGTAAGAAAAGGAGTAAATAATGTGGAGCTCTACACAGTGATCAATCCATCTGTCTTTGTCCTTAACACGTTTGTATTTTCCCTGCGCAGATCCCCACGCAGGAGGAGCTTCAGCCGCAGCCGTAGCAGGCAAGTCATCTTTCACGCTGCATGAGATTAACTCTATAATTTCAGCATTGTGTATGCATGTGTTTTATTTGTAGCATACAAATGTGATGCAGAAGTGTTGCACTAAACCTGACCTGCGTGGAAGCTGAAATGTTTTTTGCAGAGGTGCTTGTTTAACTTTACAGCCTGTTTGAACCTTTGTTGCTGTTTCTGTGGTGATGCAGTGTGAGCTCTGTGCTAATTGATATAACGTGGAAGGCAAAGTGGAGTCGGCTTACACTAAGTGAAAACGGAGTGTGTACATATGCACACTTAATATATTCATGTTTACAGATTTCAGACCTTGTTTACGTGCATCTTTACACTAAATTGAATGTCATTTGAAATCAAACCACCATCTTTTTAAATATATCTAACTTTTGGTTAAACTGTTTTTGTTTAAAAAAAAAATGTTCTAAAAAAAGTTGTAAAATTTTTTAGAATGGGATGTTTTTCTTCTTCAGGTCTTTCTCCAGAGACAGGAGGAGAGAGAGGTCCCTCTCCCGGGACAGGAACCACAAACCTTCGAGATCCTTCTCTCGATCAAGAAGGTACTTGCACACCTTGAACTGTCTGAAGATTATTTCAGTCCATTAAAGTAGGGTTGTTAGCGACTCATCAAATAGACAAACATTATTTATTTAAATAAAATATTGTGATATTAATGTACAGTGACAGTGTTGGTTCTTAGCTGACCAAACTGAGATAAAGTCAGCTCGACTGAAAAGCCATCCAACACCGGATACTCTTGTCAAAGCTGCCTCCTAATCCAGAGCAAGCAAATGTCTCCATCCCACCAGTAAAAAAACAGGACAGCCACCTTCTTACAAAAAAAACCCACGACTTATTGCTATTCTTGGTGACTAAATGGTTGCCCAAAACTTGGGGGTGTTGCAGGTTTGTTGATCTGTTTTATCCAGTTAGTTAAAGTAGGCTTTGAGCTTTGAAATTTAAAAAAAAAAGCTGATAAATTGCAGTATATGTTATTGCAATTTAAGTGAAGTATTGTGATGATAGCTTATCATAGGGTGTTTGTTGGCAGCACCTGTTTCTCTGCTGAAAATAAAGAGATATATGACCCAGAGTGTCCGCCTCAGAGTAAACTGGTCAATAACCACTCAGCTGAGTGTGTTGTGTGACATCAGTCTGCTGCTGTTGGTCACACGATTAATGAATCTGGCATCGTGTGGGTGTGGTTTTATACGCAGCACAAACTCCAACAAACACATTTCAGGTGCATTTAAAACCCAATTTGTTTGTTTGTGATTGGTGAAGGGCGCTTTAATGCAAAAATGAGCTGAAATGTATTTATTTTTTGTCTTGTTCTCCCTCACAGCCGCTCCAGGTCTAATGGCAGAAGATAAGAGGTCTGCCAGGTGTAAAGGGAGCTGAAGATGAACGGTTTTACGGGCTTTCCCGTTTCATATGATGGACTCATCATGACCGTGAGGTCACTTTTGTCTTTTTTTTTTTTCTTTCTTTTTTTCCCATTTTTTTTTAAAAAGAAAACAACAATCAAGCATTTTAGTGTCCCTCCCTTTTTCCTGTTGTGGTGACTTTCAAATACAGTGACTGGGCGTGTACAGGTATAATAGCTCACCTGTGCCACGTCTGTCTTGCTGGTCCTGAAACAGTAGTGCCACCCAGCATTCCAGTTCACCAGTTAATCTCTGAGCTTTGTTTTCTTGAAGAATGTTCTGTGTAGTTAGACATCGTGTGAGTAGTCCGTCATTTTTCACTGTGTAAATGTCAGCATTTTTTAAAAAAAGAAAAAGATGGGATAAATCCCTTTTTGTTTGTTTGTAAGCCAACTATTTTTTTTCTAGCTACACTCTTCATAATGAAGTTTTCCATCTGTTAGTGGTTGGCTGTTTTTGTTTATTTAAAAAAAAAAAAAAAAGGCAGCCCTTTCAAATGCAAATCTGTCCAGTGAATCAAAATAACTACATGGAGCAGAGGTCAGATTTTTGTCTGTGAAGTTTTTCATTTTTTCTTTTGTTTGATACTATGTGAAATTGTCTCAATTAAAAATACTGGTTGGTTTAAAAAAAAAAAAAGTTGGTTTTTTTTGTATTTTTTCCTCACACCTTTCCTGAGATTATAAAGTACCAATGTACTTTGAGCATTTAACCCCCACCAGAGGGTGCTCTTGATGTGTGAAGAAGCCCAGAGCATTGTTTCAGTTGAATTAAAGATGTGCCTTTATTTAACCCTAGCTGCTTCGTAAATGAGGCTTCACTCTTTTTAAATAGCTTTCATAGCTTTATTTTCATTCGCAAGTATTACTTTTTTGCATTTAATATAAATTTCAAGCAACTCTCTCTTCATTATAAGCAGTGCAATGAAGGTAAAATGAGTTTAAACACCTTGGGTCAAATATTCAGAGCAACAGAGTCCAGGAAGGGTGGAGCTGAGTGTCAGGGGTCATTTTTGATAGGATTCAGCAAGAGTGCTCAATGCATCAGGGAAGAGACTCGATTGGAGGGGGTTACAACGGGGAACGTGGAAAATAAAATTTGCTTGTATGCAGACGACGTGCTGGTAGCGCTAGGAATCCCGGAAGAGGGAATTCCTCTGCTTATGGAAATACTGGAAGAATATGGCAGACTGTCTGGTTATAGACTAAACAATCAAAAAACTAAAATCTTGACATTCTTTTTTAACCCCTCAAGACAATTGGTAGCAAGATATAGATTCGGATGGCATCAATCTCAATGGAGTACTTGGGGATCCTGCTGACAAAAGACCTTGCATTGTTATATGAAGTTAATTATAATCGGGTGAACAAGAAGATATATGAAGATCTGGAGAGGTGGGGTCTGCTCCACCTCGATCTGGCCAGCAGAGTTGGAGCGATAAAGATAAATATCCTCCCAAAGCTGCTATATTTGTTTGCAGCACTTCCAGTGGAGGTTCCAGCAAAACAATTTAGGGAGTGGGATATGCATTGCTCAAGATTCATATGGGGAAATAAAAGGCCGACAGTGAGATATGCAATATTGCAGCTGCCTGGTGAGCGGGGGGCATGGCCCTACCGTACTTTGAGGATTACTATCTGGCAGCCCAGATCAGACCTCTAGTGTGCTGGTGTAACGCTAAGTATGAGGCAAAATGGAAGGACATTGAGCTTTCTTTGATGGATTTCCCAATACAGTCTGTTCTGGGGTCTCTTGAGATTTTGCCACAGGCATATCAGATGCAAAATTTTTGTGTAAGTTTTTCCCTGAAAAAATGGGCAGATGTGATTAAATTTTTTGGTCTTAATAGGGAAATAGGGTTGCTGGGATGGCCAGCGTATCTCCCACGCTTCCTTCCAGCATTGTTAGACCATAAATTCAGGGAGTGGTCCAGGCATGGAATCACTGCAATCTGTAAGATAGTTAAGCATGGGGAGCTGATAAATTTTGAGGACGTGTCAGATTTACAAGATCGGCAGGGAAGATTTTTATCGCTACCTACAGGTTCAGAGCTTCTTCCGGAAGGAAGTTAGAAGGCCTGACGCAGATGCTAGTGGGGTGATCCAAATATTTATGGATGCTTATGGTGAGAACATTATAAGAGGTACTACAGGCAAAGTGTATTGATGTTTTATAGCTATGAAAAAGACCTCAACAAGATATGTCAGTCATCGATGGGAAAAAGAAGCAGGTCTAACTATCTCAGAGAAAGATTGGTCGTGGATGTAGAAGAATGTGTTATCTACCACAAATTCTTTAACATGGCGAGATTTTGGATGGAAGAATTTAATTAGATTCTTCATCACACCAAAGCAGAAATCCAAAATAAGTGGTTCAGGCGCTTCATGCTGGAGGGAGTGCGGGGAGGTCGCTGCAGGTTGCTTCCATGTCTTCTGGTCATGCCCTAAACTGAAGACCTTTTGGGAGGAGATTAACTGGTGATGGATGTGCTGGAAGTAACACTGGACTTCTCCTTTAGTACCATGTACCTTGGGAATATCCCTGAGGATATAAATAAAAGAGACTCATACTTACTGAAAATAATTATGGTTGCATGCAAAAAGGCAATTACTAAATGTTGGTTACAGACAAGCGGAAGCTAGACATTATTAACACAATTCATCATATGGAACTGATTACCCTCTCACTGCGGCTGCAGAAGGAGAAAGAAGAGAGACTTTGGGAAAGATTGGATCGTTATACATTAAAAGACTAGAAACTGATACCTCTGTGATGCAGAGGGACAACTGCGAATTTGTTTGAATGGAACATGCACCTGTGTAATATGTAATATATGCAAGTAAAACGAGGCGCTGTGTATTTTGGACTATGTGAACATATGTGAATGTGTTGGTTTCCCTTGCCCTCTTTAGTTCTGTATGTAAAATAAGATGAAAATCAATAAAGAGAAAGTATTTTAAAAGAAAAAAAAAGAAAAAAAAAGATTCAGCGAGAGTGAAAGGGATGGTAGTGAGACCTGCTATTAGGTATGGTTTGGAGAAGTGAGAAAGCTGAGCAGAAAAGAGGAAAACCTGAGAGAAGATTCTTGAAGGAGGGCATGCGAGTTAGTGAGATCATGGAGACAGATCCACAATGGTGACCCTTTAACAAAAAGCTCACTCAGAGCAACCTGTTGAATCCACTTCCAGCTGGTGGCGCTGATGGGATTTTTTCCTTTTGATTTGTTGAACATCATTTTCTGTTTCACGGTTTCACTTTAGGTAGTTCAAACTCCACATTAGTACAGGTTTCCCCATATTTGTCCTCGTTTACGTAATAAATAATGCACATAGGGTCTTTTAAATAAATAAATAGATAAATAAATAAATATATTTATTTATATATATATATATATATATATATATATATATATATATATATATATATATATATATATATATAGTGTTTAAATTCGATGTAAAATTCCCCTTCAGCCAACTAAAATTTTAAATAACGTAAATGTGATATCTTTTATAAATAAAGCACAGGCTTTAATATTGACTTTCAAAGACGATTAGCTGAGTAGAGGAGCAATGAGAGGACTGAGGAGGTTATTACTCTTCCCGTTTGTCAGTACTGTTCCCAGTGTGTCACCAAGTCAGGATTAAGAAGGGAAAAAAGCAGCCTATGGCAGGTACATGTTCTCGTAATTTCCCTCCTTTTCTGTTGAACGTGTTCACTAAGAGGCTGTTATGTAATAGGTTGACTGATTGTTTAACCCTTTCAGCAGGCTAGATAACCAATCCAAACAATGATGTCCTTGTGCTATTGATAAAGTTGTGTGCAGGCTCTTAAAAGCGTTTGAAAACAGTGCTAATACTGAAAATAGTAGCTAAGAGTGAAAGCGTAACATGACGCATAAGGGTGCTTCACACTAGTGATCGGATTTCCGGCTCTTTTTAGAGATCCGGCTCTTTTTAGAGATCCGGCTCTTTTTAGAGATCCGGCTCTTTTTAGAGATCCGGCTCTTTCGGCTCGGCTCGGCTTGGCTCACTAAAAAGAGCCGGTTCTTTCGGCTCCGATCCGGCTCTTCAGATTGTTTTGTTGCTTTAATTATTTAATCATTAACAATAATATAAAATTATGCAGAAAAGGAATTACTAATGTAAAAAAAAGTGGTTTTATTTATATATGTTTATATATGGCCCCTAGAGACAAAGCACGTACAAACTCTAAAGCATATACAAACTCCAAAACACATTTCTAGCGTTTACTGAACTTCCAAAACAGAGCTACCCAGATCACTTAAATTACACAATTGAAAACATGTGTGAATTGTTTGTGTATTTATAGACAAGCACTCATATTTATTCAAATAATTAAAAAAAAAAAGTTCATTTACCTGTTACTACCACACACCAAATCCGGTTGTTGATACTTCCTGGCTTGTGTAGCCACTAGGTAACAAAAGCTCAACACTGCGCCCTAGAAACCTGGAGCACTTCTGTTGTCATTTGTACGTGTTTTGGAGTTTGTACGTGCTTCTGAGTTTTTATGTGTTTTGGAGTTTGTACGTGCTTCTGAGTTTTTACGTGTTTTGGAGTTTGTACGTGCTTCTGAGTTTTTACGTGTTTTGGAGTTTGTACATGCTTAGGAGTGTGTACGTGTTTTGGAGTTTGTACATGCTTAGGAGTTTGTATGTGTTTTGGAGTTTGTACGTGCTTTGTCTCTAAGGTCCACCATAAATATACTTTATTTATTCACTCCACATAAAATGTAATAAATAAATCATATAATACAAAAAACAAATATTTACATTTTAAACTTTTAACTATTAAAATTTTCAGCTTTTTCCTTTTAAACAAATTTAACGTGAAACAACACAAAACACTGCAAACCACAACACAATTAAATATAAATTAAAATATTAAAACAAAAAGAAGATGCACATTCTCTGTCATATGGGCCTGCATGATTTCTGAATCCTTTATCATCTGCAACTGAAAATAGCGGATGATTACTATACCTTTCTAATGTGACGTTGTTGTCCCTCACTCTCTTTCTCTCTGGCTCTGCTCCTGTGCTACTGCGAGTGTAACTAATGCCACTCCCCCCTCTGCCCAGCGCAAAGTACAGGCCGCGCATGCGGAGTTTAGCGGAAAAAAGGGCGAGAGAGAGGGTGAGAGAAAGAAAAAAAAAACAAAACCAAAAAAAAAAACCTCACGGCTCCCAATAAGGAGCCGGCTCGCGTCGTTCACTTCAAAGAGTCGGCTCTAAGAGCCATTTCGTTCGCGAACGACCCATCACTACTTCACACAGTTTCATTCACTAAATTTAAAGCTGGGGGTGGCGGACTATATTTAAGACATCCCGCCACAGCTCTCACGCTGTCCAGTAACTTTTCCTGGGTTACACCCAGCTTCAGCTGTTCACGCTCACAGTCCACGTGAAGCCGGCATAAGGAGACTTGAGTTCTCAAATCTGCGCGCGCTTTTCCGCAAATTACTCAAGTCCGTGTGACGTCACTGGAACGATGACTCTGCATTCACGGCGACGGGAAGACACTCTTTGAGCCGTGGTATTTCCACCCAAGCGTTATGTTACGCACTGCCTGTGGGTTTGACGCCCACGGAGCAGAGGACAGAATGATGTAAAGCACACAAAGGTGCTGCAGTGTGTTAATTCTAGACGAGGTCACAGTTCAGTACCCTGTGATTACCCAGCGCTGAGCTGGGTGATCAGATGAAGATGAAGACAAAATAAAACACTTTTAATAATCAGTCCATACACTCTCTTTCATCTGCTCCAAGGTTGGGATTTTATATCAGTGAGAAGAAGAACTTGGCATCCTCTCTTTCTTCTTATAGAGTGTTAATGGAGGCGAATATTTTACCTCTGTCCTTGAACACAACACTTTATTAGGAACACCTGTGCACCTCCTTTCTCAGAGGAACCCTTTGACAGCAGTGTGGTTGGTTATTTGCATTCAATTTTATTTAATTCAATTCAATTCAGTTTTATTTATTTATATCAACAACAACAGTTGCCTCAAGGCGCTTTGTATTGTACAACCCCAATCCCCCCCCACCCCCAAAAAGGTAGCTTTGATGCTAAATAATGCTAAATAAAAACGAAATGACCAATGAAATGAAATGATTTATTTACAATAAAAACATATCAACTGTTTAAACTGAGAAAATGTACCATCCCATGGTCCTGTTGAGCAGTACATCTCAAACAGTCAGGAAAGGCCCGTCCCCACTTCAGTTAACAGTCCGCAAACATCTGGGGAATGAGGAGACCAGCTGTCTGGACTTCTAGGATCGGACTATTGTCCAATTCATGTCTCAAACAGGATTCTAGCTGCTCAGCAGTCCTGGGCCTTCTTTGTCGTATGTGTTTCATGATGAGCAGATGTTGAAGTTCTGGCAGATCAGTTCAGCACTCGGACTCTTCTACTATGAAGTTATGCTGCAGTAATCGCTGCAGTATGGAGTTTAGCATTTTCTTGCTAAAGACATCATCTGGATGGGAGCGTATGTTGCTCTAAAATTTATGTATACCTACCTATGAGCACTGATGGTGGCTTTGCAGAAGCACAAGCTGACAGGTTGTAGCCATTGGATGGATAGATGAATGGTTGCTAGATGGTTGCAGACCAGTCTCTTGGCCTGTGTGACTGGGGCTTTATTCACTTGATCCTACTCTGTCACTACGATTGTCACACATTGAAAATGGTGGACAAATTAATGTTTTTATATTTTTGGGGTCTTTTTGTCTTTCATCAACAGTGAGGGGTAAACAGGAAAGAGAAGTAGAATGAGCAGGGGAAGACACGTGGGAAAGGGTCACACTCAAACCCAGGCCACTGCATCTCATCCATATATGGCATGCAGGCGCCTGCTCAACCAGTGAGCTAAACAGGTGCCAAGGATTAGTTAACGTCTCCAAAACCTCAATCGGACTAGAAATATTTTGCAACCACAGCTTCTGCCATTTGTTGGCAATTAAAAAGAATGCATAAGGTAATTTCTAAGACCCAGAAGCTGTATCCATCTTTTATACACGTGAATTGAGCACGATCCTTCATACTGTGTGTAAAAATCAGAGCAGCTGTTTGGTGGTGAACCTTCTGGAAATCTCTTTCCGCAGTGTAAACATTCAGCAACTCAGTCTGAGCCTTTTGGAAACATTGGTGCAAATGACCCGATAACTTCCTGATTCGGATCAGTTAAGTTCTGTCCTGATACCATCACTCATTTTATGCTTTTTTTTTCTCTTGCCTTGTAAATGCACCTCCGCAGCTTCAACTAGACACGTGTCTATACCTGCAATATTTGAGAAGACTTTTTTTAGCCTTAAGGACATTTAAGCATTGATTCTGAAGTAAAAACAATGATCCACAACAGTTTGTTATACTCTTAGACATATAAACAATATCAGAAAGCCAAGTTTTAGTTGAAGCAATTGCGAGGTAACAAAAGAAACCCAGCATTCAGGTTAAAAAGTAATCCACAAGGAATTTGCCTTTACATGTACGTCCTTTTCATTGGCTTGTTGCATGAAGAAGCTGCTTTTATTTGCGTGAAACTGAACTCGGTCTGAACTCAGCCTTAATCTTGGGACTGCTGCAGATTTAGATAGAAAAACAGTTATTTGCACATCCCGTATGCATGTCGTAACACGGTGCTGTCATACAGCATCCTGGACCGATAGTTCTGTAAATGTTTTTCCTCTGTGTTTATTCCAGAATTTGGACACTTTGGCATATCTAAATAACTTTAATGTTTTTTTTGCAGCGGTATGGTAAAATCAGTAACCCTCTATTCATTTTTGAAGGCTACATAATTGTGTGCTTTGCAGGGTGCTTTGTCAGGACATGCTGTGCTCCCAGGTCAAAGTGTCAACATCCAGTATGTACAGTAGAAAGCTGAAGCAAGTACAAATCTGTGCAGTTTCCCTGAAAGGCTGAAATATGGGTTATTTAACTGTAAGCATAATTAATAACAAACAGGTTTTAATATTTTAATGAGATCATACACAAGTACTTGATTTTGATTTTGTTGTATGTTTTCAGTATTACATAAGCATGGTGTCAGGTAAAATTACAAAGAGCAGGACTTCCTTGATAAATATTTAACTAAGTGGTAGCTTACTTAGTCCATGCACTTCATTTGGCGCTATCTGTGAAACAAAGCTTTTACGGTGGGTGCAAAACAAAGACCTGACTAACACAATTTGATTAGGCCTGTGCACTGTGCAGCCGCCTCAGAGCTGAGCAATAATAGAGTGTCCACTCAGCTGCACAAGTGTAAAAGCAAATTAACTCCAGTGCATATCTCCACTGAGTATAACTTCCTAGCTGGTGTGTTGGTGTGTGTGTGTTTCTCTTGTGTCTCATCACTCAGTTACTTAACAAAGGACTCACTGTAGAGTCAGATCAGCTGGGCCTTTATACACAGAATCCTACAGCCTGGGCCCTTATTGTTGATGTTCTGGGAACTAGGCTAAAGGGCAGCATGATGGGGCTGGAGAGCATTGGGGGCGGGGGTGTTGAAATAAACAGACATGACACAAGAGTGGGAGGAAAAGAAAAACCTTCCGGTACAGTATGTAACCGGTGTGGACCAGTACTCCTAGACTCATAGCCTAAAATGCAGCTTCTATCGTTTGCACTGATTTGTACAGTTTCATACGAATCCTGTTCAACATGAAGATAAGCTGGACTACAGGCGGAGGCAGTACATTCAGACTCACTGTCTGCCAGTGATGATCCAATAAAATGTAATAAAATGATGTAGAATAGTTAGAAATTAGACGAGTGTCAGTGGCTTGTGCATTGCTAAAAAGCTGCAAGAATAAAGCCTGATTATTATAAGCAGACTGTATTCCCTGCTGACGCTTTCAGGGTGTTATTATTACATAACATTATTATGTACAGTTTATTACTGTCTTGTCACTGCTGCTAGTATAAGATTGGGTTTATTCTGTAAAACTTGAAGACATTTTATGAAATAATTCTGTTATTCTTTTTAGTTTTTTTTATGTCAAAGTAAGTTTGCACTTACTTACTCATGGATAGATTTGAAAATCTATTACGGAAATGTCCGGTTTCACCACATCCATTGGTGCTCTATTGGGCTGAGATCTGGTGACTGTGGATACAGTTGTTCAAGAAACTAGTTTGAGATGATTTGAGCTTTGTGACATGGTGCATTGGTCAGCAGCAATACTCAGGTAGGATGTGGTGTTTAAGTGATGCTCAGCTGGAACTAAAGGACCTAAAGTGTGTGAAGAATATATCCCTCCACACTATTACACAATCGACAGCAGCCTGACGTGTTAATACAAAGCTGGAGCGCAGATGGATCCATTCTTTTGTGTTGCTTACAAAAAATCCTGAACATACAACCTGAATGTGGCAGCAGGAATCGAGACTCATCAGACCACGCAACATGTATCCAGTCTTTTAGTCTCCAGTTTTTATGACTCCATACCAATTTTAGCCTATGTTTCCTCCTCTTAGCTGACAGGAGTGGTGCCCTGTGTGGCCTTCTGGTGGTCTTCCTCCCTTCACCTTCAACCGGTTACAGCAGATGGTTGTCCCTCCCTCAGTTTGCTTCTGTCAGAGGTTTCTTCCTGTTAAAGGAGAGTTTTTCCTTCCCAGAAGTGCTTGCTCATGAGGGGGTGGGGGTGTCCTCTGACTGATGGGGTTTTCTCATATTACTGTAGGGTTTTAACCTTACAATGTAAAGTGCCTTGAGGTGATTGTTGTTGTTATTTGACACCGTGTAAAGAAACAATTTTAACTGAACTGAGTTGAATAACTTGAGTATAACGTGTGGTTATGTGAGTTTATGTTGCCTTCCTATCAGCTCGAAGCAGTCTGTCCATCCTCCTCTGACATCAACAAGACATTTTCACCCAGAGAACTGCTGCTTGCTGGGTATTTTCTCTTTTCTGGACAATACTGCAAACCCTGGAGATGTTTATGTGGGAAAATCCCAGTACAGCAGCACTTTCTGAAATACAAAGAGCCCATCTGGCACCAAATTCCCTTAAATCACTTTTCTTTCCCGTTCTTATGCTTACTTTAAACGTTACCAGGTCATCTTCATCGTGTCTACACATCTAAATATATTGAGTTGCCACCATATGATCTGCATATTAGATATTGACCTTAACAAACTGTTGAACATGTGTACCTAATGAAGTGGCCGGTGAATGTTGTCATATATAGAAGTGGTCGATACATATAGTGAGTTTTTTGGGGAGGTTGGGTTACCACAGGAAGGATATATTTAAATTGGACACGGGTACAAAGAGCGCATGAGTGCAATTACCCAGTGTAGTTCCATTTACTGTTTACGAGTTTCTCCACTTTTACTTCTACTTTCTCCTTCGCTGCTGTCTGCTCTGTGATGTCACGTCGCGTGAGCTGTTTTAGAAATGGGAGGAAGCAAACGAGATGTGTCATTATAATGTATCCTGGAAACGGGACAAGTATACACGCCGCTGCGCTCTGTCATGCGCACTGAGAGGCAGGGAGAGACGGGGAGGGGGAGGCTGAGCTGGGCCGTGTCCTGAACTGGAATTTCCTCTCGTCTTCTACTCGAGCCAAGCTTCACGTGCGCTCGTGTGTTTACCGGGCCAAATCCACGAGTGCAAGTCCCCCGAGTCTCCACCTCTGGACTGGAGAGGAGGGTACCCGAGCTCATAAAAGTTTAGCAGGAGTCCGTGTATGTAAGAAATCTTAGTGAAAGTGTCACGGAGAAGTATTTTCCTGTGAATCTGCTGGGTTACATAGCATCAGCTTCGGGCTTTTATTTACTTTAGAGCTGCTGTGAAGACTGGAAATCAGAAAAACAGCAAGATAAGGTGGATAACAGTCAGGTTTCCCCCAGCAAGTTTGAAAGAAGGAAGATTTTTTTGTCTTTGAATTAAAATGTAAGTAAAACTAAAAATTTGAATTTTTGCGCTTTGGTGTGTTCACTTGTCACTGGCCTGTTAGTGTATACAACTCTAAAACAAATCGCTGTTTACATTATATAGCTATACAACCTGCAATGTTATAGGAGCTACTTTTAGGTTCAGTCTTAACTATATGTTTTATCTTTTTTTTTTATCTTCATTATTTATTTATTTGTTCGTTTAATCCCATAAATTACACCTTTCCATGATTACCGCCGTCCCCGTGTTGTTGTTGGGTTTGTATGTCTTTTAGCTGGTTTCAGTGAATCAACTCAAAACTTTACCAAAGCTTCGTGCACGGTTGTTTTTACGTGTGTTATGATTCATTGGTGTGCAGGGGTGGTGGTGGTGGTGGTAAGGGCTCCAGACAGTGACAGCGCAGTTTGGCCGGCCAGCACGAGTTCCAGCCTCACGTGGACCCGTGTAGTAAACTGGGCAGGGTCCGAGCCGGTTCCAGCGCCGCCCGTGCATGACTCGTTCTCCCGCCACTCGCTTGAATCACTCCGCCCTCTCCTCTCACGCCGCGTCACACGCGTGACTGCGTGGATGGAAATGGGAGGGTGTGAGGAGGATAGTGGCTACAAGCTGTGTATCCACCCTCTCCCAAAGTGTTTCAGTGTTTCTGATGTTTTACTTCATTATGGATGAATTGGATTTATTTTTGGCTCCCCAGTTTTTCCCAGTATAAGGAGTCATTTAAAGCCCGTGTTTAAAGCTTTGTTGAAAAAACCAATGGACTTAATGTGCCAGTGAACAGTTATCAGGTTGTGTTGATGGATTTGCTTCTCTGCCTCATCTGCACTTCTCTTCATCGTCATTATTTTCATCACTTATTAAACTCTAATCAGAGTGACCTCTCCCCCTCCTGCTGTTCTCAGCTGGATAATCATGATGGGAACTGCTTCTTATGATTGTTCCCTGAAAACAAAATCCTGGGAATTCTGCCCAGTACTTCCCGGATGTCCTTAATGTCATCCACCTGAGACACACCTGATTCCTTCCTGTAGCCTTCGCAGTAAAGTGTTTGCTGTTTGTAAGTCCCGTCCAGATCTGCAGATGTGGAAATAAGATTCACAAATCACCGCCTCTGATTTTTAATCTGCAGGGGGCCTGATACTGCCACCTGGTGGTGATTCTCGGTGTTTGCGCTCTTGGTCGCCGCTTAGGACTTGTCCTTACATGTCTGGTTGAGATTATGCCCTGGCATGTACCAATGATTCAGAGAGAGGGAGGAGCGCTCAGTGAGTCACTGCCTTAGTATAAAAAGCTGCCCAGTGAGACCAGTGTGTTAGTTCACTGAGGAGCTTTATGCTGGTTTGAAAGATGGTGAGACTGATTTTTACTTTTATACTCAAGACAGTTTCAAGTAACTGAGATGGATGCACTTGTAATGGATTAC
This sequence comes from Neolamprologus multifasciatus, assembly GCF_963576455.1. Taxonomy (NCBI): domain Eukaryota; kingdom Metazoa; phylum Chordata; class Actinopteri; order Cichliformes; family Cichlidae; genus Neolamprologus; species Neolamprologus multifasciatus. The sequence continues at coordinate 20,338,195 of NC_140443.1, read as the reverse complement.
AGAGCTCATTTTGCTTGGTTTAGAATAAGACTGGCGCTGAAGTTCCTCTCCTCTCAGAGAAGTCACTGCATGTTTTACTTGTGCAACATTTCATCAGCACCGAGTGTCTGGGAGTATTAGTCTCATCGCTGGAGATGCTTAATTAATGGAGACAAAATTAACTTTCAAATATGCCATGCCTGGTTTATTATTGTTGCTACTTTTTAAAGCAAAACGCCAATCAGTGTTACTCTAACCTGAGATCTTCTTTCTGTTTCCATCAGTGTAGAATGATGGCTTCTCACAAGCGAATCTTGGGGGCTCTGAGAAAAAGACCAGCCCGGAGAAACCTGTTTGGGCCTGTGGACCGAGAGCAGCTACAGGTGGAGTACCAGGCTGCCATGCGTAACGACCTTCAGGAGGCTTCAAAGCGGTGGGGCTTTGACTTTAGCTTGGACAAGCCTCTGGAGAGCAGTGATTTCCAATGGGAAGGTGTCCCGAGCACTAGGGTGCCTCTGCTCTACAGGTCCTGTTTGCAGGATCTCGGACAAGCTGAAGGCCAAAGGTCAGCAGCGACAGTTACTCTCAAGAGAGGGAGGGTGGAGACGGCACAGAGCGAGAAGGAGAACATCCCCGGTATGCCGGGGAAATGCACGCACAGCCAGGAGATGCTGGAGAAAACACCGGAGAAGGGCGAGAACACGGAGCTGAAGAGGAAGCAGACGAACATCACAGGTACGTGTAGCTGAAAGCGAGAAGTCTCGTCATTTTACGTGAGAGTGCATGAGCTTAAAATTCCTGCGCTTTATCCCAACAGATTTCTACCAGGCTAAAAGAAGAGTAGTGTGGATGCCCCGCAAATCCGGCGAGTGATGTTTGGTGGAGAAACGCCAATATTCCAAGAGAACCTCACAGACAGGGCCACGCTCAGGAATCACACGTCCCACACAGACTCTGGCCGTGCACCCAGGAGGGACCTCAACCACACGTCAATACAAAACACTTAATTAGGGTACTGTAGTCACTCTGAGGAGATTGGTGTTTTTTTCCCTCAGTGGCAAGAATGCGACATTTGAGCAGAGAAGATTAACAGTAATCTCTGGAATCAGTGGATTTACACTCATTTGGGGAAGGGGGGGGGGGGGGGGTGCTAAAGTGTTGCCCGACTGCACATTCAGCCGCACTGAAAGCACAGTCACATCCGCTGGAGATGTGTCGATTAAAATCATCCAGTCTCATCATGTCTGTAAGCTGAGAGGACAAAGCTCTTTGGCTCCATAGTTCAAATCCATTATTGTTTTTTTACAGCATTTTTTCTACATGTGTATCACAAGGGTTTACCAGTCATCTTCTTTTTTTTACTGTCCGAAGTATGTTATACTTTTTATGTCCAGCTGTACACAGTGCTTTTATCGACCATCTTTTAATCAAAGGAAGATGCTTGAAGAGTTCTGACATCTCAAACACGCAGTTGCTTCGCTTAGATTGTAAAAGACAGAAGTGCCATCATGTCCTCTTCCATCCTTTTCCATCTACTTAACGTCAGCTGATTTTTGATGTCCTTCGGCTGCCCGGCCCAGACTCTGATACTGATAACGTAGGCTAGGAACACTTAAACACTTTTATTTAGTTATATATGTATAAGAGATTTATCTATAAAGTTAAATATGGCGTTGTCAGGTAGCATAATCATTTAAACTGCAGTGTTGCACATAAACACCCAGTATCAAGTGCCTTTACTGGCATTTGTTTTTGGTATTTAAAGTTCCTTCATCATAAGCAAATGTATACTAAGCTAAAGTGACACATTTATTATTTTCACTGTGCAATCTAACTAATGATATGTTTTGTTTTGGGTTTTTTTGCCTTAAATTTGTTCTTTTTTTCCCTCTTGGCACTTATTTATGTCTACATTAGCAAATCCTGCTGCTATGGGTAATATGAATGGGTGTCACTGTCACAAGCCGAGAAAATAAGCGAATGACCCCAAACAACGAATGCACTTCTGTTTGTAGATGCTTGCGCACATTTCCTCTGTATTGTGTTTTGTTCAAGGCTACAAGTGAAAATCTCTGTCCTTATTTATTGTGACATACGATGTCATGTGTTAATTTAGGTTTTGTTTAATTATTATGAAATCCAATAAAATGGTCAAATGAACCGCCTTGTGTCTTTAATGTGTCGTCACTTTACTTAGTATCAACGGTAAAACTGTTCCTTAGTTTGGTTGAACCCTTGCAGTGATGTGCAACAGTACAACAACTTGTCATTTCTCCATTAAGGCCATTACACACTCACTGGCCGCTTTATTAGGTACACCTCGCTAGCACTAGGTTGGATCTCTTTTTGTCTTCAGAAGTGATTTAACTCTTTGTAGCACAGATTCAACAAGGTGCTGGAAACAAACCTCAGAGATTTTGGTCCATGTTGACATGAAAGCATCACACATTTGGTGCAGATTTGTCGGCTGCATATCCATGATGTTCTATCACATCCCAAAGGTGCTCTACAGGATTGGGATCTGGTGACTGTGGAGGCCACTGTGGTGTTTTGTTTTTTTTTTAAAAAAACGTTAATCAGTTGGCACTAAGGGGCCCAAAGTATGCAAGAAAATATCCCCCACACCATTACATCATCCCCAGGAGCCTGAACAAGGCAGGATCGATGTTTTTGTGCTGTTTGTGGAACATTCTGATTCTACCATATGAAGGCTGCAGCAGAAATCGAGACTCCTGAAACCAGGCAACATTTATCCAAACATCTAATGTCCAAGTTTGGTGAGCCCGTGCAAATTGTGGCTTCAGTTTCCCGTTCTTTGCTGACGTCACTGGCAACATGGTGTGCATAGTTTGGTTGTAACATTATTTGAGTGTCTGTTCAAACCATTCTCCTCTGACCTCTGACACCAATGAGATATTTCTCCAAGAGAACTGCCGCTCACTAATTTGATATTTTCTCTTTTTCCATTTTCTTTTAAGTCGTCTTTCTTCTCTAATCTGATGCTTAGTTTGAATTTCAGCAGCTCCTTTTGACCAGTCTGCATGCATAAATACATGGACTTGAAGCCATGTGATTGGCTAATTAAATATTTATGTTAAGGAGAGGTTGAATACACCCTAATAAAGTGTCCAGTAAGCGTGTTAACGTATTATCTCTTGCTATTATTGGGCCACGATCAATAAGTAATACAATAATTTAAAAATAACAACACACTAAAATCAAGTGTTGTTGAAGTCTATTTTATTTATTATACCTTCCAGTTCTTTTACTTGTTTTATTTATTTATTTTTATTCTTTTCTGTTCTCAGTTCCTCTTTGAAATCTATTCCAAGTTCGTTTTTGAAGACGACGATGAAAGCGTGTTTTATGCTTCCTTTTTAGAGGGCGTCCCTCCGCGGAGACACATCCTGACGCACCGTCAGGCACAGAGAGATCTGAAGTTGGGTGAATATATCCTCGAGTAGTGCCGAGTCATGCAAACTGGCTTCTGCTGTTGTGATACCACTTTTTTTTTTCTTCACTCTTTTGTGAAGTAGGCAAATTACGAGAGCGAGTCGGCGCTCTGAGGCGTTGTGTACTTTGGCACAACATCACTGCAGTCCCACACCAGCACAGGCGAAGTGCGCGTGTTTGTACTGGAGTTAGTTTAGGTGAGCGGAGCGCTCCCTCCCGCCACTCACCCCACCCCCTCCCTCCCTCCTCCGGCCTTAGCAGCACGGGGGCACCTGCACGCCTGCGCCAAGCTCTCACAGCCCCTCCATCATCTGTCCCTTAGCTCCCACATCCATTACAGGGCAGGACTGATAGCATTTGCATGTAGACCGAAAGAGGGACAGAAAGAGAGGGAGGGGGAGAGAGAGAGATGTAGGAGAGTGAAGCAGGGGGAGGCGGAGGGAGCATATGACACAAAGGAGAGGGAGAGAGAGAGAGAGATCAGAGCATTAGAGATAGGAAGAGGGAGGCTGCAGATATCGATGGTGTTAACGATGGAGCGTTAGGATCCAGGGAGGTGACAGTTAGCCAGACCCACGGCTGGGGGTAAAGACATTTGAGGAGGGGGGACTCCTCCTCGGTGAGCTCAGGGGGAGGCGGAGGGAGGAGGAGGAGGATGGGCCTCGAACACAGACTTGCAATGGCACTGCAAAAATTGGATTAAAGCAGTATGGTAACGTTTTCTGATATCCTTTTTTTTCTTTCCTTTTTTAAATTTTTCATTTTCATTTTCCTGCGCTGCTTGTGTCTCGTCCTCGCGTGCTCGCTGGCATCACGTCCCCGCGCGTCTCCCGCTGAGTGAAGAATGCACAGGCATCACCCTGTCCTCTTGTTTTCACGCCATAGACATCTGCCATCTCCATCCTCATCCTCACCGCTTCTCTCCCGACCTTCAGGAGTCTCGGCTTCATCCACGGCGTCGCTCCGTGGATCTTTTATTATTATTATTATTATTATTATTATTATTATTATTATTATTACACGTTTAAACAGAGACACCGCGTCAGGTTTGAGCACCACCGCAGCCGTCGCTATATGCCGATTTGCGCTTTTTTTTGGTTGCCTGTTTTCACCCATATGTAACATTGCACCCCAACTCACCCACCTCACCCCCTCTGTCCTGCGAGTGACAGCCACTCAAAAAAGCATCCCACTTTTTATTCATCTATTTTTTTTTTTTTCAAAGATCAGTAAAATGATTTGTTGTTTTTCCATCACGGGGCTGCAGTCATGCGTTTTCCTCTCCATCACACCGTGATTGTAACCTACTTTTACAATCACAGCGCGTGCTCATTTCACGCAGTCGCGCAGATATAATGTAAAATAAATCCTCGCGCCATCCCGCAGACAGAAACGAGAGCAGTGCTGTGAGAAATATCTCACAGCACTGCTCTCGTCATGTGTGAGCCCAAGCTCGTGTCTGAGGGTCTGATTGCTGCGTTTTGACGTCAGGCGGAGAGTCATTATCAAACGCGCCATCTGCCAAAGCCGCACAAAAACATATAATACTGACCAGGGAATCCCCGCGTGGATCTGTCAACGCGGGGTCTCGTCGTGTAAAAGGGATTACATCCTCGGGCTGTTATGTTTTTTGTTTTTCTGAAGGAAAAGTCAGACGAACGTTCAGGCAGAAATAGATTTGCATACACGCTCAGCGTGTCTTTAGCATTAAAGTACACGCCACGTGCTGCACACCTTCGTGGGTTTACATGTGCAGTTTGCTTCGATCTTAACTAATCGTCATCGTCGTCTGCTTCTTCTTCTTCTTCTTCGTTTTTTGAGGCTCAGCAGGGCAGGAAGCATCATCTAATTAATGCATGGTGGCCTTTCTATGTGGTCTCTAATCTCTCCGCTAGATCGGTTAAAGCTAATATGCGCCGAGTGGGCAAAATGACACATTTTGACAGTCTAAACTGCTCCCATCGAAGGAGGTTTATTTATTTTGTTGAGTGATTTTACTGAGGTTACTCAGGTGTTTTGTTTCTGGCAGTTGAGATCTGGAAAATATAATCCGCAGTTTAGAAAAACAGAAGAAATTTTGTTTCCTGCAGAAAGTAAAGATTCAAATACTTTACATTTTGTCTGTTCCTGTGAAGAGAATTTTTTGAATTACACACAACTAAAAATGAACTGAGTGTTTTATGTATGCGACTTATATGATGTACTTTAATTATAAACGAAGCATTACTGTTTTATTGTCATACAGCACCAGTCTTGAGCCAACCCTTGTTTCTTTATATTTTGCTTCGGCTTTCCAAAAGTCTTTCAAAGTTTTTTCTCACTTTCAGTCCAGTCCTTGTACCTATGAGTCATTCAAGAACAAAAACAGCATCTAACTCAAGGGATGAACCAGTGTTGTCTCGATATGGGACAGAACATTAGCAAAGAACCGATTTTAAATTGCATCATATCTAATAAATATTTAATAATAGATTTATTAATAAGTCTCATCTAGGCACTTTGTTACTAGCAGCCTGTCACAACAGCATATAACTTGTTTCCATTTCTTTAGCTGAATCTTTGAATAATGCTTAATATAAAGTTTAAACAGTATTTTTTCAACAGCAAGGTCATCCCAAAGAGCTACTGGCTGAAAGCTGGCACAGCGTGTAATGTGTCCTTAAGAAAATTGAGGAAACTGCACGAGTGGACAAAAGAAGAAATGGCAGGCCTAAAAACACTAAAGCAGATGAAGAATATCTGAAAGTCAAAAAAAAAAAAAAAGGAAAGGAAAATAGAGTCCTGACACAGGACCTAAAAGATGCATCTAACCTTGAATGTCCTTCAAGTATCCTGGATATCTCTGAAGGCTACTTAAAGAAATTGCAAGAATTACAAGAAAGCTTGAGTAAGAGAGTTCAGTCTGTCATAACAAAATATTGAATTTCAAGCTCGTTGGAGTTGTACAAACTCTGTTTGCCTTAATGTGCTGTAGTTATGTTAAGTTTGCACATGTAAATCACTGCACATATTTCCCATTAAAACACATAGACATAAGGAGTGGCTCAAGACTTTTGCACAGTAATGTTTATGTGAATATAACACCAATAATAACAGTAGTACCTGTTGGCACCACATGTCTGCAGATGAACTTCTTTTCTTGTAAAACCCAGTCTGTGAAGAGTCAGCTCCAGTGAAGATGCTTCTCCAGCGCCGTTTATCTGAATAACCTTTGTTATCTCTACTTTTACACTTTTATACTGATGAGACTCTGATTCCTTAGTTTGACTAACACCCCTAATGTATCTGGAGCAGTTGTAGCTCTCTTTTCACCCCTGAATAGCAAGTCACTGCCCTCTTGTCCCCTCAGCTGGACAAGAGTGAGGTGGCAACTCTAGGCCTGCCCTCCACTACCAGCCATGGAGGCTCTGACACCAACATCAGCATGGACGGAGTGGGGGCAGCAGCGGCGGTGGGGTCGGTGTCTGGGGGCATGGCGGGGGGAGCGGAAGGTGCTGTGGCCGGTGAGCCGCAGCGGACACGTGCTGCTCTGGAGCATCTGCAGCAGAAGATCCTGAAGGTCACCGAGCAGATTCGTGTGGAGCAGGAGGCGCGTGACGACAACGTGGCGGAGTACCTGAAGTTGGCTCACAACGCGGACAAACAGCAGGCGTCCAGAATCAAGCAAGTGTTCGAGAAGAAGAACCAGAAATCGGCACAGACTATTGCGCACTTACACAAAAAACTAGAGCACTACCACAAGAAGTTGAAGGAGATAGAGCAGGTAAGTGTGTGTGTGTGTGTGTGTGTGTGTGTGTGTGTGTGTGTGTGTGTGTGTGTGTGTGTGTGTGTGTGTGTGCGTGTGTGTGCACGTGTTTTTCTTCATGGTCTGTTGGAACATTTATCTTATGAGTGACTTGAACAAGTGTTCAGTCTATCTTTGGGATCGCAGTTGAGTCCAGAAATAGACTGATGATTTCCCAAACACTTATTTAAACCAGTGCATCCCCCCTGTGCCTCACCTGATTCTTCACAGGGACTGTTTTCCTCATCTGTGTTATGAGGGTTAAAACTTACCCTCATAACATGATCAGCTCTCTCCTTTACGATCCTCCACTTCTCTGCTTCCTCATTCCTTTTCCCCTCTTCACAGAATGGGCCAGCCCGGCAGCCGAAGGATGTCCTGCGGGACATGCAGCAGGGACTGAAGGACGTGGGGGCCAACGTTCGTGCTGGGATAAGTGGATTCGGAGGTGGAGTAGTTGAAGGGGTTAAAGGAGGAGTTTCTGCTCTCACGCACACGGCTGTTGTCTCCAAGCCACGAGAGTTTGCCAGTCTTATAAGAAACAAGTTTGGCAGTGCTGATAACATTGCTCACCTAAAAGACACGCTAGAGGACGGAGTTGGGGGCCACGCTGAAGACACCCCCACGCCCCGCGCCCTGAGTGGAAGCGCCACCCTGGTCTCTAGCCCAAAGTACGGCAGCGACGACGAGTGTTCCAGCGCCACGTCCGGATCCGGAGCGGGCAGTAATTCTGGTGGGGCTGGTGGAGGAGGAGGGGGTGCTCTGGTAGGCCCAACGATGGGGAGCCCCAGATTGGACGGGCACCACCACCACCACCATCACATGCATAGTTCATGGGACTCTTTACTTGAGGGTCTGCAGGAGATCAAGGCCAGCCAGACGCACATGGAGGACGCCATCGAGGACATGAAGGGCCAGCTGCAGAGCGACTACTCTTACATGACTCAGTGCCTGCAGGAAGAGAGATACAGGTAGATGTCCCTGCAAAGAAAAGCAATCACTAACGTGCTACACTGAACATCAAGATGCAATTCACACAATGAAAAAACAACTCAGTCCCCACTGCTCCTTTTAAAATCATCAATAAATATGTATATTTAGAGCAGGGGTGTCAAAATTAAGGCCCAGGGGCCAAAAGTGGCCGGAAAAGTGCCGCCCACTAGACGTCATTGGAAAATGTGAAGGAGGGCATCGAGTTTGAAATTTCTGACTACATTTTCAGAGCTTTTACAGCTTTTCCTTCTGATAAACACCTCCCCTCTAACAGTGCATGCAACACAAATTCATTATTCACTTAATAATTCATTATTAATTAAGTAATAGATAAACAACAATAGCACTCAGAGAGCACAACTCCCCCTGAAGGTCAAGGAGTATACTAAAGCTTTTGTTTTGCAACATGCTATCTGACCTTTGACCTATGACCTTAAAGCCTTACATGCTAGTGTATTTTATTATCTTTACCCAGACAATTGGTGCAGAATCGGCCAAAATCTTTGGCTTCAATAAGCTGCAATAACAGATTTTGACATATCTTCATGCAGTGTGTGATTTTGTCATCGTGATCAATTAGGGCATCATATTGAAAAGAATTAAAAGCTTGTTCTCTCGATGCCCTTTCAAATGTTTTATTAACCTTGGGCGCTAGAAAATGAAGGTCAAGGTCAAAGGCTTAGCCAACCTAGGTAATCATGTCATTCAAGCCTGTTATACTGTTGTGAAGATTGAAGATCCATAAAACACTGTGGGTAATATAAAGTTTATACTGATTTTTACATTTGGTGTGACCATGACCAGATTTCCTCCCAAATGAAATCAGCTGAGCTCTTACTGATCTCTACCATCACACAAAATTTCAAGATGGTAGATGGTAGAAAGCAACAAACAACCAGAGGATGAATTAAATGCAAGGAAACTTTCAATTTTTTTGCCCTCTACTAAATGTATGTTTTGTACAATGAGTCCACAATAATAAAAAAAAGAAGAAGAAATGACATCACAGGGATTAAATATGTAGATAAACCATGTAAAACAAGTTTGACGTGCATGCTTTGGAGTACAGTGTGTGCTGCGCTGTGTGTTCAGGTACGAGCGACTTGAAGAGCAGCTGAATGACCTGACGGAGCTGCACCAGAATGAGATGACCAACCTGAAACAGGAGCTCGCCAGCATGGAGGAGAAAGTCGCTTACCAGTCGTATGAGAGGGCGAGAGACATTCAGGTAAAAACAAAGACTCTGATAGATCGTTGGAGACTTTGGAGTTTGCTAGAAGTTGGGATCAGAGCTGTGTGTGGGCAATATGTTTCTCCAAAACCTGTATATGCTTCAAAGACGTGAACGTACAAACTGTGTTTACTGACTGTGATTTTCAGAGGTAGTCTCAACTCTGACTAAAGCAGTTGAATTAAGACATTATCGCTCCCTGTAAAAGGTGTCTTAGATTTTCAGACCTTTTAATGAGGTTTTGAAAAACAAAATTGCACTAAGTGGGTTCATTTCTTTGGGATCTGCACACACAGGAGGCAGTCGAGTCATGCCTGACCCGCATCACCAAGCTGGAGCTGCAGCAGCAGCAGCAGCAGGTTGTCCAGTTAGAAGGAGTGGAGAATGCCAACGCTCGAGCTCTGCTGGGGAAGCTCATCAACGTCATCCTGGCGCTCATGGCCGTGCTGCTGGTCTTTGTCTCCACTCTGGCCAACTTCATCACCCCTCTGATGAAGACCCGGGCCCGCGTAGCCGCCACCGTCCTGCTGACATTGCTGCTGTTCGTGCTGTGGAAGCAGTGGGACTTTGTGGAGCTGTGGCTGCTGCCCAGCTAAGCTTCCTGAAAGACACTCTACAGGAGGAAGAGGAGGAGGGGACCAGAAAAGCTGATTCCAGCTCAGTTCGCCATCACTGAAGGGACCCAGAGACTGAAGTGAAATGAAAGCCACTGTGGCGAGTTCCCTTTGAGTTTGAAGGCGGAGTGGGAGAGAACAAAGCACGGCACTTTTTAGTCGAGACCCGGCCTACAGGGAGCGCCGAGAGGTGTTTACAGAGCAAAAACAAGTGAAATTCTCTGCTTGCCAAGTGACAAAAGACATCCTTCCCTCTCACCCACATGTACCGGCACTGATGACCAACCGTCGATCGCATCGCTGTCACCAAAAACTGAGTTTCTTGCAAGAAATCTTTGGCCTTTTTCTAATGATTTATGATACATTCATTACAAAGACAGGAGCAAAAATAAAATGCCCGATCATGTTTGCTGTAATCTTCATGTTGAAGCTAATGTGTATTTGAGAAGAACAAGGTTTTTTTTTCTTCTTTTCTCCATGAATGTTATGTGCTCATGCATGTCCTCATATGTGCACTGAGATGCATCTAGCTGGCATGAGTTAACATGTCATTACTGACAGACTGAATCTTCTATAACTGCCATTTTGGTGTCAGAATTGCAGCGCGGATCTGTCGTATCTCCACTCGGTGTCATTCCCGGTTTGTTTCACATTCTTCTCTGGTGTTGAAGCAGTGCTTTTTCTTTCGTTTTCCTTTTTTTTTCTCTTGCAAATGAATGAATAGTTTAAAAAAAATCTGCTACAATTCACCATACTGACTCAACAGTGTAAAAATCTGCTCTGTCCACAAATGCATTTTCATATTATATCTATTGTAGAACTGCTACTATCCACAGTGTCAACTTAACTGGCATGTTCAAAGTTTATATCCAGTTTGCAAAAAAAGAAAAAAAAAGAAAGAAGAATTATTGCTGTTTTATTAAACAATGTAAGAAATAAATGATTTCATATATTAGGCTGACCTTCAGTCATCTCCTCATCGTCCTTCACGCCGACACCCGTTTGTTTTTTACTTTTAAAAACGTATTTGCATATGCAGGCACCAAAGTGTATTCTCTTTTGATTGCTTATAATAATTGTAAGATTATTGCATATAAATGGGTGGTTTTGCTGTTACAATGTGAATGCATGGGAAGCATAAAAAAGCAGCAGAGAGTGGATAAAGCTCCAGCTCTGACTGTGTGCATAATCATCTGATTACCTTTGGTTGCAAGAGGTAGGCCAGAGGGACGGGTAAATGTTAGTTTGCGGTGAGCTTGGCCATCCTTTTGCTCCACCCTTGACCATCGCATACAAACAAAGTAACATAGATCTTCCATAAAAGTCAGATATGAAGCATGGAAAAAGGGAAATTTAGGAGCTTCAAGTGTGAAAGAGTCCCATAAGCTGATTGGTCTTACGCATTTAAACACACACATACCTTAAGGAAGCATTTGTAGAATGCTGTTTCAGACACCGTTGGCATATTTTTGGATAATTACTGATTCATATCTTTTTCATTTGGGAGTAGCAGCCACGCCCCTGATCACTTTACTGTCAAGGCAAGAAAGAGATTTACATTTGATTATGAGCACCATCCTTGGCTGGATCAGATTATATTTCTAAGAACACATTAGTGGTTAGGCCTCGGATCAGCTGTGCATCCATCTGCTAACCTGATTATTTCAGTTTTACTTTACTCTCTTGGCTCAGCCATGAAGCTAAATTCATGAAGCTGCTCATAACCTTTTTTTAATCAGAATCACCACTCCCTCTGGAAAAATACTATATAAAAAAATAAATAAGCAAGAGAACCAAAGCATCTCAATTTTGTTTTGTCTTTTTAATAATTACTGTCAGGCAAAACCCATATGACCATTACATTTATGACAGGTATTCTTACAGTACACGACAGAACTCAAGGGGATCAGAGCCGGTGGCATGGCCACACCTGACCGCTAAAAAGTAAGACATTCATCGTCATTAGATTGTTCCAACTGTCACAGAGTTCACAAATGTATTTTGCATTTGACTCGTATCAAACACAGTTTTTCTTGACAACCTAGCAAAATCTAAAGACCTCGATAGAAACAGCAGAGTAGAAAAAAATAAAATAAAAAAAGACAACAGAAAAAAAAAACCAAAACACATTGTATATAACAAGCAGAAGAATTCCTGATTTTCCTGTCAAGATGCGAGATGTACAATATATTGCTTTCAGGTGCTCAACTCAAAAATGGGTACCCCAAAAAAACAGATAAAAGAAAGAAAGAAAAAGAAACCACACATTCTTCGGTATCTACCCTTTAACTCGCGTCCCGTCTCCGGCAGGTTAAGAGAGGCGGCGTATCCAACCCAGGCTCAGACTGGTCTAACCGCAGGAGGAGGAGCAGACACTTCAAGCTGTTACGGGAGCCGACAGCAACAGCTCCTCCCGCAGCTTTCCACTGAGTGCCTGATACTCGTGCTTTTTGCTTCTTTTCATGGAACAGAGCGGCTACAAAATAAACTAAAAACAAAAACTATTCGTGTTCACTGAGAGCCTTGAGCCTAAGACACAGTATCCAGTCACAGCAGTACATCTGAGGGAGAGGACATGATGAGATACAAATGACACAGGGGTGAGTATTAAAAGTTTCCATAACTGACGTTTCACGATAATTAAAAAAGCTGAGCAGAAGGCAACATGGAGCGTGGACCATCAGTGCGGTCGCTGGCAACGTTAAAAATGTGTCGCTTCATGTAAAGCTCAGCGGTCAAACGCACGATTACGTGTAAAAATGCACATCGTCAACATTACTGTGGCCAAACGCTCCAAAGTCCAGAATCCGTGTTGCCTTTTTAATGCTGTCTCGGGGAGAGCGCCTGGTTGTTCCCAGACTCAACAGACACGAGCCTGATGGTTGTTGTTGTTGTTGTTCAGCAGGAAAGAGTCCGACCACAGTCTTCAGGCCAGGAATCAATACGCTGGTCCTACAGGCTGAGAAACCTGGGCTTCATTTACGAAAATGTTTTCTTACCGAGTCAAAAGTAAGACATAAACCCAGAGCTTTCTGATCTACTACCTATGGCAACATTACTCACCACTATCACACTTCTTATCTGGATTGTGCTGCTAAAATGTAATGACATCTGGGAAAGCGTCAGAAAACCTTTTCATGAATGCAGCCCTAAGTTTCCACGCACAGGTTATCATCACAGCGAGAGGTACCTAAGCAGACCTCTGGGTATAGAAGAGAATATAGGCCTGAGTGTTGCACACTTCCTCCACACTGCAAACCTTCATCTCAGAGTCATTACAGTGGACCCAGAAACCTGAGGATAGCAAATGCACATTAAAAAAGATGTTAAAAAACAACAACACAGCAGAACATTTGCATCTTAAATAAATCACAGGATGCTGTGCGCTCTTCCTCACCTCCTTCTGTATTGTAGCAGTATGCGGTGTAGTGCCCTGAGCCGAAGCCTTTACCATGATGCATAACTACAGCAGACAGATCGTAGGTGTAGCCTCCTCTGTGGACAGAGTGACCTGAGCCTGTGCAGCAGTATGGTTTGATGTTAAGAACCTGGTCAAAGGCCACATGGACGCCGATTTTCTCCCTGTGGTTCCGCCCCGACCATCTGCCGTACAACAGGCGATAGTTAGTGTTGCTACACTTCACAAGCCTCGTCTTACAAAAATAAATAAATAAAAGGTTGAGCACCCCAAGTTCACAACGGCAACGCAAATAGAGAAAACAAGATCAAAACTACAGGAAATCCTGAAATTTCTTTGAGAAATTTCAAAGAACTTGGTTTGGAAGTAAAAAAAAAAAAAGAAGATTATATATATCAGCCTTTACAGAAACTTGCCTGAAGCGTTTGAGGTGCAGCCGGAGAACCTGAGGTAAACGGTAGATCAGAAGCTGCTTACATGCTTCTGACAGAACTAAGGGTTTGTGGGATGATTTCCGTCTTCTTTCTGAAACCATGAAACAAGGAGATCACAGGTTACTGATGCGAGGCTTTGTTTCCGCTGCACAAGTGACGCTTTCTCACAAAATCTCAGGCTTTGCGAAAGTGTTGTGTGGCTCTCTCAAAGCTGCCAGCCTAGTTTTTAAGTCACTGCCTCCGCCGGAGCTGTCAGCAGGAGATTAAAGAGCTTCTTAGACAATGAATAAATAAATAACACCGTTGGCTTCATTAATCTGTTGAAAGCATTCAGTCATTCAGGTAAAGGTCACTTTACACACAAATGTTCCTCACGGGTACATTCAGATGCACCCACAGTTCTACAGTGTACTCTGTATGCACACCATGGGTGAAATCTGACAATACATTACCTGACAAATCATACTTGAGGTAAGTGTTTACACTTTACTGATGTTTATTTGACGATTTGGGACCACAAGACTTCGCACTTCAGTAAATACAACAGCTTTTACCTCACCTCTCTGAAATGAATTACTTAAACATTTTTTCCTGATAGATCCTGTCTCCATTCCAGTGAAAACTACTAACTACATAACTGGAAAATCTGTTTTCTAGTAGCAGGGTGACTAGTTGCTCTGTTTACTTAGAAGAAATGGCTACTTTAGTAGGAAAAATGCAGGAAAACAGAACACTAGTACTTGAATGCAGCTTACATTTCTGGATGTATGCGAAGCCGGCAGCCTGAAATTTGTCTCAAAGCCCTACGTGACCATGTGATGTGATCTGTGCATGCCAGGCAATTCGTGAGTAGAGGATGTCTGTAAAGTTTCAGACATTTGTATGCACAGGAATTGTGAGCAGCTGATCAGTATTCATTCAATATTTATTCAAATGTGGATGTGCGCATTTGTAAAACAGTTTTCCGTGTGGTAAAATTGCTTTGAAATTGCGTGTGGACTGAAGCACCTGCTTGTGTGTCCTCAAATGCTACACACAAATCAATACATACATTTGTAAATCTTGCTTTATGCATTTGGATCACACTGAATGCATGTGTAACACTTCGGAGACGAACTTCTCTCCATCCTGAAAAATCAAGTCTGTTACTAACTGAGAACATCGGGAAACACGTGCATGCAGTCGTAATCTTGTGCAATCCTCTTCATTTATGCGACAGTTTGCATGTTACCATTGTGCGTCTGATGAGAATGAAATGACAGCTTTTAATTAGTCATGACCCGGGTATGCGTTTAGTTCCAATGCCATCAGATTAACAGGAAAATGTTCTGTACGCTTCATTTTTACAAGTTGCTGTCCTGACATTCTCCTCAGTTATTCGTAGAAATACCTCGCAAGAAAAACTGCATTGACCTTTAAAGAAAAAGCAGGGTCCGGAGTCAAAATGAATAAATCATGAAGGGAAATCTATAACTTTAAGTTCCACTTTGGATAATAACTTATTTAAAACCAGTTCCCATTAGAATCCAAATTCATGACATTCATCATGTGAACCCAAGTGTATGGTCCACTATCCAGTTCTCTCTCTGATGAATCAAGAGAATAATTTATGTGCTAATTCATATTTTAGGGTTGATAAACAGCTTTATCAGAATGCATCCAAGTTGTCATATAATAGGCAGATATCCTGAAATAATACAGATTTATTCAACTCGAGCTTAAGAAGCAAAGTCTTATCAGCTAATAATGAACTTGAGACGAGCTTAGCTTGTGGTGCATTAAACATTGTACTGACTGTTGCAGTGGTTGCAGGCGTAGATGCTGCCTTCAAGAGCCTCCATCTCTGTAAACTTGGACAGCATCTCAGTGAGGGTGCAGCTACGCTGGTAAGCCGTCGAGCTCGAGCCTTTGTCTATGCTGTGGTATCGCTCTGGAAACTCCAAAGACAAATCCCAGAATGGCTCTACTGTGTTAGACTTGTGCTTACAGGATAGGCATGTCACCTAAAACATACAGAGAAGATGAGGAACACAAGCAAAGGTGAGTGTGACGATTATTCCAAGGTTCAGCTGTAGCAGAACTCTGGAAAGTGCAAACAAATAAATAAACTGATTTAATAAATAAAACAAAAATATCTGCCTGAATTACAAAACCAGACACTTCCCCATTCTAACTACATTCCAGCACAGGTTTATGCTCTTCACACATGATCACAATCAATCAACTGTCTTTTTTGGCCTGCTCTTCCAGGCAACTGCTTAACCCACCGTGTCTCTGCATTTTATTCTTTAATGCAGATATATGCCTCTTTTTTATTACTAAACTCACGATCTTAACTGTGATTGGTCAAACCCTGCAAAGAGAGCTGAACAGATGCAGTTATGAGTTTTTTTGTTTGTTCACAACATCAAGAACACATCACCTTGAAGTGGATTTAATTTTGAATTTTAAATTTTAAAAATTAAATCACAAATAGAATTGCAGAGTGTCGCCTTTGAAACTGCGGGGGGGGGGGGGGGGGGGGGGGGGGGGGGGGGGGGGGTGGGGGCGCCTTTCTGTGTAATGCGTGCATGTTGCATGGGAAGCCTTTTGTGTACTCCACCTTGCTCCAACAGTCCAAACACATGGATGTAAGGTTAGCTGGTGATTCTAAAGCAGCTATAGGTGTGACAGTGAGCAGGAATAGTTGTCTGTCTCTCTCTGTGTTGGCCATGTGATCGGCTGATGACCTTCCCAGGCTGTACCCCCGCCTCTCGCCCTATGACAACCAGGATATCTATCATAGGGCTGGTGGATAAGAAAACGCAGAGATATTTTGTGGGCATTTTACCTTTATTGGGAAGAGGAGACTGCAGATAGAGTGGAAGTTTGGACATCACAGAGACAATACACTACAACGCACTATTGTAGTGTAATGTAGTGTTATGGGAATGTGGTGACGTGACATCAAAGTTTTTACATGCAACCACAGACTTGGATTAACTGGAAATCTGTATCCATGGCATCTGCATCTGCAGCACAGTGTATAAATTTCAGCTTATATATAACTGATATTAACTGATATGGGCCTTTGTGATTGGTAAGAGCACCTAAGTTGATACCTTTTACTGATGTCAGTGGCCGACGTTTATCTGATGTCTCATGTGAATTTTCTCAGTGTTCAAAGTTAACTGGGGACTAACTGAAGGACAGCTACAGGAGCTGATTACACCTCTTCAAAACAATGACTACAGCTTAACTGTACCCGGTGAAGCATGTTTTTGCAGAAGCATCCCAGAAACAGCACCTACTAAAAATACCACTGGGTCATTTTTTTCTCTTGTCTTCATCTTGCAGGAAGGAAGTTAGACCCAGGAGAGTAAAGAACATGGTCAATTTTCAAAATAAAAAGGCATGAAGACTAAAACGCTATCCTTTTACTTATCACTTATTAATTAACATTTATTACTTATTTTATTATCAGATGTGTGTCTCTGGCACAAAGGGGGAATATAAATATACAGAAATAATAATGAAAGCAAAACAAAACACAAAAGTCAAAATCTTGGCATTAGCCCAGAACTTCACAACAGACATGCAGAAATGGAAAGCAAGAGGGAAAAGAGATAAATACACAAACAAAACAACCTACATCACACTGGACAACACTGACTGCATGCAGCTATAAGTTAGGAGTCTCACCTGGCTGAGTAGCTGCCCGTGAAAGATGGTGTTGAGAACCTTTAGCACTTGCTTGGATAGTTTCCTCTTTGTGATGGGGATGACTATCCGCCTTTTGGACCCCTCTGTGTCCAGCTCCTGCTGCACCTTGTCCAGCAGCTCACACAAGAACTCCTGGGCATCCTGCTGGTCGTATCCACGGAAAGCCGGGATGAGGTTCCACACAGAGTGCAGCATGGCAAAGGGAGATACTAAAGACCACCGGCCTGACCACATGACCCTGAAAAGCGTATGTAACTCATGGCACAGAGACATCTGCTGGCGGGTGGAGCAGCGAGGAGGAGGCGAGACGCTTTCCTTTTTCCCCACGGGCAAATTCCAACAGCCCGCCTTCCCCATACGTCCAAGAGGGTATTCTGCCAGCGCTGTGTTACCACTGCTGACCACACCTCCTGTCACCCCCTTCATCCCCTGGGAGTGGTTGGTCTTGGCCAGTAGCTCCTCAGTCTCACACAGGTCCAAAGTGAGAAAACACTCCCTGAATTTCTGCAGGTGGCTTAGCACTTGCAATATTGAGTTCATGTAGCACGTGTTCCCCAAGTTGCGCAGACCGGTGACCCCCGGAGCGAGTCTCCGTCGTGTGACTGCATGCGTGGAGTAGTATCGCCTCAGTCTGGCAGCTTTGCCATTCTGAGAAGTCTTGCGGGACAGGGTTAAAAGTGAAGGCTTCTTTTGGGCAGGAGGAGGAGGTAGGCGTTCTGGAGGGTCGCGAAATTTGCGTGGAATGAGTGTGATGGTTGAACGTGGCGCCTGAGTAAGAAGCCTAGCACTCTTCCTGGGAGGAACATTGCCAAGTTCTTCCATGAGTCTCTTTTTCACCTCCTTCTTTTGTCTTTTAGCTTCCTCGAGTTTCTCTTTACGCTGATTCTGGAGCTCCTGATGTTTGCTGATCCACATCCGGAGCATTTTCCCCAGGAGTGCTTTCCTCCTGTGCCGCAAGGCCAGCTGCATGGCGGGCTGCGGCCCACTTTCCCCAACCCAGGGAGTACACTCCCCCCCTGTTGAAGAGCGCAGTGAGCGCCTACCCGGGCTCCGAACAGTGGAGAGCGCCCCTCTGAGGAGTTTGAGGTCACCCTCTGCGTTATCGTTGAGTACATAGTCTCCACAGGCAAAGCAAAAAACATCCAGCTCTCGCACCTCCATAGCCAGCGGATGGTGTGACTCCTGAAAGTGTTTGAGTGAGTGCTCCTCCATAAACCGTCCACAGGCCACGTGGGAGCACTTGAGGCAGGCCCACACCGAATCGGTGGTGCTGCAGTCGACACAGTGCCATTTTTGCGGATTAAGGATCGAATGGTCTTGGCCTAGGCGAAGGCGTACCACGTGCTTACAACGATCCATTGCTCCAGATACACATGTGGCCTCAGCGATAGGACACACGTCCCGCAGCCAAACAGCAACTCATTCTGTAGGGGAAGAAAAAAATAAAGCAAGATTACCGCTGATAGCAGAATCCAGTGTTTTCGTTTTCTGTTTTTCTAATGAAAAGACTGCAGTGTATAAGCAACTGTCACAAAAACAAAAAAGAAAGAAGATGTACTAACTGGAAAAGGAGTTTTTGTGATCAAATTCTGGACAACACATCACAACATCTGCAAAGAACACAACAGGACAGTTCAGCCCGATCACCCATGCCCACCGTCAGCACCAGCGGCTCCAGAGAGTCTGAGAAATAGGGGTGAAAGCTGCAATGAAAAAACAAAAAACAGACAAAGCAAACACTCCACCCCACAACGACAGAGATAAATCACGCACTTCTCCAATTAATGAAAACCACGCATTTAGGAAATTCTCAAAAATCTATCTTTACACAAAAAAGTGGACTGAAAACAAGTGACCATAAAACTTCTTAACAAAAAGTAACATAACCAAATAACTCAGGAAGTGACTTTATTGTGGGAATCTCCTCCAGGTGTGACACCGACTGCCCTGGTTGACATTACTGTGAATAAACGTGGCAAATGATTGACATCTACGGGAATCACACACGGAAAAGGAACTGTTATGTCACTCTCGTTCTTTAAGAAAATCAACATGTGGCCATTTGATCAGGGCAATAATTAAAACTGAGCTTCAGGGCAAGGAAATGATGACATGAGCGCCTGTCTGTCCATTGAAATGATATTCTTAACGTTAATGGATGTAGTTATGTACCTCACCAGTACCAGCGCTGTGCTACATCACTTTCTTTTTTATCTATCTCTTTGTGTAACTGAGCCACTACATTAAAAATAATAATAATAATAACAATGGATAAAAATAATAATGGCAGCATTAACTTTCAGGTCGGCACAACTGTTTTTCAGTCGCATGCCACGCTTTTTGCACGCCACAAGTTAACCGCCTCAACTCCTGCATGTGATATTCACAAATGTTAGAATTTCTCCACTGTGTCTGTCCGTATTTTAAAAAGGATGCCTTCTGGCTCAGACAGGCTGGCTCTTAACGCCATGCTAGGCTATCCCACCATCACCATGCTGAAGAACAAAGAGCAGCCAGAGAGCGACTCTCCAGGAACATCCAACAACTTTGTTGGTCCGAGACAGCCCAGCAGGCAGCAACTTAGCTGCCGCCGCTAACCGTTTTTATCCACGGCGGCTGTGCGTAGGGTTTACACCGCTTGCCCCCCACCTCCTCCCTCCCTTCCCTCTGCTGTGTCTCGCCTAATAACGCGCGGAGTTAAACACGGATTTATTCGCTTGGCTCCAAGCAGCTAACAATTCGCGTTATCTGCTCGCCACAGTTGCTAACGTTAGCTAAGCTGCTAACCTGTTTGTTGAGGACAATCGAAGTTAACCTAACGGCTGCCGTCGGTCGCTAACGTTAAGGCTAGCAAACTGCGCCGTTAACCGTTAAAAAAACTACCCGGTGACATTCACCGCAGGAAGCCGGCTGCTGAAACGCGGCTCTCGGCCCTATCGGTGCCCCTCACTATATTTGCAACACCTGATAATGGTAAAGCTGGGTAACGTTACCATCGCCAGCATCCATCCATCCGGTGTACACTCAGAGAGCTGCTTGTTGTCCTCCTCACAGATTGAACAACCCAACTCTCGATCCGAGCACAGACCCCGCCGCTCTCATTGGACTGGGGCTGAGCGGGAGCCGGGCTCTCATTGGCGGAAGGGTTGAACAACAGGCAGCAGGATGGACCGTCCGTCAGTCCACCCACAGCGGCCACATGGAACAATAACCGAGGCCAGAGTGGAAGCCGGGTTTAAGAGGACAGCCGCTACCCCTGATCCCCGGTGTCCCCGTTAAACCCCGTGCGCGCCATGTGTCAGCTCGGTAGTGTTAATCTGGTAAAATACACCTGAGGCGCGTGCGTGTACTGTGCGTGTGTTTAGCTTTAAGCCCTATTAGGCGCATCTCCTTTGGATGCTGTCGTGGGGAGGGACTACTTTCAAAATGCGTCAGCGCAAATCAGTGTAATTCAAGTTTAAACATAAAAAGAAAGCCGCTGTCTAGAAGAAATGCGCAGCATTCCGGGAGAGTTTGAAAGCTGAATAACATATCACAAGTTCTAAAAGAGAAGCTTTAATTATAATACAATTGTAATTATAATTACAGTTGTGGTTACGGTGCATATCCAGGATTTTTTCACATGAGATTAGGAGACGCATGAATAAAAATAACCAAATTAACAATAGCAATTATCGTAATTTAGTAGGACACTTGAATTATTTATATATATAAAAAAAATCAAATTACTGGTAATTTAATAGGACATTGTTCTGCATTTTTATTCCCCCCCCCCCCCCCCCCCCCGCTCTAACATAAGAGTCCACTCGATGCCAAGCATAAGTGAGATCTTCAGATTATTGTAGATTAAAGTGTCTATTCTCAGATTTTAGAAGCTAGATCCAGTCTTTTGGACATTTTAACAATCCAATATAAACAATCGAACTTACTGTCACCCTGAGATATCTGCACAGATACTTCTTTGTAATTTAATAAAGCATTTCCACTGTAAACTCATTACATGTGTAAGCACAAGCCTCCACCTAATACCGGAACACTAATCCAACTGCATAAACCTAGGGATTGGACTATGAAATTCCTGGACCTGTAGTCAACATTTAGTTCATTCATTCCTGTCTTTCTGACAGAGAAAAACAAAGAAATCTGATTGTTTAAAAAGGAAAATCTCTCACTTGCTTGTGACATCATCTTTA
Organism: Neolamprologus multifasciatus; assembly: GCF_963576455.1. Classification (NCBI taxonomy): domain Eukaryota; kingdom Metazoa; phylum Chordata; class Actinopteri; order Cichliformes; family Cichlidae; genus Neolamprologus; species Neolamprologus multifasciatus. Next base: position 20,316,394 of record NC_140443.1, on the reverse strand, counting down.
AACGTTCAGCCAGCGCAAAACTTGGATGATGCAACAGATAAAAATTGACCTCTCTCACTGATAAACATCATCAGATCAGTTGACAGTCAACAGGGCCAGTGTTCAGCTGATAAATTGGTTCAGCCCTGTGTAAACTAGCAAGAAATCAATGAATACTTTGTGCCTCTACTCTCAGATAAAAGAGCACCATCAAAAGGGCATCGCAGTATGAACGCTCAGAGACGTTGACTACTTGTTTTCACTGTGTCTCTTTATTGCAAATGCTTTCATTCAACACTAATGTGAAGTTCTGCAGTGATAATAAAACCCCAGACGTTCAAAAAAGAAAATGCCTGGGTACCAACGCTAATCCATAGGACTAGAAATATACCAACATCTGTACAAACATGGAGAGAAAAAAAACAGATATCTTTGTTGCAGACTCAGCGCACATTGGTTCCAGGGATTTGCAGCTTGCGCAGTTTGTTGAATAACTCCAGGTACTGAGTCATGGTGTCAACACAGTCTGTTGGTGCAAAGAGTCCCTCAGGCTTGGCAGCAAACACAGATGGCAGTTCAGGGACGCTGGGGCCGAGAAAGGACTGCATAAACTCCTTCATGAGGTTCCAGCAGTCCCCAGGAACGACACAAGGGCAGTACTCCACCTGAGGAAGCAAGCCAGGAGTTAACGCCTCAAGGAGAGAAAGCAGAAGGATGTGACTCGTCTTTATCACAGCATATATATATATATATATATATATATATACGCGCACCTCTACTGATATCCCTCTGGCACTGGAGCTCATCGTCACGGTACCAACTTTTATCAAGAAGTCGCAGTAGCGATATCTCGAACCACGAGACTCCACCTTGTGTCCCTTGGCATTCTGAAAGTGACTTTTCAGCTTCACCATGAGGACATCAAAATTTGCATCCGCTATTAGGCAGGGTCCACCTTCAAACAGAGCCAAGCAGCTCAGGGGGGTTTCGGAGTTGTGCATCACATACAGGAGCTTGGAGGGCTGACCTACAATGGACAGACAACACTTAAAACTGTCAGGTGAGATGGGGAAGGAAATGAAAGTTCCACAAAGTTACAGAGGCAAGGCTGAGATTTGCAGCTGAAGTTTGGACGTGTACAGTGAGGGATAGTAGATATATTGGGCAAAGGATGTTAAAGATGGAGGAGCTGCCAGGCAGGAGGAAAAGAGGAAGACATCAGAGGAGATTTATGCATGTAGTGATGGAGGACATGTAGATGGTTGGTGTGACAGAAGAAGCTGCAAGGGTGAGATGGAGGCAGATGATCTGTGGTGACATCTAAAGTAAACAGACTTCTGGCCATATAGATATACAACTATTACTTATACTGATGATGATTGTTATTCTCCCACAGATACATTCAAAAACTGTGACAAAACAGTAGCCAAAGATGCACAGGAGGAATCAGCAGTACTGAAGGGGACAGTAACAGTATGTCGATGAAACTTGTTATAACATTTCTAAGGAGGTGCACACCAGGCTGCTGAAGCATAAATTTCCAATAAAAGTGACTGCCTTACTGTGTTGACCTAACTACAGCCAATCAAACTGGTAAATGAACCAGTACACCAGTACTTATGTAGCTCGTTTTAATGTAGCTGAGTACTCAAAAGCACTTCCTACTACAAGTCTCACACTCACATTCATACAGTGCTTTTGTCTATGCCTAACTGTTTTCTAACACACACACACACAGACACACAGATGGATGCATCAGGGGCAACTTAGGGTTCAGTATCTTGCCCATGGATACTTCAGGATGCAGACTGGAGGAGATGGGGATCTATGACGCTCTACCAGCTGAGCCACAGCTCGTGTGACAAAAAAGTGAATTTTGACGTTTCCTTATATGTATGTATGTGTGTATATATATATATATATATATATATATATATATATATATATATATTAGGGGTGCAACAATACACAAAATTCACGGTTCGGTTCGGTTTGATACTTTGGTGTCACGGTTCGATATTTTTTCGATACAAAAAATGTTCATGCTTTTTTAATTTGTCATTTATTAAAATTATAAATATATATTTTAACTCAAAAGTACAGTTTTTAAATTTAATGTTGCTGAAACAACAAAATAATTAAAAAATAATCTATATGATCGAGAAATCACTCATCTTTGGAAAAGAGAGTTTATTACAGAGAAATGGCTCTTTCCAAAATAAAAGCTATACTATACGCTTCTTCTGGGCTATATTCTCAGCAGCATATTAAACATATCAGGTCCCCATAAGGAGAATCATGTGCTAACGGCTGTCTAAATGACTCGGGTAAAGTTTGTAGCATGCGTGCTTGTTGTTTTTGTCTGCTTCCACTTGTCTTTGCACTAGGATGATGTCGGAGTAAGTGTGCAGTCATATTCGTTGTGTTCCCACTAGTGCTGTCAGCGTTAATCTCGTTAAAATGACATTAACGCCACAACACTGCAAATCTCCGTTAACGAGCTACAGCGGATTGCCCCGTGCAACGAGCTAACTGCGCTAACGCAGTAGTTCCCACCATGTAATTGAGCATTGCGTGGCACATCCAACATACTGTTTTACTTTTGTCCATGACAAGCTTACCTTCAGGGTCATACGTCACATGAAGACCAAAATAGTTCCAAACGCCAGATCTGAATGAGGGTGGGGGAGGTTCAATTTGCCATGTTGCAACGAGCTTAGCTTCTGTCTCGCTAGCTTGCCCTGCGCTCAGTGAATCTGCGTTCGACTACTCCGCCTAGGCTGCACTGTCGAGCGCAGATCCACTGAGCGCTCAATACAGACAGCATCGTCAGAAGGAAAGTTGATAAAATAAATTACAAATTTTGTATTGTTCGATACATATGTGTACCGAACCGAAAGCACTGTATCGAACGGTTCAATATCGATACGAATATCGTTGCATCCCTAATATATATATATATATATATATATATATATATATATATATATATATATATATATATATATATATATATATGTGTGTGTGTGTGTGTGTGTGTGTGTGTGTGTGTGTGTGTGTGTGTGTGTTATGTTTGCTAATATTGGTAAATAGACTGCACTCAACAGATTTTGTGAAGTGGACATATGTATATATATATATAAGGAGTTTTGCAAGTATCTATATGATACTGACTTTATTCTACCTATATTATAGTCTAGTCCTTACATATCTTTTATAGAACTGTGATGTTATATTTATATATATGTTATATATGGCAAAGAGGGCAAATTTCTTTTGCCCTCTTTGCCAGATCTCTCTAGAATTTTTTTTTATGTCAGTGTCACTTAGCTGCATAAATAAGGGAGATACGAAAATCACTTTGCCAAAAAACAAGTTCTGCTTTGGGATAGAAATGTTCTTTCTTACTCAAGATGACTCAGAATCGTTCATGAGAGATCTGTTTGACAGATTGTAGGCCAATAAGTCATTTCTTTGCAAACAATCACACAAAAAGGGGATAAAATACTCTGTAGCCCCACCTAGACAGGGACATCAGGTCAACCTCATGGGTGAGTGCAATACGTCTGCATTAATGTGATCTATAAATCTGACTTCTAAAGCTCAGAAACAAACAGATAAAAAAAATATTACTGCTGGAATTTCCCGTGGCATGGTAAGTCTCGCAGTCCACGCAGAAGCTGCCTTGCTTCACGGCGCCCAGCTGCTCCAGCTTTTTGTGCAGCATGTCCACAGTCTGCTGCACGCTCTTCCCCTCCGCCACGGGCACCTGGCACACACTGCGGGGCACAGCAAGCAGAGCACTTGAGGGACCAGCATACACTTTGTTCTGTGTCACGTTACCAGCATTGTTGAATGAGACAGAGCCACGGTCCGCGGATCCATGGGGAAAAAAAACACGCAGGATGGTTGAGGCTGGGCTAAAGCTGTTTGAATACTTAGGGGTTAAAAAACGTTTAAAATCAAACGTAGGTTTAAAAACTACCTTACCAAGTAACACCCATTGATGTTTTGTCTCTCTTCACTTGTAGTACGGAGTTTGAGCACTTCCGGGTTAAACAAAACGCCTTCCGGTAAAGTGAAAGGAAACAACAGAAAAAAATGAATAAAAAATAAAATATTATCGATAATAAAGAATTGTGAATATTAACACCGTTTCACAATGAAACAGTCAACTGACGTTGTTGTACTTTTTTCGGAAGTGGTCGCCGAAAGCCGGATGTTACGTGAGTGCGTTGCGTCACTTCCTTCTCACCGGACCTACGCACACGTGTTGAAGCAGTGACTGTTTACAGTGTTTGGTGAGGTCTGTCCCGTACCTCGCACATGTCCACGGAAACATCCACACTGTGGTCACAGCTGAAGTAAAACCGCAGCTATGCCGAAAGTCAAACGGTCCAAAGGTGGAGGAGAGAAGAGCGGAGCCGCGCCAGTGGCGCTGGCCGACCAGATCCTGCAGGCAGACATTGTCCGAGCCAAAGGCCGGGTCAAAATCAGAGACACCCGGGAAGAAAGCGACGACAAGTACGTGGACGAGCGGTTGTCACGGAAAATCTTACAGCAAGCCCGCATTCAGCAAGAGGAACTTCAGACCGAATATGGGCTGGCACCAGAAAAGAAGAAAGCACCAGTCACTGTTCTCGGTAATGTTGGATTGGTGTCGTAGTTATCCTTAAATTGACAGATATTTGAAAAGAGTTTGGTGAGCCAAGTGCTAGCACCATGGGCACATCAAGTCAGTCGTCTTTGACACACATCGCATTTGTTCAATGTCTTCTTCTGGCTAGATTAGGTAGCTTTTGTTTATATACCTACATTTGTCCTTTAACTTTCATAATCCACAACACTCCACAGCGCACATCTTTTCATGGGAAAAAACTTATACTAGCTTTGGTTTGCAGTCTTGTTACTATACATATAAAATACACTCTCACAAGCACATTTTAAAACATAAAATATAATTAAAAAGCATTTCTCTGGTCCTGGATATTTATTTGTAGCAGGTATGTCATAATCTATAAATACAAGTAATATATCCATTAAACCTTTATATCATGTGCAACCCTGTTACACTTCTAATTTTTTTTACCCCCAATCATATCATTTTTAATAAAATTGTCATAAATGTTTTTATTAGCTCAAGGGATTGATCTGTTAATCTGCTGCCTTTGTAACTGCTTTTACAAAAAAAAAAGTAAATATTGAAAATTTGGTAGGTTTTGAAAGTTGCTTAAATGAATAAGAATCGAGTGTTGTCTGTTATCAAGTGTGAAAGATGCTCAAGAATTTATTAAACAATATTTTTTTAATCTACTTTTTCGGGTTCTGAAGTATTGGCTGCAGAGATGCGCATAGAAACAAAAATATCATAAAAAGTTTATATTTAATGCCTGATCTGGACACATTTAATATTTAGTTTTTTCTTAAATACATACCAGAAAATTATAAAATGATAAGAAATATTTAATGCCTGAATTATCTTCCTATTGCTAAATGACCTAGGAGTTTTCCACACAAATACATAGAAGTGCAGCACATGTTGAATCCATGTTAAAGTGTAAAATCTTTCCTTGTGATTGTCTTTATCAAGAGACATTACTTAATTAAAATATTTACACCCAAAACAGCTCAGTGTGATCTTCTAATGAGTCTTGTAATCTTATTTTAGGGCCTGACTCTCAGGATGCAGACTCGGATGAAGAATGGCCGGCGCTGGGAGCAGCAGGTCCTGCAGATGTTGAGTACGACGAAGAAATCGTTGTTGACGCTGAAGATGAGAAGGCCATCGAGATGTTCATGAACAAAAACCCTCCAGTGAGGTGAGCTACACCGTCGCTTTAACTTGAGGCGCTGCAAGCTCAGCAAATCCCTAACTTTGTGTTTGTAATAATGCTGTGCAATAGTGGAAAGTCTGGTATGGACTAGGGGTGGTGGTATAAATGGTATACGGTAGAAATTATATGAATTTAGCCAACAGTAGAGATTTTGACTATACCGCTCTGCCGCGATAGCGCATGTTGATGGTGTCATCAAGCTGCGCCTGTTTTGGTCAAAAGCATTGCAGCGGCTGCAAGCAATGTCATCTGCAAATTGGGTGACAGTAATAGTGAAGAGACAAAGCACGTTTTAGAATATGAGGAAAGCCAAAAACTGCGCTTCCTCCACTTCCGTACATTCTGCACATTGATTCATTAATGTTTAATTCTCTCGCAGCTGCTCTTTTCCAATGTTGTTCCAGTATACTAATGACTAACCTTGTATTGTGGATTATCTCAGTTGTTCTCCTGACTGAAGTTTGGTCCGTTTACAGCATCCTGCCATGCAATTGCATTTGTCGCTAGCCATCAGACCCTCACGTTAACTTTTATTGAGTGGATAAAAGTGTGTTTGTTATGCTAACATAGCTGTGTTGCTAGCGATCACGAAAGCACATCATTATATACCAGCTAATCCATCTTCAGTAACTCTACAAATGTCACTGCTGTTTAGTTTTCTGTCTTTGTTTATGTTGGAAGTGATAGTAGAGCTGTATGTTTCATTTTTTTCCCCCAGAAACCTCTCTGTCAGAACATGCTATATCATGTTTAGGTGGAAACTAGCGAGCTAACTTCCTGCTACCTCTGCTCGGTTTTCATGGATGTTAAACTTAATTGTTACACCTGGTAAAGCAGCGACGCTGACCATTTTATTAAAGATGAAAGAATTGAGACAGTGTTTAACGCTCAGTGATGCCGCAGTGTTTGTTTGACTTTCGGACCCGAAGCGGACAGATTACTCCGCGAGGCTCCTGACTACGGTAGCCGTAATGCATCCAATCCATGCAACAATCCATCAAGCGGTGCGGCTTCGTAGTTTACCAGAGTCGTACTAAAACCTTTTTTCACAGATTTTTGAGCGCTGTGTTTCACATAAAATCGGTTCGAGGTCAGTAAGCACAACCAGAATTCATACATAAGGCACACTGTCGATTTTTGAGAAAATTAAAGGATTTTAAGTGCATCTTTATAGTGTGAAAATACAGAAGAAAAGAGTATATCGCGATATATATCGTTACCGCAAATGCTTCAAAGTATACCGCAATATGGATTTTAGGCCATATCGCCCAGCCCTAGTATGTGCCAATACCAGCACTTCTAACCTATAAAGGAGTCGCCTTCAATTTGCAAATTCTAAATATATTTTAATGACAGCTAAATCTCTGGTTTTTGCTTTCCACAATAATTAGTTAAAACACATAGCACATCTTTTTAACTTTTCATTTAATTTGAAACTTGTTTATTTATTTTTTTGTTTAGCTGTAATGATATTGCGGGTTTTTGGATCTGGTTCTCTTGTTGCGATCAAAACAACAAGGTTCATAGTGCATGTTTGAAGTGTAGTTTTTCCTTTCCAAAACATAACTTATCCAACCTAATTCAGTCGGCTACATAATGAACATGGAGGATAGAAACAAATTATCGATCAAATTGTGCTGGTATTGATCCGATACCAATACCAGCACTGGTATCGATATTTGGATTGGTCGGCAAACCACTAACTCCTTTCTTTGTGGCTCTTGCAGACGGACTTTAGCCGACATCATTATGGAGAAGATCACAGAGAAGCAGACAGAGGTGGGCACGGTGATGTCAGAGGTTTCTGGGTGTCCAATGCCACAGCTGGACCCAAGAGTAACAGAAGTGTACAGAGGTGTCGGTAAGGTAAGTTTACTTCAAGCCCCCCACGCATCAACTAATTGGGAGACAAACTAAAGGAAAAAAGACACATTAAGTGGAGAAGCCCTCTTCCCCGGTTAGTCATGCATATCATATCGAGCAGAGGGGGAGTTTGTACACACCACTTGTATAGCAGGTGTGTTTTTGTTAATGGAGACATGTTTAAAGTTGTCCTTTCTCTTCTTGTGCTTCAGGTTCTGTCGAAATACCGCAGTGGCAAACTGCCAAAGGCTTTTAAAATAATACCCGCGCTTTCAAACTGGGAGCAGGTTTTGTATTTGACTGACCCCGACTCCTGGTCCGCAGCTGCTATGTACCAGGCGACAAGGTAAACTTTGAGCTGATGCGCTTTGTGACGATCAATTTTCCGCAAGTTCTCTTAAGTGATATAATGAAGTATTTTTCCTTGTTCCTTTTAAAGGATATTCTCGTCCAATCTGAAAGAGCGAATGGCCCAGAGGTTTTACAACTTAGTGCTGCTGCCTCGAGTACGGGATGATATCGCAGAATACAAGCGACTGAACTTTCACCTTTACAGCGCCCTGAAGAAGGCCCTGTTCAAACCGGGAGCATGGTTTAAAGGTGAGACTGAGGATTTGAATACATACTTAAGATTGAGAACAGACTGTGACAGAACTGAGTAGAAGTGTGTGTGGAAGTGATTACAGAAATATAGTAATCATCGTAATATAGAGTCATGTGTTTTCAAACTAAAGGATTTAAATAAATGTTATGTTACTGTACATTCTAGGTGTTATATTTAAATGTAGCAAACAAGCAGAACTAATTGGACTATTTCTGAAAAACCACCGGTGAGCCACTTGTGTCTCAGCTGAAACACTGAAATGCATATTTTCAAAATGCTGTGTGTTCATATGACACACATATGTTCATAAAGAGTATTCATATGAAAAGAGAAGGAGAGACCATAAAAGTACATCTTTCCTTGTGTTACAGTGCTGTGATTGCAGCCATTCCTCAATTCCCTGTGAATAGGACCCATGGCCTTTAATTAATGGTGATGACAATCTGCACATCAGTTATAATGAAACTGATATTGTGGCTCATTATTATGCAGTGGTGCTGGAGATGCCTACAGTCGGCTGAGACTGACTAAGTCACTTGGATGAGTCATGAAAATGTTTTTCCCTCTGAAAACACAACATGTAGATGAACTCTGTCAGCTTTCTAGGATTTCCTTACTCGGGTCACTGAGCATTTTAACACAAGTGTTGCATTAACTGTGTAGGAATGACAACTGTTGTGCACATTGAAGAATATGTAAAATGTCAAAGAACAATTTCCACTTTCTGAAATATCTTTAAGAATTCAAAGTAAAGGGTATTTGTGAAGTCAGGACAAGTTCTGGAAGAGAACATCTCCATAAATTTGCACATATGTTGAGCAGAAAGCAAAATACCCACATGACTGCAGAGCAGCTGCTTGAAGCTTTAACTGATTGGTGTGGTTGTACTGTTTCACTGTGTTGATGCACAGAAGAGATCTTGTCATTGGCAGCATCTTTGTAAGCTGGGAGGAATAGATTTCACTAACTTTTGGCAAATTTTGCATGCAAAAATGATGCATTCAGTCATGACAGGGAAACTGAAATAAGATTGTGGTATACAACTGGACAGTGATCCAACATAGACTTTGAAATCCACCATGAACTACTCCAAGAACCCCTACAGGCTACAGCTGTGTGTCTCTCGGGCCTGTAAACAGTAACCTTTATTATTGTTTGATTAAATCTTCATCGAACGGTGGGCTTAGATCCAGTTGCATGTAACCCTTGGAAAAGAAGTGGGTACATTAAATGACTGAGAGGATTTGGCAGCTTGTTGCATTGCAGAAAACAAGCTTTCTGGGACATCTCAGATTTCCAATTTCAGCGCTAAATTTAGAAATATTATTCTGAAGACCCTGACGGAGGATTAGACAGTGTCCACAGGGTAAATAGCACCATTGGTTCTGGTAGGAAAGTAATTAACACACTCAAATCTAATTGGGTCAAAGCGTCTTTCATACATCCACAACTGATTGTTGAGAATGATTTTTCTTTAATCTTGTCAGTCTTGTGTTCACAAATTGTCCCAGTTCGGTGGGACTATTTTCCCTAAACATCCTGTGACCTATATTCTGGCAAAAAGGTAATGCGAAATGTCACCACTGTGTGGCAGTGTTGCTTACAAAGATGTATTTTATAACCCACGAAGCATGAGAGTGGGAGAGTGAGAAGTGATCAGAAGCATGCTAAATATTGAATTTAGTGGAGAATTTGAAGACGCTAGAATAATGTGTTAAAAAGCTTCAAATATTATTTTTAACATAATTAAGCAGCGGGCAAAATCACCTTAATTTGGATTTCATGAGCACATGCAGCTCAAAGAAAAATAACAGTAATAATAATCATAATCATAACCATGTTATAATGATTCTAGCATATGTATGTATGTTTGTAGGATCCTGTCTACTCCTAGACGAGTGGAGCAATTTTAATGAAACTTTGCATAGACATTGACACTGACCGTCAGCATCTGTATGGCATATTGAACATCATAGAATGAATGATATAGTATATGATGGTGTGATATAGAGTGGAATGCTTTGGTATAGAATGAAATGTCATAGAATGGACCGATATAGTATAGAATGGAACATTATGCAGTGGAACACCATAGCATCGAATGGTGTGTATAGAATGGAAAGTCATATTATACAGTGGGGTGTCATAGAATGGGAAGCTATAGAATGGAATGCTATAACCATACAATGGGATGCCATAGTGTAGAATGGAGCGCTATATAATAGAACATCATAATATAGAATGGAACACCATAGTATAGAATGTAACATAATACAGAACGTGTCACCAAATGGAATCCCATAGTATAGAATTAAACGCCATAGACTGCAATTTCGCAGTATAGAATGTTGTGGCATAGAATGGAATGTCATACAATAGACTAATGCTGCAGCTATCGATTGTTTTAGTAATCAAATAATGAAAATGTGTATCCTATTGATTAATAGGATAAGAAATACTTTTGTCTTATTAATGAGAAATAATAAATATTCAAGAATGATCAAACACAAGTCAGTCAAAATGAACTGCTCATTGGGTTAAATTTTAGAAATTCTAGTGTTTTAAAGTTTAACTGCATACAACAAGATGTTATATTTAAAACATTTTTTAAGATAACTTTTCTTAAATGCAAAAACACATCAATAAACTCAAGTACAGTGAAAGACAAATAAAATAAGGTGTATATTCAATCTAAACTAAAGCATCAAACATTTACCTTTACTCTGTGTTCTTGGAAGACTTTCCCCAGTGTTTTATCAGTAAAGGTTTTAATGGTGATTACAGGAACAGCGCTGCTGTTTTGGACGTAAGAGAAGTGTTTTCATTTACTTAACCTGAGCACACCATCTCAGTAACAGCTCCGCCTCTTTGCTCTTCACGGTGTGTAAACACACTCCAGCTCCACTTTGCCACTGTTGCCTTTATCAGTGTTTTTGTTTAAAACTGGGCGCTGCACATGTTTAATGTTGTTTTTGTTCATACATTGCTCCTAAATGCATTTCTATTGCAAGTCTGTTTTAAGTCACAAATGACTAGCCATTGTATAGAAGAGAACCCCATAGTATAGAATGGTGTGTCCTAGAGTGGAACGCTGTAATCATAGAATAGAATCACGGAATGCCACATCATGATATAGAATGGAACCTCATAGAATTGAGTGTTCCATTAGCGTGTATAATGGCATAATACTATAATTAATTGAAAATGTTTAAAAAAAAAACTTGCAGTTTGATCCTTAATTTTTTTTTACCTTTTTTTTTTATTTCTGTCTATTATAATTTTTCTGGAACACTCATTTAACATTTCTTTCCTCGACCTTCACACAGGTATCCTGATTCCTCTCTGTGAATCTGGGACATGCACTCTCAGGGAAGCCATCATCATCGGGAGTATCCTCACGAAGTGCTCAATTCCCGTGCTGCACTCCAGGTGAGGCTTCCTCACTGACATACGCTGGCAGACAGATGTCAGCATTTGCTCATGTAGTATTAACCAGCTGTCCTTGAAGGCCTCATTCCGTGCAGTCCGGGCAAGTGAACACCGAGTTCAGGGTTATCTAACAAGCAGTCTTTCTTGTCTTTCAGCGCTGCAATGCTTAAGTTGGCAGAGATGGAGTATAATGGTGCCAACAGCATTTTCCTGCGCCTCCTGCTCGACAAGAAGTACGCCCTGCCTTTCCGTGTTCTGGATGCCTTGGTGGCCCACTTCCTGTCTTTCCGCAGTGAAAAACGCGAGCTTCCTGTGCTGTGGCATCAGAGTTTACTCACCTTGGCTCAGCGCTACAAGGCTGACCTGGGGTCTGAACAGAAGGAAGCACTGCTGGAGCTGCTCAAGATACAAACACACCCACAGATCTCTGCAGAGATCCGCAGGGAGCTGCAGAACTCGGGGTCGAGGGACATTGAAATCGGGCTCCCTGTTACAGTGGAAATGGACTGATTTGGTTCGGTTTTCTTCCTTAGTAATGTTTCCTCAGCGTGAAAAAAATCTTGGATTTTCAATATTCTTCTTGTCATGGGATAAAAGAGTTTGGAAATATTAGTGTCTTGGAGTTCGCACATTTAGAAATGCACATCACTAGTGATACTGCTAATGTAATTTCGTATCGTCATGCTCAAGCTTTTTCTTTACAGATGCAGAGGAGTGGTACGTGGCTTTTCTGTTCATCTAAATAAGAACAGCTCTGTTGTTATGAAGCAAAACATTGATTAAAAACTAACTGAATCTTTAAACATTTGCCATCAATGTCCATTTATTGCTTTTGCCTGTTAGAGTTCTGTAGGAGTTGTAACATGTTGACTATGTCAGATTACCAAGTAGAGAGCTGCCTCTGGTTTTAGACATTTTTACAAATAACTTCACAGATTTATACCACCAAACTAAGTTAAATAGTCCTGCATTACTAGTGTATAATCGTGTCCGTCTTGTGAAGGAGTTTAACAACCATTAGGTAATTCAGTTTATTGACCTCAAATGGAACATAGTTACACCAAAAAAGTTTTCCCTGGGCCTTTTTGTACACTGCTCAAAACCTTAAAGGAACACTTTGAAAGCATCAGATCTCACTGGGGATAAAATCATGCTGATCTCTTCTGATATGAACTAACTAAAGTGTTAGGAATGAAAGGCTGTCACATCATGTGATGGAAATGAAAATGATCGACCTACAGGGGGTTGAGTTCACTGGAGCAGTCTCAAAATGGGTCCAAGATTTTCATCCTGCCACCTAATGGCAGTGAGCAAATACCTGTTCTGCTGATGGTTTAAGGACCACCTTCGGCCCTGTCAAGCTCTCTTAGAATAACTTCCTGCCTCCTGGAAGGAAGTTCCAAAAGACAAAAAAGGACCCTGGTTGTCTCATTGTTGCGCCTGTTAATTCTCTGAAACACAAAGCAGCTGAAACTGATTAACAACGCCCTCTGCAACTTAACTAACCAGATCAATATCTCAGAGATTTACCTAACTCGATGCTTTAGTCTGACTAAAAAATGCTTCTTTGACTTTTTTGAGCAGTCTAGATTTGCTGTTGTGCTTGGGTTTGTTGTCCTGTTGCAGAACTAATTTCAGTCAAGCTTTAGCAATCAGAGGAGTTTATTGTGAACACAATGAGTGCAAGGTGCCCTCCGCCACTGTGTTTATACCGATACGCCGTGCTTGGTTTTTGCCAAACATAGTGCTGTGCAACATGACCAAAACATCTCAACTTTGCTCTTGTTTATCTAAAGGACACTGTTCCAGAAGTCTTCTCAGGTGCAACTTTTTAGAGAGAAAAGACTTTCTCGTGAGAACCCTTTCAAATAAGCCATACTTGTTCTGCTGCCATAAACTTTAATATTTAACATGCTTGCTAAGCCGGTAGAATCTGAGATGTAGTTGTTGAGTGAGTTTGAGTGAGCATTGGCTTGAATATAGTTGAACTAAATGCCAACTACAGAAGTTGACCCAAACTGCTTTAGAGACAGCTAGGCACATTTATATCCAAGGTCTCCAAAAAAACTAGTTTCAAAATACATAAAAAATTGAAAGGTTGATTTTGTAAAGTAAATATTACAGTGGTTTAGTGATCATTAAAATGTGTTCAGTATTTGTAAGTTAATGATGACTCATCTCATAAATCATGAAAGTGTTGGTATCGACAATACTAGACCTGTATTTACTTGGTATCAAATTTGCTGAATGGCACAGAACAAAAATAAACAAAAAAGAAAGTTCCTAATTAAGGCTATGAGATATGGGTGGATTTTTGTTTAGAGGTCTTTGAGATTTCCAGGGGGAAAAAATTCCAAAAATATTTTTAATTTTTAGTAAATGTGTATATGCATTTAAAATGGCAAAGAAAAACAAGAAAAAGACAAAATGCAAAAAAGCTAGAAAATATTCAGCTTTAATTTTTGTTTATTTTTTGAGGGCTAAAATAAAATTCAGTTAAGTTTGAAATTAATACTCTTAAAGAAAATTAAAGAAAAAATATTGGCTGAAAATGGCGTTATGTCAGCAGCTATTGGACAGCTAGCTAAAAGAGGAATGGCCGCCATAACGGACCGAAGCTAACGTTAGCTAAACGGTTTATTGATGCTCCTTCACTGAACTGGATGTGTCTGGAGATGGAGGCCTTCAGAGTTGATCCAGAGATGGGAAATGTTAGTGAAACAGAGCAGGCTGTGGTCCCCCGGGCGAGCAGGGACCACGCTGTGACCGGTGACCTCAGAGTGCTACACAACCTGCGGGCCTTTGAGGAGACCAGCCGGGTGACCTCCCCCTTTGACGGTGTGCAGACAGAAATCCAGCCGTACATGAGAAGGATACTAGCTGTGTGGATGTTTCAGGTATACACTCATCAGTCACAGTGTAATTTTCCACCTAGTTCAGGTGAAATAAACCAGATTACTGTCTGACAGGTGTGTGAGGAGCAGAAATGCGAGGAGGAGGTGTTTCCGCAGGCGATACGTTACCTGGTCTGTTACCTGAGCCGTTTTGCAGTTGAGAAGACCAACCTGCAGCTGTTAGGGGCAGTTTGCATGTTCCTGGCCTCCAAAATGAGAGAAACGACCCCCCTGACTGCCAGCAAGCTTTGTGTCTACACAGAAAACTCCATTTCAGTCTCAGACATTCTGGTAAAGGCATTAACTATTATAAAGGAGCTAATATCCTTGATGTTTATCTCCCCTCAAACAGCACAGAAAAACTACCACCACTGACCAAGTCTGGGTTAAAAATAAATAAATAAAAGTAATAATCAAAGGCGTAATGACAGTCTTGTAGCTTTCCTTTTGTCATGAATTTCATGAGAGGACATTTCTAAACTTGACAGAAATGCATACTTTGACCAAAGCAGTGCTTCTCAAACTGGTTTAGGCCTCAATGATATGACATTGGGCAACTGCAGATGGATCGTGGACACACCTTTCAATACTTTTATTCCATCTGAAAAGGAACAACAGTAATATTCATTGAAGACTAAGTAGAGACACTTATTGGTACGATTTCTAAGGGCACAATTTTATCAAGGACATTTTAGAAGATCTTTGTAGGTAGGAAGCCGGAAATGTTCCCTTTTCACAATCATTTGTTTGACCAAAGGCTTGCAGGCATGCACACTGTTCAGGACACGGGGGTTTGACTGAGGGGTTAGGGTGACCAGCACTCATTGGCTGAGCTGAATGAGCGGTCCTGCTGTGGGATTTTGATGGTGGACTGGTTTCAAGGAATGTGTGTGTGTGTGTGTTGCAGCACTGGGAGCTGGCAGTGGTGTCAAGGTTAGAGTGGTGTCTGGCCTCCGTGGTCCCCTCTGACTTCCTGGAGCCAATTCTTCACGCTCTCCCCTTTGTCCGACCTCCCCACCTTCAGAACATGCGCAGGCATGTTCACACCTACATCGCTCTGGCTGCCATGGGTACGTTGCATAACTGCGTTACCTAAACATGAAATGGTATCCCCAAATGAAAGACAATATCAGTCAATTTAGTGTTCAATTTAAGGCAGACAACTAATGGAAAATACATTTTAACAAAAAAAATCTTGTAATGAAATCATCTCATTTACACCCCCCTGTAAAACAATCGGTGATAAGACTTTTTACTTTATGATCATCAAGGGACTATTTAAGCCGTGAACAATGGGCACCAAACAGCCCCAACCATGATTACGATGTGTCAGCAGTTCATTTTGGATAGTGAGAGCAGAGTTTGCGTAACCCTGCATTGTCTGCTATGAAAGACCTGCATCCAGCTATTCAGCTGGCCGATTTCCCACCTATCTCTATCTGCAATACTGCCCGAGGCTGCAGGTCACAGGGATACAGTTTGTTGCTGCTCTTTCAGGCAGCTTTTACACATTTTCAGCCCCATAAAAATAAGACATTTTAACCCACTAAGGGTGTAAAGCAAGAACTGAATGGCTGAGTTTTTGTCTCACCATTTCTCCTGCTTCAAGCAATTAGGATATCATATTATCCTGTTCTGGGAAGTGTCTGTTTTAAGCTTTTAGGTTCATCTGTCAGGGTGTGTCAACAGTGGTGGTGACCATCTGTCTACCATCTATTTTCTTTCTCAATACTGTGTGGACAAAGTGCTCATTATTAATAGAAGACACGAAAGTAATAAAACGTTTTTAATTATCAGAATGCAGGTTTTCAGTCTTCCTGCCCTCCACTGTAACGTGTGCCTGCGTGAGCATCGCCACGCAGAAGCTAAAGCTGCTGGACGCTGGCGTGTCTGCAGATTCAGTGATAAAGTTTTTGGCCGACCTTTTGGCCGCTGATCAGGTAAGGCTAATGTTTAACTGACTGAGTTTCAGGCAGTATCTCTTTTGACTTTGCCCTTTCGTCAACAGCGATGGGTGTATTTGTCGTCTTTGATCAAACAGCCTGAGAACTGCTGCAAACAAACCATTGTTTAAAAAGCATCTTAAAACATATCCATGATTATATGTGCGGCCTTGTCACCGCTGACAAACTCATTGTTTCTATGTGAAACGTGGCCCCGAACAGAACGCCCTGCTCCTCTGCTATGACCAGCTCAGGATTGTGTTAGAGCTCAGCCTGCCCTCCAGTTTTCAGGATATGGTTTGCAAGCCAAAGGAACACGGATCAGGGAGCAGTTACACCCCTGCTGACATTCAGGATGTTGTACTGACACCAACGTCCCCACCTGAGGAAATCAAACTAAAACACTCCTCCCTGCCTTGAAAAGTTTACTGCCAGGAAATGAAACGAGAAGGCCAGATAAGATGGAAGAAATTCATCTACGTGGCTCTTTGATTAAGATTATTTTTTTGTGCATGCTTTGTTTAAGAGTGTTGTTTTCTGGAATCGCGTAAGCAGTTTTATCCCTTGATCTACACAAAAACCTGCTGTGACAGTGAGAATTAAATTGCACCCAATCCTGCCAGCAGTGTTTGCACATTTTAATTGCTAAATCTAATCTATCAAATCAAATCAAATCTAATACTAGTGATGGTGGTTCTGTTAAGTTTAAACTGAAGTCTGTCTGCGGTTCTAGCTGTGCTGAATGCAAATGAATCCTGTTATACGTCAATGCAATATCTGTATGAAGGCCATTAACAACACTGGCCAGCAAATGAGTTGTTTGTTGTTGTTTTTTATTGACTTCCTCATCCCAGCAAGGACAACACAGCAGAACAGTCACACAAATGATAAGCCAGTAACTTTGGCAGACATGGTTTAAATTAAACCTGAAATATGTGGGATAATGGAAAGGGAGAAACAAAAACAATGAAATGCCCACATTACAACAAACACATTAAATTATTTTAAAAAAGCAAAAAACAAACAAACATCCTACAAACAATCTTTTCCTTGTCACACCTGAATAATCAAAGATCATATGTGAGAATGAGTTTTACCTTCATCTTAATACAATCCATCAGATTCCAGAAATTAAGAAAAACAAAACTTTCAATAATTAAAGAAAAAGAAGAAAAAAGTATCTCTTGCATATGAACAGGCTTTCAATTCCTGATGAGCCTCCTTCATCAGAACCATGTTTCTGAACAACATGGTTCTGCAGCTCGCATCAATGGCTTTGTGCAACTCTTGTTACATGACACTGGTACATAAATGGTGTATTTATCAGGTTTCAGTGGCCTGAAAGTGCTATTCCAGGCACTGGCTTAGCATCCAAATTAAAATCAAACATACATGTTGATGTAGCTGAATATCAGGAGTATCTCATAAAGCAAGACAGAGCCAGGTAGCTACAAAAATATCTGGTCAAGCTTAATTATGGATCAATACCTGCATGCCTAATTTATGATTTTAATTTGAACTCTAGTTTTGATTCAGTGACTACTTTTTGGCAGCGCTATTTTTAACTGGTGTTATCTGGCCTTATAAAATACTACGCTGTTCCATAACCGATGATTCAACTTCATAAAACAAACAAATAGTAATTAGTTGGGGAACTTCATACTGTTGATTTTCAAAAAATAAAAAATAAAAAAAAAATAACTGGGCCCCACCTGTTTTTGTAAAACTCCCACACGTGTATGTAGACTCAAAGGCTATTTGTGCACTTGTATCAGCGCAAGCTAGCAAGCAAAGGCAGGTTCGACTGGTTAGGCCAGTGATTCATAGGGTCACTATTATTATTCAAGTCATTATCCAAACACAGAACAAGTCATTTCAGGAAAAACATTTATAAAAAAAAAAAAAAAAAGTCAGTAGTCCCTGTTTCAAACATCAAAACTTGGCACATTTTGTTGGGGATTTTTAGCGCCAAGGTTTTCCAAATCTGCTCTTTGGCATCTGTGAAATGTTACCTTACCCATAAACAAAACTCATTCCAACATCGAAACTGTGTGCTATTGCCGTCATCATCTTAGACAAACATCATGTTGACAGAAGATTACAAAGCTAGAATCCAAATAACACTCACTGAACTTTCTCAAACTTTCTTGTTGACAATAAACCACAATGCAGAGTATTCTGCTGCTGTAACTCGGACACAAACCAGCTAGATTCAATCAGATCTACTGTAACTGTATTAAAAATGTCTCCCGAATTTCCGTCTCTGAAGTGCTTTTGGTTTCATTGTGAATTAATTGACTAGCAACCTCTAACAATGAAAACCAGAGTTCAAGCTCTCTTCTCCTGAGACTGTTTGATGAAAGTCAAATTGCACTCTGTAACATTTCCTTTGTGTAATTGCATTTCCTTATTTTAGTTTCGGTTAAATCAAATCGACCATCTCAATACAATCAGTCTTCTCCCTTTTTTTGGTACTGTGTTAATTCCTGAATTCTGCCAAAATGATCACCTTACAGTGTTCTGGTATTTTCACACAACGCACTTTGGCTTTCATGACCACAATATTGTTAAAGTCACTTCAAAATTCAGGATGACCACTAATTCTTTAGCCAGCATCTTGTCCCTTATTACTGGTCTTCAGCTTGCATTGGAGCTTCGTATGACCATGGCCTGTTTGTAAGCCTCTGTGACGTTATCACAGTCTGAAATCGAAAAGGCACTGTCAGCCACTCCAGACTTGTAACAGTCCCAGGACCTCAACAGCCCATTGGACAGAATTCTGTCTTCTTGGATGTCCAGAAGGTTGTCAGCAGAAACACAGCCTCTCATGCTCGCCTTGGCTGGTTTATCCATTTGCATTGCTGGCCTCACGTGGTCTGGTAGATCCAGCTGATCAAAGGACTCTGAAGATAAAATGCTATCTTCGCTGATGGCTCCGCTTGGTCTTGATCGGCCACCTCCATGGGGCAGAGATGTCGCCAGCTGGTCCAAAGACCCAAACTCATGTAACCCACCAGAGGAGAACTTTCCATTACGCTTCAGGATCCCCTTCCTGTAGGGTGGTGCTGAAGGGCACTCTTTAATTTGCGTTACCAAGCCAGAGTCACTGTTCTCTGGAGATGATGAGTAATACCCCGACTCTTGCTCAGCAGGCTTCTTTAGGATACCTTTGCGAGGCAGCTGTGCAGCTGAAGGTGCTTTACCTGGTGCAGACAAGTCCAAGATTTTTTGTGGCTCCACTAAACTGACAGTTGATGTTTCGCTTATCGACTTCTGTTTCACACTGTTACGCCTCTTCAGAATTCCCTTGGACGGCCGAGTGTCTGTGCTACCCTCGTGAACTGCCTGGGTGATGTTATTCTCCTTACGTGACCTTCGCAGGGACCGTTGTCGGACTACATCCCCTGCACTGCCCTGCGTGCGGAGCAGGCAGCGCATCTTGGAGCCATTCTCCAGTAAAGGCCTGGATGTACGACGCAGCCAACTAGCAACACCGGCCAGCCCAGCAGGCTGTGATGTTGACGGAGATACTGGGGCAGAGGTCTGCTCCACATGACTGCTCCTTCTCTCACACAGCAACGGCTGTGGATAGCCCCAGTTGAGCCACCAGTGACTGGCAATCTCCTCTATTGTAGCTCGGCGGTCAGGATTCACCATCAGCATCCAGCGGATGAGTCCACATGCATCTGATGGAAAGAAATGGGAAAAATCAAGACTCCTATAAAAGCTCAAATATAATTTAGCTTCACTGAGGAAAAAAATCAGTTTTAAAAACTTACCAGAGGGTTTGTTTGGTTTCCGGTAGTCTCCGGTGCTGATCTGCTGCACTAGCATCTTGTGGTTGTTTCCGTCAAATGGCATGGTTCCGTGAACCAGCGTGTACAAAAGCACCCCAAGAGACCAAGTGTCCACCTCTGGGCCATGGTACGGACGCCCGTTGACAATCTCCGGGGAGGCATACAAAGGACTGCCGCAAAAAGTCTGAAGTAACTCGTCACCATGGTAGAGGTTCGACAGCCCAAAGTCTGCAATCTGTGAGAACAAAAGATTTGACGTGAAGCGTATTTTCCCATTGAAGTTCTTCAGTTACAGCGCATCACTGTTAGTTATAAAATGCGTAATGCAGGCTATTGATTTCAATCCACGTGAATCATGCATACCTTAACATTGCCGTTGTCATCCAGTAAAATGTTCTCCAGTTTCAGGTCCCGGTGTACGATTCCGTTCTAAGAGGAAAAAGGATTTATTTTTGTTTGTTTTGGGTTTTTTTTCCCTTCTTTTTTGTTTAAAAAGCTTTGTTTCATGCAGGCTGTCAGGGATCGGTTTACTTGGAGTTGTCTGCATTACGTAGAAAGGATTTGCTTTACTGGGTTACACCACATTATTCTCTAACAGAAGACCTCTCTGGTACGTCAGCAGTGCCTCATTGTGCTCTGCTCTGTAGGGGGGCATGCCTTTGACTCAAGTTTGCATTTGCTTCACTTACAAAAAAAAAAAAAAAGCAGGTCAGCTACTGCTCCTTACATATGAGCACTTGCTGTAGCAATGAACACATTCTTTGTGTAGCGTGGCGTTCATTTATTGTTAAAATGCCATCATGAAGAAGCTTTGGAATTTGTCACTGTGCCAAATGTAGGTGATATAACAGATGGCCTTTTTCTGCTGAATAACTTCGATAAATAAATGTTTAACGAGACATCAGACCTCCGTAAAGAGGTAAAGGACAGGTGGTTAACACAGTAATATGAAAGGGCAGGTCACTCAGTAAATACTGTCTAGCAAACGTTTATTTATAAATGCTTTGCCAAGCAGATCCATGATAAAATATAATGTTCACTGAATGGTGGTAATTGCACGGCTCTGGGCTTGCTAGAACAACCGATTGCTGTGTGTGTGTGTTCTGTTCCTTCACACCCTCATTAAACTGTGAGACCATGCGTGTGCATGTTGGGATTGCTGGCCTTTAGCCTACACTTGGTCTCAGTACAGACCAACTGTTCATTTTCCCCCAGGCTGACAGTGAATAATGCCCATTATGTAACTTTGGAGGTGGCAGCGCCTTGGAAAAACAGTGAATCTGAGTGCAGCCCTGTGTCATTAGGCTTAAGACAACAGCAGGTTGAAGATCCAATATGAGAAAAACTGCCTTACCTGATGACAGTAGTGGACAGCTGACACAATCTGCCTGAAGAAATGCCTGGCCTCCCGCTCGGGGATGCTTTTCTTGTCACAGATGTAGTCATACAGATCCCCCCGGCTGGCATACTCCATCACAATCACAATTTTGTCCTTGTTCTCAAATACTGAAATACAGAAGAGCAGAGCTCCTTTGAATTCAACGCTTCAAACCATTTGCAATACTTGAGCTGTGTGAGAGACGTCCATTATCATCATCATCATCGTTTATTTATAAAGCACTTTAAAAACACACGAGGCTGACCAAAGTGCTGAACAATAGAAACATAATAGATACCATAAGAATAATAAATACGATAAAATAATAAACATAGCAAAAACAATAAAATACAAGTCAGTCAACCACTGAGTCAAAAGCCAGTGAATAAAAATGCGTTTTCAATCTGGATTTAAAAACCAGCACTGATGTCGATTGCCTAATGTGAAGAGGAAGATTATTCCAAAGCTTAGGATTTCTTTCTGTGCAAGTGCCATTATCTGTGCAATCGCTAATTTACACCAATTATGGCTATACAGCAAACAAATGTGCACTGAAGTGGAGAAACGCTGAGTGATGACCACCTCATCAGGCGTGAGGGGTGCTGGAAAACACGGGGCTCTGCACATTATCAGCGGCGCCGGATTACGGCAGGAAGTTGCCACTTACGTAACTCTGCATCAGACTTGAGCACAAAGACGTGCGTGACAAAACTCAGAATCTCAAACAGAGAGACTCCTTCCCCCCACCCAAGATATTACGTTTGTATGTAGCGTGTGGGACAGAATGATTAAAGTCAAACCCAAACATAGAGTCATTAGTATTTTGTTTTTGAAATAATGTACCTTCATATATGGTGATGACGTGCGGATGACAGAGCGAGGACATGATCTCGATTTCTCTGCGAATGTGAATCAGATCTTGTTCATCCTTGATCTTCTCCTTTCTGATAGATTTTACGGCAACCTTTGAGAAAGAAAAATCAATAAAGTGAGAGGTAAGTAAGAATGAGCTCATGGAATAATTAATCATCCAACACGGAATCAAACTTTTTCTTCCCCCACATAAGGTCTAAACCACTTTAATGGGCTTCCTTGTGTAAAAAGGGTTAGAAGTCTGCTGGAGGGGGTTACATGAATAGAGACAAAAAAGGGAACGAGTAAGCCTGTACTCCAACTCCCTCCAGCTTCTAATGCTAATGACAACTCTAATGGTCCTCGAGGTGTTTCAGCAAATCTAATTTTAACACTCAAAAGGACACAAGAGACTGTAGGAGACTCTATAAATGCTAAACCACAAGGTGCACAAGTTGAAAAAAATAAAAATCATTGACAGTAATATTCACGTCAACTTTATCCAACTTTACTGGTTATGTTGCTCAAATGAGGCATTTTTTAAATCAAATTCAGGTCAAAAGTTGCATAATTATTGGTTAAAAAGCAAACACAACCTTAATACAATGATCAGCAGAGGTATAAAATGCACGTACTAGATAAGTCATGTCTATTAAGTGCAGTATGGTTTAAAAAAAAGAAGAAAAAAATCCACAAATCAGCCGCTAGTTAACATAAATTGCCGTCCTCCCACTGCTTATTTGATTGCGAGTGGAACAATGAGCAGTGAACTGAAACCTGTGCTGTTTTAAACTCTGCAAAGGGAACTCCGGGTCAAGTATTGTCTGTTTTAAAGAAAACTAGAGTTGGCCGTTAGGTCTGCGAGGCCCACAGAAGTAAAAATTTAAATGTGAATAGCATCTCGGTCTGAACTCGCAGGCAAGCTGTATTCATGTCATTCTGTTGCCCATTGGAAGCGCAGATGCTTGGGATTCCTCTGTGCGCCGAGTGCGTCATCAGTCCACCCCAAGGTTGAAGAGGTGCTGTGAGGCACCAGATGGTGCAGGCGGTGGGGTGTCCTCATTTCTAACCCTTGAGGTTCCAGAGACAGGAAAATGAGTAAAGCAGCGACTTGTCATATCTGTGTCAACGCGCGACCTGTCTCCCCGTCGTGAGTCACTGTCTGGCGTGGATGCTCTTGCAAATAAACCCCTGTATTCCCTCCACCCGGGCCCGTTTCCTGACTCTGAGAATGGAGGTTTCCTGCATTTGTTTGCGTAGCTGTCAGACAGGCCTGAACTCACACTCATGAGGAGTTCACATCCTTGTGAGGTTATCTGTGTGTGTGCAATCTCTGTTACAGACAGTCTGCTCCACGTAATAAGCACAGAGGGGCTGAAATCTTTCACATTTCACAGCAAAGACTCAAACCACATTTCTGCACAACACACACAACTCATGAGCCACCATTATCCCCCTGGCCATTTGCACCAGATAGCCCTGTTAAAATGTAGGCTTAGTGAAGCTTTGTAGAGTGTGAAATTTATGAAGTTTTAATCAAGTATGCACAAAATCCTGGGTCGATCCAGAAGTTTAAAAACTACATTTTGGGACAGATTTGATATCATTAATATCCCTTTTATTTATTTTTATTCCGGGGAAACAATAAATCATGATATGAAAAAGCATGTTTAAGGATTTCTTAAGATCCTTATATCAGCTCTTCAGACCATCTTGGAATATTTATCCCGTGCTCAGCTGATGTGACAACACAGATGAGTCACGACAGGTGAGTATCGGCCTCTGACATCAGTAAATGGCACTTTGTTTACAGGTATACTGAGTCACTTTATCTAAATAAAGCAAGTATAGATGCAGTCTTAGGAGCTCAAAAAGAAGGAAAATGGACTTTAACTTAAAAAAGTCAGTGTTGTTGTTTTTTTTAAGGCTGTCATGACCTGAATGACTGAGAACCTACACAGACATACAGACACAAGTATTTAACCAGTTTAACTGTGGAGCATGAGTAAAAACGCCCCTGGGAACTCTCTTGCACAATGAATTAATCAACAGCTGATGCAAACCAAGTCTAGGGACTTAACTGGGGCGTCTGAATACACAAACAACATTCATGTCAGGCACCGAGTGGCAGATCAACCCCTATCCTGATGTATGTTGACACCCCACCCCCCCAACCTACCTCACCCCACCTCCCACCTAAGTGGATTATGCAATCAGACTCTTGCACTTAGACAATGGAAACAGCTGTAATGCCACAGCACGCAAGATGAAGCCATTCTTTGTTTTTGTGTCACTCCCCTGAGTCAATGACACATCTCTGTCCATTATGTTGTCAATAATCAGGCGTGCAAAGGCTTCTCTGCTAAATGCCATTTGTTGGGTGTGAGATTCAAAACACGTATTTGGGCTAATCAAATAGCCCAAATACATACATACATACACACATATATATATATATATATATATATATATATATATATATATATAAATAAATTGTAGGTTTGAGGCATCAGGAAGCTGCTGGCAGGGATAAATCCCAGACACCAACTCATTTCTAATAAAAACAGCAGAGCCAGTCGGTGAAAGCGCAGCAATGGGCGTGTGTGGACACGGCTCAACTTGTATCACTGCATGTTTACTGTAAGCACCAAAGGGAAGGGGAAAGGGATTCCTAACACTTACTTCCTTGACTTCTCTACTTTCACTTACACAAAAGCAGGACTTTTAACAAAGGGCATTTCCGATAAAGTATGAAACAGCAGCCAAGTCAGGCTTCCCAAGAAAAGGCCCAGGTATCTACAGCGGGAACGTTTAGTTTTCATTTTAAAGTCTAGATGTGGGCTTTTATTTGTATCATTTTAACACACTTTCCCGGTATGTCCGATAAGCCACGGCAAGTAAACAAACCATTAGGCAGCACGAATGCAAATCACATGTTTATCGAGAGAACAAAGATTTTAATAGGTTCACCAAAAATAAACTCAGGTGCCAGTTTATTATGTGGGTTTGTTTAAATTGGTTTTAAGTGTTGTTGTTGAGTCAGGGTTTGTTTTGTGGTACCACATGACCCTGACCCAGTCCCGTACAGTATTTTTTAACTGGTCTCACAATCATAATCAACCCGCTTCCACATTCCTTTCTAAAATATTTAGAAGCTAAAAATAAAAGAGATCCAAGATCTTATAATCAGGGGAACCTCCCCCCCCCTCCTTTTTATGCCTCTTTTAAGGGCTTATCTTTCTGTTTTAAATTCCTCCCATTTCCCCTTAGGCCATGGAGAGCTGGAATTTACCTGGAAGCCCAATTGCAACCCCCGCATCCCCCCTCCTGTTCCTTTTATTAGGAAAAAAAAACCCAACAAAAAGAAAGTTACCTAAACTGCTTCCTGGGGAAAATAACTAACCCAGCCCTTTCCAAGAGACTTTATTTTGTGCCTCACATGGGCTAATTTAAAAAAAGAGAGAGGTTATGTAAAATGCCTTGTGATAAATTTCTGTTGAAACTCCATGATAATGACCTCAAACTGGAGCAGATCTCACTGTTTAACCTGAATACACCATGAAGAGGCATGGGCATATGCTTGCATAATTGCATTTGCGCTTAAGCCAAATTTAAGCGCTTATCAAGCAGATCAGAAAGAGTCTTCGGGCTGGCGAGGAGGAAATTATTAGATCATGGTCAGTATATTCCAGTGTGAACGTAAGTTAACCCCATAAATAAACACACTGAACCCTTCGGCAAACTTTAGCCAATAGACAAACACCTCAGGAGAGATGGCAGGCGCACATTCAACTTTACAATCCGCCTTATAAAAAAAAAAACTATTATTTTTCTTACAATCCAGCAATACTTCGCTTTTTTCTCTTTTCAAAGTGAACGCTCTGCGGTAGAGTTTCCACGCCTTTACTTGAAAATTCAAATCCAAGCGTGCTCTACCTGTTTGCAGACAGTCAGTCACCTAAAAATAGCGCTCGCTGTCTAAACAACAGGTGGCCGATGGGACAAGCAGCCCAAAGACTGACCTGAGACTGACTGCAGGTAAAATGTGATCAGATTAAAAATAATAATAATAAAAGAAAAATAACACCATGCTTACCAGTTTACCGGACCTTTCCTTGGCCTTCTTCACCTTGCCGTAGGTTCCTTTTCCGAGGGTCTCCAGAAACTCGTACCTGTGTTTCAGGTTGTGTTTGTGGTGGTGCCTCTTCACGGCTTGTTTTTTCACGGGCACCTGGAATTGAGCTTTCCCGAAGGGTGTGTTTTCGTCGTGAAAAGCTCCCCCGACGGACGGCCTGTTGCAGGCTGACGAAAGATGGGCAGCGCGTAACGCATCCATGCCGACCCCCGGCAGAGGTGTTGTCTTGTGTCGCTTTACTTTCAGAGCCAGGTATTAAAAATGCATTCCCTCTGTGTGGAGCCGCAGGCACGCTTCAGGTTAAAGTCTTGATATAAAATCTTCAGCTGAGAACTGCAGGTTAGTGTGATCAAGAAGCTGTAGGCAGGAACTGGAACATCTGCGTGTTAGCTCGGTAATGCTGCTGGAACTCAGCAGCAGGTAGGCAAGAGTGAGGGGAAAAGCGGCGGAGCACCGCCCACAGACGGACACGTCAAATAGTGGAGGGGGAGTTTCAGGTAAGGGAGGAGCGCTGGATCTGCTGCACCGCGCATACCGTGGAGTGAACAAACAGAGCGAACTAGTTCGTGTTGGATTTACTGGCTTCAGCTTTATTTAAAGTTAATGTTAAAAAAAGAAGAAATTATTCAGTGTTGCCTGGTAACCTCTTTTAATTCCCACACATGCTTTGTTTAGTTTTTTTGTTTTTGGGTGATTGGTGTAAAAATCTGTGTTCCGCAGAAACAGATCAAGGACACCCCACGAAGACGAAAAAACAAAAAACAAGTGGGGCAAAGAAGTTTAACAGGTAGTTGCAACATATCCAGTGGTGGCATTTAAGTAAATTTACTCAAACGACCGCCGTCTGAGGTAACCGACATGTTGGCCTACTTTGCTGGAATATTTCCATCTCATGTTACTTCTAATTCACTCACAGTTTTAGTTTGTATTCCTGCACTGGCGGTTAGGAATGCACATAGCTACCAAACTATGTTATAATATTGCAGATCAAACAGTTATTAAAATAAACTGTCTAAGCATTAATACGTCATAATATATATATTTACACAATGTTATTATTTAAAATATATATATAAATACAATGAGGTTTGACCACGAGAGAAGACAGCAGTGCTTTTTTTTATGTGATCATGTTCACATAACGCTTTTTCTGTGCATGGTGGATCTTTATCATGCGTTTGTGGACGGCACAGGGATTTGTGGAAGTGTTCCTCAGCCCATGCAGCAATTTCCATGACAGAATCATACCTGTTTTTGATGCAGTGCTGCCTGAGGGCTTGACGATCACAGGCTTCCAATATTGGTTTTCAACCTTTCTTCAGATTCTCAAAATCTTAAAATGATATTATGTACGGTAGCCGATATCCCATTTCCCCCTATTCATAAGAAAGAAAACTGGAGTATGAATATAAACATAAATATCCACACACATGAGATCTCATATATGAGAATAGTAGTGCAAATGACCCAGTGTTGATTATAATATTAATGCTATCAGCCAATGAGGTAAATGATGACATATGATACTATAATCCTCTGTGATAAAATGCAGATGGATGGTATAAGAGTGTGTGGTATTATAAAGTGTTGTTGTGCACGTGTAGTTTTAAAATGTATTTAAAACCTGAACAGGGGTAAAGCATTACTTCTGACAGAGGTTTGTTGCTTATTTTGAAACCACTGTGTAATCACTGGAGCTTATGCCTCAAAGCTATCCTCTTAAAATGTGATGAATAAGCCAGCTTCTTTTCCATCATTGCTTCTTGCTCATTTCCAATGAAGTGGAGAAAAATACAGTTGCATAAATTGGCTTCCACAAGCGCAAAAAATGAGTTTTTTTCTTTTGCTTTCTTCTATTCCATCAGTGCACCACATTTTCAGTCCTGACTGACTTCATGCAGCTATTTGTGTTTGGATATTGTGATCTAAATGGGACGCCAGTGGTGAGCTGGGAGAAGTGAAATCTGGTTACAGAAAACGTTTAGATGAATAATGTTGTTACAGCTATAGACCACTGGAGGTCAGCAAGCAGTCACTGTTTGCAACACCGCAGGCTGGTTAACCTGATTTGAGGCCACACGTTCATCACTATATATCCAGTAAATACTTTAAGGCAAAACATCTGACAAGTGTTTGTCAGTCAAGACAAGATGAGCCGCCTTCCCTGATCTTCATGAATTAATACTTTAAGCCAAGCAAAGCTGCGTGTTCACACATTCTGTTTTAACTGACAGGACCTCAAACTTTTATTCTGTTCTCCTTCAGAAGCTGAAAAGTCACATACAGCATTACATTTCACTGAAACAAACAAGCTGTTAGTCAAACTTACTTGAACTGCAGTTTTTCCCACTCTGGTTGCCTGCGCACCCCGCAGCGATGCTATGCTTCAGCAGGGGGTCTGCTCCACATTTTGGGAACCAGTGTTAGAACTCGTTGGCCTTTTTCTGTTTACCGCTCAGTAATGTTTCACAGATTATTCACTCGTGCATGCAGAGGAACATTGTGAACAAATAAACAACAGTGATGTAGAAAAAAAAGAACACCAATATAAAAGTGCTTTCGCAGCACTTTTATATTGTTTTGGGAATCAAATCAAAATACCAACTAGATAACCAAAAATGTTTTGTTGGCAAGGAGGTCAGGTCACATAAGATCACTGTGGACTGCGGTGTTCGCAGATGACATTGTGATCTGTAGTGAGAGCATGGAGGAGGTATGGGAGGTCAGTAGAAGCAAGACAGAATACATGTATGTGAATGAGAAGGAGAGAGGTGAAGGCAGATCTCCTGGAGTCAACCATCTAAAGGAACAGACAGTGCACAAGAGGTGAAGAAGAAAAGTGGAGTCAGGGTGTAGTGTGTGGAGATTAGTGTCAGGGGTGATTTGTGGCAGAAGGACAGCAGCAAGCGTGAAAGACAGCATTTACACGATGCTTGTGAGACCTGCCGTGATGTATGATTTGGAGACGGCAGAACTAAGAAAAACACAGGAGGCTGAGCTGGAGATGTTAAAGTTTTCACTGGGAGTGATGAGAATGGACAAAAATAGAAAGGAGTAGATTAGATCGACAGCTCAAGCTGAGCAATTTGGAGACGTGCATGTGCAGAGGAGGGACTGTGGATGCATTGGACAAAGGGTACACACATTTAAATCTTTATTAAAAACACATTTTTTCTCTTTGGCATTTGACTGGAGTGCAACATACTTTTGGACATACTTTTTTTATTTTATTTTATTTTATTTTATTTTATTTTATTTTATTTTATTTTATTTTATTTTATTTTATTTTATTTTATTTTATTTTATTTTATGTGTTGTGCTAAATATTTCTGGATTTTACTGTAGTTTTTCTTGAGGCTATATACTTTTAATGTATAGCACTTTGGTAAACGCTGTTGTTTTAAATCTTCTATATAAATACATTTGACCTTTGACCTTTGACAGGATGCTAAATATTAAGCTGCCAGGTATGAAGACAGGAGGATGTAGTGAAAGAAGACATGCAGAGGGTTGCTATGACAGAGGAGGATGATAGGGGATAAAGTGAGATGGAGGCAGATGCTCTGCAGTGGCAACCTTTTAACTGAAACAAGAAGTTTCAAAAGAGAACATAAATTAATCTGTAAAGTGATTGTACATGTGATGTCCAAATATTATTAGTGTTATCTGACGCTATATCTGAAATATTATACATTCATTAAATCTGATCATATAAAGCTTTGGCAGAGAAAATATTCCTGATTTGATCTGACCTTAACTAACCCTTTCAAAGATATTGTTTATGTAATTCAACCTTTCTGCCAGAAGAGGGAGCTCACTAGCAGCTTGTAGTCCTGACACATCTCTGCACTCAGTTTCTCACTCTTGTCTTGGAATGGGGCTAATAACAGCCCCATATTACTTGTAATTTCTTAGTGTCTTTGTCTAGCAGAAGTTTGTCTTGTGGAGTGATATAAAAATGATTTGAATGTAAAGAAATCCATGTGTCATGAGAGGTAACCGCATGCTGGATAGACTGCGAGAAAAGCAAGGAAACTTGTGATTGACCTAGAATTAACCAATTATTAAACTAAATAATTAAACTAAATGTACATACCGGTGATAGTATAACCAAACACAAAAGCAAGTTACATTCATTTCCAAGGATATCCATACATGTGTGCTCATGAATTAGTTGGAGAACTAATCAGTAAATCTATATATCTGCTGGGATTATTATTTATCATATATTAGACTGTGTGCAAAAAGCCATAAACCGGATATTTTCCACTCTTCTTTTTTCGTTCATAATTACTTTTTTCCAGGCTTCTACATCTTCGCCTCGAAGGCGTTCTCTCTAATGCCTACACTTCCCAGAATGCCGCTTGGGCCCCGCCTTTTTCCTCCGCACACCGCTCTCGTCGAGTTTCTGTTTTGCTGTGATTTCACTCCTGCTTCTCTCAGCTATGTGATTTGGACACTCCTCGCCCTGCACCAGCACCACTCGTCCTCTTCATCGCCACCACCAGCGACAGCACCCGGCTCGGTTTGGCCGCTGTCAGTCGTCGGTGTTCGGGGGTGGAGGATGTCCGCTGGCTCCACCGGGCCACTGTTGGCTAGGAACGGTCTATAGCGCAGCCTCCTCTGGAAAAAACGGAGGTTTTTTGGTGTTGTTGTTTTAAAGTCGTGCTCGGGCTGTTTTTGTCGTTGACAGGCAAACGCTAAAGCCGGGCCCTCTCTTTTAAACACGGGGCTGCACTGCTGTGAAAGTGTGCCTCGTCAGGCTAAATGGATATGTGTGCCGTGCCAGGCTAAGGCGGGGACGGATCGGAGATGCCCTCTGGCTAGCAACGCTAACTTTCAGTGGACCGTAGCTAGGTCGCAGAAGCACTGATTTCTTAGCGTTTTGGCCGACACAACATAGCCTTACAGGCGTGCTTTGTTTTTAAGACACTCACAAGTTTGTAGTTAGTAACGAAAAAAACTGCGACTATCAAAAGGAAGTAAAAATGATTAAATAGCGGTAACTCGAAGCGGTTTTCTTCCACTCAAAGCTTGACGTGAAACTAGCCTAGCCGTGCTTGTCAACTGGACAACAACAAATGCCTTCTTCTCATTCACGGGCACAACAGACTGTGGGGACCGTTCAGCACTGACACACTCCTTCTTCGTGTATGTTTAAGGACTACCTGTTAACTTGACTCCTTTTCTTTCTTTCTTTTTAATTAACAAATGCTAGCAGGTGGTTTTGGGCGAGCATGGGAACTAACTAACCAGTTAGCGCGCAAGGAAAGGTGTGTGCATTAAGACATTTCGGGTTCACTCAAGGTGTTTGGCACCTGCTTAACCACTTAAGTTGCATCGAGGACAAGGCAGCAGCAGCCCAGTCTGTTTACCATGGAGGGAAATGCACAACAGCAGAAACCGACTCCTCTAACTCGGGAACTGACGAGAGTATTTACCAGCTACAACAAGCACTCCGTACAGCTGAAGAAAAACCTAAAGGAGACTAATGCTTTCTTCCGGGAAATACGGCAAAACTACAGCAATGCTTGTGCATCGACCATGAGCTCGGCTTCAGCTTCTCTGGAGGCAGGTAGGTTTGAACACCACCTGGAAATACATCAGTACTGCACCCACATGTTTGCATGTTTAAAGCACCCACAGCCGGGGTTACACCTAAGCATGCAGAAGGGAAGTAAAAAGAAAAGGCTAACTGCTGCTACTGCCAATTGATTATTGCACTAGCGGGCAGGTTGGGAGCTAAATCCATTCATTTGGGTCAAAGAAAACTAAAGGGATTAACCCCCCCTCTGGAAAACATGTGCAGAATAAGTGCACCAAATATGCTGAGAATTATGCACTGGCTGCTTGAGTCATTTCTGATTAGATTGAAGTTACGGGTCATAGATTTCTTTATATATATATATATATATATATATATATATATATATATATATATATATTATATTACTCGCCATTACATTTGTGTGTCCGAAACTATGAGCACTGTCAGCAGCATCATTTCATCACATAATTATCATCAGATAATTCAGATATCTGTTTCTGTGAAATAAACAGACTAGACTTGATAATCATCTTCAGGAATTGCATACAGAGAGGGTCAGAGTCTGTTCTCCTCCTCCTCCTCCTCTCCGTGTTGAATGTTCAAAGATAACTGAAGGTTAGCCATAATCAACAGAAAAAAGACGATAACAAAATGCTGCCAAGTGCATGTCTTCACCTGCCAGAGTAGATTCATCTTGGAAATGTCCTGGGTATATATACCTGCTCTCTCTGTGTGTGTGTGATTGTGTGTGTGTGTGTGTGTGTGTGTGTGTGTGTTGGGGGTCGGGGGTCCTGTACTGGTATGTACATTTCTGTGTAGACGTCCTTGCGTTATTGCGTCATGTTAGGTCAATAAGCGCAGGTTAGAAGTGCAGTAAAGCCACTGTAGTGTTAGAAAGTAATGCAGTGGTATGTGACTATAAAGGGGCGGCTGTTGCAGCTATGCGCTGTCTTCGTTATGTAAGTGTTTTAGACTGTGACTCAGCATCATTGGGGATTATATCAGAGCCCCGCAATGATCAAAATGAATCGATTCTTCTGTTTGCACTTCATACCTTAGGGGGAAAAAAAATAATCCCAAAAAAATAATATTTGATCAAGAGTGGTTCATTGTCTCTGCTGTGGAATATAATGTCCTGTATTCTTGGAGTTGTGCTAAAATACCAAGAATAATATAGATGTAATAATCTGAGTGTCCCATCTTTGACAGTGCTGACTAGGGGTGGGAGAAGACTTTAGTACAATAGTATATTGTATTGCTTCTTTATGTGATATGTTATTGATAAGGGTGCACATGAGCCAATATGAAGGTTATGAATGATGTGTAAAGATAACCTGTTATTCTTATTAATGTTTCATAAAAATAATTTTAAAAAAATCCCATATTTATCTTATATGTACTGTGGTGCATTACCTCACTTCATTCTTTAAACTGTATTAGTGCTTCCTCTTTTTTCAAGCCAGCTTTCTCCTGATTGGCTGAGTCTTGCAAACAGAAGGTTTGAAAAACAATAATGGTGGGAAGACTGTTCACAACAACAGCTGGGTATCTCTGATGACTGCATTAGTGATATCCAAGTACTTGTAGGATACGATACCCTACAAGTACTTGAATATCAAATACTTTAAAGGTATCCAGGACACCTTTAAAGTATTTGTGCCCAGTTTTCTTTCTACTAATTTTACAGATACAACACCACCTTTTAATTCTGATTAGTTTGTCAGGACAGTGGAAAATCTTTAACCATAATGCCATATCTATACTGGAAATAGCCCAGGAAAGCATGCAGTAAAAATTAGCTGTACTGTGATTAAAACCGGTTAGGAACAGTTTCATTAATAGAAGCGAAATTATGAGTGCTCCACACTACCCCGGCGCACGCATGTGCAGTAATAAATAACAAACAGGATAAATGGATGCAAACTGGAGGAATATATACAAAACAGTAGAAAGGTACACATTAGAGGACAAAATGCTTGGAAGTAGTGCAAAGGACTTGGTGTGAGGATCGAGTCCATGTGTGAGCAGCCTTAAATAGCATTGCCACCAATTTGAAGTTCAATCTCAGCATCAGTTAAATCTTATTTTGGATGATAGTTAAAGGCCTCTTAGTCATTGTATTCAATCACAATGAACAGTTGAAGGGTTCCTCCGAACTTCTAGTAGACACGGGCATTGTGAGGAGAGTGGCAGATATCATTAATGGCAGCCTCCATGTTTCAAACTCCACATCATAATGCTAGCAGTACTAGCTCTTACAGACTCAGCTGAATCTTCACTTATTTTCATTGGATTATTTCAAAGTTATTTATGGGGTCAAAAAGAAACAAGACAGGAAATATCCAACACTGCCAAAGTGACATTAATACTGTTTACAGGCTTTTATCCGTGCAGCTATTGTAGAATGAGCTGAATGAGATTTCCTTTATCTAACCAGAGACTGTTTAACGTGTGGACGTATCTTCTGTGTTGGGAAAAATTAAGCTAATGGGGCTGTTATGCTCGTAACATCGCCTGTGTTGCACACCCATTTTGATGTCACGTCATGTGTCATGCAAAACAATCTTTGTGATGCTTTGGTTGGTCATGTGCCTCTTGATTTTTGTAAACTGGTGTGTGTTGTTTTTTAGCACCATTTTCATGATATTCCAGCACAGAAGCTCACAGATATACAGAGGGACATGTTGGAACAGTTTGAAAACTTGAGTTTGTGCAAAAAACCTTTGACAGAGTCTTTCTGTTTTCCAGTTTTCTCCTCCTATAGCAGTGTTTATGTGATGATATTGTCTGAGTGGCGACACCTATCCTTCAGGAGAATCCTGCAGTGGCTCCCTGCACTGTAATGGCGGGTAAAAATACAAGCGACTATGAGACGAGGTTGTGACCACTGCGGCGGGTATACTTGGGGCTTGATGAGAAAGTGCCTTAAACCTGCGTTCTGTCTAAGGGCCACCAGATTGCGATAGCTGCTGTTGGGGGGGGAAAGGACGTCTGGTCCTATAGAAGTCTAAGGGAAAATGGCTTACTGTGTTTCCCCCTGTAAACACATATTAATGACAAGTGGTTAGTCAATTAAAAATCATTTAAATTTTTATTTTATCCAAGTTGGAAATTAAAACGCAAATCTTAAAGCTTCAAAACAGGGTTTCTGAACCCAGTGGATGACATCATGCTAGTTACATCCATGTTTTTATACTTTCTATGAATCTAAGATGACTGTAACATCTAACAAATGGTAGGTAAAGTCGAGATGTCTAAGTGATTGGATTTTTTAAAGGGATGCCGATAGCAATATTTAGTGATAGATAAGATTTTCTTACAGTTACACGAAACAAACACAAAAAGTCAGGTATTACTTGTTTATTGTTATTTGCCTTTTTAATGCTAGGGAATTGGGGAACAGCTTCTCTTTTAACAACATTCAGCTCTTCATTCTGCCTTTGAAAGCAAAACCAGTGCAAAATCCGTGCACAACACAATCTCATGGTGTTTTTTAGATGTAAAAAACCCCCACCATAAATGTTTGCTCAAACACACAGCCAGTTTAATTTACAAGAGTCACCACTTTGACTTCTTGGTTTGATGCGTATCAAACAAGGGTAAAGTGAATGCAGGTTAATAGGACTAGAGCAAAGTGATTTACCCATTACAGTGGCTGTCATGTCACATTAATTTTTCGCTGGCTAAACATTCAAAAACGCTGTGAGGAGGAGGTGAAACACAGATAGCATGCTGATGCTGACACCTGTAGTGCCGACCAAGAGTTTCTAAACAGCTTACTGAGTCGAAGTGTTTGTTCTACTATACTGATGTGGTTTTAGATAACATGTCCTCCTCATGTTGTCCAGGTCAGCTGAGCTGCATCTCATTCCCTGCTCACGAAGAAGAGTTCCTACGCAACAATGTGGGTGCTGCCCCCTACATCGTTGTGCTGGGCCAGAACTGCACTGCTCGCTACCAGCTGGTCAACAGCCTTCTAGGGGAGAAGCTGCTGCCACTGGGCGGTGAGGCTGGAGAGCCTTGTGAAGGAGTCCAGGGCACTGTCTGCAAGAGGAGGAAACTTTGTTTCACCCATGGGAGACAGACACGGCTCAGCTTGGCACTGCCTGGCCAGTATGAGCTGGTGCACCAGTTGGCGGCTAATTGTGGTCGCTGGGATACGGTTCCCAGGGAGGACTTGGAGATCCATGAGGAATGTGAAGACCCAGCCCACAGGCTAGCAGAACTGGAAATCACTCTCCATCACTCGCTGCTTCAGGTAGGCTTGAAACATGTGCAGATGTCGTGAATTAACTCTGTTTAACAGTAGAGAGGTTTTGCTTTGCTTTGCTAGCAATAAGTAAGACTCATTCCTGTGTTGGTGTTGGTGGTGTTGTACTCTGACAGGGTTCTCCTTTGTCAACATTTTTTTAATAAATATTGTAAAGAGAATTTCAAGGCACAACCAAGGTGCACATTTCCTCGAGCGGTGACCTCCAGCCCGTGGTGGGGAGTGTGCAACTAGGTGTGAAGTGTCTTTGAAGAGAATGAGCTGTTTAAATCTGAGGCCATGTCCCTCAGACAGAAAAGTGTGGCGTTCCCTCTCTGGGCCAGGAAGGAGTTTGAACGAAGGAGTGAGAGTTGAGCATAAAAAGCTGTTGATTTATAGGTTTATCCACGTTCTTGCCCTCAGTGATCGCTACGATTGTGGATAAAGACTGAATTAGTAAGATTGGAGATAGAAGCACGGATAATGAGTTTGTTCTGAATGGTGTTTGGGTTGAGCCATTCATGAAAGGCTTAGAGTAGAGCTGATACTAGTGTTAATTGAATGGAGCCATTGTTGGTGGTTCACGGATATGATTAGGAGGCCTGCTAGGTGAGCTCAGGAGCATAAGTGACAGATGGCTGGATCAATTTTTTTTTACCCTCATAATTTAAATATGTAGTGTGACATGAATCCCTTTATGTGAGATTGGTGCCATATATGTGCTTCCCATTGATGTACGGTACACTATTGCACACAAAACTTCTGTTGTTGTTTTTTTTAAAGTAATTTGAAGTGAAAACTATTGATCAATGCAGTCGTGTTTACTATTCCTTTTACAGAAAAAGCAAACTAGGATAGTAAGAATATCCTGAGACGTTTTGTCAATGAAGTTTTTCTTGAGGAGCGTTTTGATTTTATGGTCAACCCACAACGGCTGATGTTTCAGACATTTAACTGGCCAATTCTGTTCCGTCTGTTATCAGCAGAGTGGATTTAAGCTGTTCTGCCGTTATCAGTTAGACTTTAACACAATAAACTGGCATTAGGTAATGCAACGCGCTTTTTATACCCGTGTGGTTACTTGTTTAATGGAATCAATATAACAATAAACATAATCATTAGGGCTCTGCGATATGACCAAAATCTCATATCCCGATATAAGAATTCTATCGTCCCGATAATGATATAAATCACAAAACATTTTCTGTAAATTCTGTGAATCTCGACTTGCGGGAAGTGTTTCCAGCTGCGCGTCATGTAGCTGGAGTCCAGTGTTTTAACCGATGCATGAAACGATACATTTTTAGACATAAGTTGTAACGGCCGCCGTTTCTTTGTGAGTATTTATCACACAGCGTGCTGCGGGGAAAAGCCTGTTCTAACGTTTGAGTCTAAGGTTTATTTTTTAGAACCTGACGGCTCTTTTTTGCTTTTCATCTGTAAATATTCTGCATACTCTTTCACGTGATTCAGTTTATTTTGAAAAGTCTCAACAGGATCTTGAGCTTTATTGTGAAAGATTTATGTGGAAAATAAACAAGCGGAAACGCGGTGGTTTTACCGTCGTTGTTGCTAACGACAATGCATAAAAACAGGCGCTTGTCCGTCTTTATTGTGGTTATATAAAATATAAGAGAAAGAGAGAAAGAAGAAATTATTATAGCCACTACAGTGACCATCAAACGATGAAAAAATATTGCTCTAAACAGTTTATTTTGCAACACCACGAAACAAAAGATAGCGTAAAATGAAACGATAGACGTTTTTATATCGTCATCCGATATATATCGTTATATCGAACAGCCCTAATAATCATCGTCATAATTTACAACCTTTGATAAACAAACGTGCTTTCTTTCAAGAACCATTTGACCCCAAAGCTTCGAGCAGTTGTGTAGTTATTGTTGTAAAGTTCATTAGGGTGAAGGCAGGTGATTTTGTCTGATTCTTAATTGAAAAGGTTTTGGTGAATCTGGTGTGAGCAGATTTATGGAAAATCATGATCATAGTGTATTGTTACACGTTATAGACTTCTATTAGAACATGATATACCGGGTGGGCCACTTATATGGATACACCGTAATAAAATGGGAATGGTTGGTGATATTAAAGACCTGTTTGTGGCACATTAGTATATTTGAGGGGGCAAACTACTCAACATGGGTGGTGACCATGGTGGCCATTTAGAAGTTGGCCATCTTGGATACAACTTTTGTTTTTTCAATAGGAAGAGGGCCATGTGACACATCAAACTTATTGGTAATGTCGCAAGAAAAACAGTGGTGTGCTTGGTTTCAATGTAACTTTATTCTTTCATGAGTTATTTACACGTTTCTGACCACTTATAAAATGTGTTCAATGTGCTGCCCATTATGTTGGATTGTCAATGCAACCCTCTTCTCCCACTTTTCACACACTGATAGCAACACCGCAGGAGAAATGCCAGCACAGGCATCCAGTATCTGTAGCTTCAGGTGCTGCACATCTCGTATCTTCACACCATAGACAATTGCCTTCAGATGACCCCAAAGATAAAAGTCTAAGGGGGTCAGATCAGGAGACCTTGGGGGCCATTCAACTGGCCCACGACGACGAATCCACTTTCCAGGAAACTGTTCATCTAGGAATGCTCGGACCTGGCACCCATAATGTGGTAGTGCACCATCTTGCTGGAAAAACTCAGGGAACGTGCCAGCTTCAGTGCATAAAGAGGGAAACACATCATCATGTAGCAATTTCAAATATCCAGTGGCCTTGAGGTTTCCATTGATGGACCCACTATCGTTGTACCCCATATATCACACCAAACCATCACTTTTGTTGTTCCAACAGTCTTGGAGGGATCCATCCAATGTGGATTAGTGTCAGGTCAATAGCGGTGGTTTTGTTTGTTAACTTCACCATTCACATAAAAGTTTGCCTCATCACTGAACAAAATCTTCTGCGTGAACTGAGGGTCCTGTTCCAATTTTTGTTTTGCCCATTCTGCAAATTCTGTGCGCCGATCTGGGTCATCCTCGTTGAGATGCTGCAGTAGCTGGAGTTTGTAAGGGTGCCATTTGTAAGTAGCTAATATCCGCGCAAGGGATGTTCGACTAATGCCACTCTCCAGTGACATGCGGCGAGTGCTACGCTGTGGGCTCTTGCTGAATGAAGCTAGGACAGCCACTGATGTTTCTTCATTAGTGACAGTTTTCTTGCGTCCACATTTTGGCAAATCCAGCACTGAACCAGTTTCACGAAACTTAGCAAGTAGTTTGCTAACTGTAACATGGTCTCGTAGGGTGTCTTGCATTGAAATCTGCTGCAATGACCCGGTTACTGCGTTCACCAGATATCAACACAATTTCGATCCGCTCCTCACGTGTTAACCTCTTTGACATGTCAATGGCTGTGAACAAAGAGAAACTTGTAAATAACTCATGAAAGAATAAAGTTACGTTGAAACCAAGCACACCATTGTTTTTCTTGTGACATTACCAATGAGTTTGATGTGTCACATGGCCCTCTTCCTATTGAAAAAACAAAAGTTGTATCCAAGATGGCCGACTTCTAAATGGCCACCATGGTCACCACCCATCTTGAGGAGTTTGCCCCCTCACATATACTAATGTGCCACAAACAGGACTTTAATATCACCAACCATTCCCATGTTTTTATGGTGTATCCATATAAATGACCCACCCTGTAGTGTGAAAATGAAATTACACTTGACTGGCTTGACTTCGATCGGGTTTGCAGGCAGAACTCTCTTGAGCTCCTGCCACAGCATTTCAGTCAGGTTGGGTTCGCCCATTGCAACACCTTGAGTCTTTTCTTTTTCAGCCATTCTGGGATAGTTTAGCTGCTGTGTTTGGGGTCATTATCCTGTTGACCAACCCTGTTGATCCATATTTTAGATCAAGCTTTAGCTATTGGATAGATGGCCTCCAGTTTGGCTTTAGAGTACGTATACAGAGGAGTTCATGGTTGACTCAACACTTGCAGGGTGTCAGGGTCCTGTGATTGCAAAACAAGCCCAAATCATCACCCCTCCACCACCGTGCTGACACTTGTTATAAGGTGTTCAGGCAAATATACTGTGTTTGGGTTTTTTCCTAACATGGTTCTGTGTATCATATCCAAATATCTCAGTTTTGGTCATTGTTCCAGAAGTCTTGTGATTTGTTTGGATTCAACTTTTGCAAACATAAGTCGTTAAAGAAAAAAGCCTTTCTTCTGGTTACCCTTCCAAACAAGCCACACTTGTTCAGTCTTTTTCTAATTGCACTATCATGAACTTTAACATTTAACATGGTCACTGAGGCCTGTAGCGTCTGAGATTGTAGCTCTTGGATTTCTTGCAATATCTCTGAGCATTGCGCAGTTTGACCTTGGGGTGAATTTGCTGGAATGACCGCTACTGGGATTATTGGGAGCTGTCTTTAACATTTTACACTTGTGAATTATCTTTCTCAACCTTTGGAAATGGCCTTAAACCCCTTGGATTGATGGGCAGGAAGAGTTGCTTCTCTAAGATCATCGCTAATGTCTTTCCTTCCTGGCATTAACACAAACCCAAATGCTCCAGACTTATTAACTGCCAGAACTTCATCTTTTATAGAGGTGCTAACACTTGTTGTTGATCAGTTAGTCAAGTGTATTTCATTATCAGCACCTGGCTGATGCTGACCCTGGAAAATAGGAATTTAGCATTTTTGTTTAGTTTTTGTTTAAAGTAATAATGATACAGCGTAATACTTTTGTAATATTTAGTTTTTGTTCATATCAGGTTTTTATTTAAAAGAACTTAGAGCCGGTAAAGATAACGTTTTTGGTTTAATTTTTCATCATGTGGAAAAATGATGAAACAGTGCCTTGATTACGGTTTATTTCAGTCGTGAAATGTATTTAAAAAAAATTCAGTGTGTACTTATATTTTGTGAGCTGATATTTATTGTTCTCCATTTTTTTTTTCCCTTCATGGATCGATTTATTCTTTTCATCATTGTCTCCTGCTTGAATTAGCTTTGCTCACGTGGCTTAGCTCATAAACAGATTACTGAGCAGAGCTGATTATTTCTTGTGCTGTTCGTTTTTTCACTTTGATTTGTGCTGTTGTTTAGGCATGCAGTGTTTCACCTCCGTTTTTCACACACGCTCTGCGGTCGTGTGACCAGAAAATCACAGCATCTTGAGAAAATTAAATGATTTGGTTTGGTCTGTGAATTGTAGTCATTTCTTATCATGCGTGGCACATGGAAAGGCCTCCCAAAGGATCCCAGATCTCCAGAAACTAGGCCTGGCTTTTCCAGCCCACCCGCCCAACCCCCTTACGTAATGCTACTGGTCTGGTGTGATTCACATGACTAGGTCATGTAAAAAACAGATCTCAAACCCTTTGGTGTGGTACAATTGCCATGGTTACAGTTGAGATCTGGGACACTGGGTGTTCATATCACTAGGAAAAATATTTTGTTGTGTTTTGTTTTGTTTTCAAAGGCATAGATTAGCATTTGATGTTGGCTGTGCTAATAAAAGAAGATCCATTAAAAACTTTTCTTTAAAAAAGCCAATAGTGTTCGGGTTTATAAGCACACATCAGAATATGCGTGTGGGAGAAAAACACAACAGACAGAGATAAATCCAATCGTGTTCATTTGTAAGTACCAAATTAAAATTAATTTAGCGGCAGTTTAGTATTTTACAGATTAATGTCTGAAGGAAAAACCTCGATACTGAAAACAAAGGCGGTTGTTTCAAATCTCCATTTACTTTCATGTGTGACTGGAGGGCATGAGATGTGCCTTATTGTGACCTTAGAAGCTGAAATAGCTGACATATTTTTCAGCAACGATTCAGATTCTTTGAAAAAATTAAAGACAGAAGGACCAGTGTGATCTTGTACTGTATGCATTTGATTAACTACACTTGAAGAAAATGAAATCCACTTTCTTCAAACCAGACAACTAAAGCAGCCCAGTGCTTTATGTCTCTGCTGAACGAAGAGCAGAGAATAAGAAATAAATGGAGGCACAGAATCTCTCTGCTGGCTGTGGCATTCACACACTCCTGCCATAGAGGAGGCCAGCAGATGAGAGCCCAGTTGCTAATTGGCCCTCACTTCATCCTGGGGTATTTACGCATGCCTCCTGCTTCAACTTAACTGCAGTCTAACCATGTTGACATATGAGGGTGCTAATCTACCACCATGTTTCTAAAAATTCTTTTGAGGTATATAATC
This sequence comes from Neolamprologus multifasciatus, assembly GCF_963576455.1. Lineage (NCBI taxonomy): Eukaryota > Metazoa > Chordata > Actinopteri > Cichliformes > Cichlidae > Neolamprologus > Neolamprologus multifasciatus. The sequence goes on along the minus strand of NC_140443.1, from coordinate 20,273,666 downwards.
CAATATGTTTACTGCCACACTTCTGCAGACTCTTACAAACAACTGTGATTTTGCCAGTCACCCTTAAAATATGCATTTAGAAGTTTATAATTACTTTATATGATTGTTTCTCTTTGCTGTGTTTCTTTGTAGAAGCCCAGTCTAACGTGGGCTTTGAAGTCGTATTAAACCTGAACAGTAACATCTAAATACGCTTCAGGCTTCCTCTTGAAGGGTTGTTGTTGAAAACAGGCTCCATTAAGGCAATTCAAACATTGTATTGATTTTGATTGGTTGCGACCAAATGTTTGCAGGCTATCTTTGTTCCAAAGAGACTGCTCAGACGGCCTCGCTGCTTGTTTCTTGGAGACAGGACTGACTGTCTCCTTTGTGTAGCTGTTGGTCATTTCTGCCTCTTTCCCCCCTCTGGCTCTTTTTTTTCTTCCTCCACCCCGTCACAGTCTCTCCTTCTATTTTTGTAAATGTCGTAAATTATTAAGGGTTAAGAAAATCTTTTTGCATTAATTTTTTTTCTGCCCTGTCACAGCCATTCCCAAGACCACTACAAATATTTATGTGCCATGATGTATTCAGAATTAGAAACGGTCTGTGACATGTTGTTTCTTTCCCAGAGGGAAAGCTCTTTGAACATCTTGTTGCATGAATTGTAGATTGTCTTTAACAGGAGTTTGTAGTGCTGGTATTTGAGGTCATAAGGTTAATGGCCGAGTTAGAGCCTGACTAATAGCAGTCCATTGGTTAATGATCGGGAATTAACCAATTACAGATTGGTATCGGTGTATTTGCCTTTTGATTTGCACCAATATGGAAGCTTGTACTTGCTGCCAAACCTAATGCAGAAAAACAGGCTTGGACAGTTTGCAGTGCGGCTTCAGCTTTTGTTCACAGTTCTCTATTAGCAGGGCACATATCACAGCCGAGCAGTAGGCAAGGGTTCAAATATTTGGTGAGAGTAGCTCTTTAGTTTGTTTTGTACACTGGGTTTTAGCAACCAATCGTGTTTAAGCAGGCATTTTGTTACATGTTGAGAAAAAGATGAATTCCAGTTGCCAAAATGCAATCTCGAAGTCATCATCATCTGATAGTGTTTTATTAGCTCTTTAATGTTTATCTGCATTTGTAAACTAGCCAGTGCACAGCACCGCATCTTGGTTTATGCTTGCGGAAAGGAGCATGCGCAAAAAGTGATGCCACGTCAGCTGAAGTGCTGGTGTGCCACTACACTTTGGTGTTATTGCAATGTGCACATGACACCGCAGGTTGAAGACATAAATGTAAGCCACGCCTGCCACGGCTGTAATAGCTTGGAAAAAACTTTTGAAAAAAGAAAACATTTAAATCTATGCCCTACACCAGCTCCCATGAGACACCTACAGTGGGGTAAATAATCATTTGATTCCCTGCTTACAAAGGGTTGCATTGATGTCAGAGAACCCTGATTTTAGTTTCATCTGACCACATCACTTTCTCTCAAGCCTTCTCTGAATCTAGATGTTCACTGGAAAGCTTAAACTGGGCCTGTACATCTGCCTTCTTGAGCAGTAAGACCCTGTGGGTCCATTACAGCATGATGTGTTATCATTACTGTTCTTGGTGACTGTGGTCCCATCTGCCTTCAGATTATTTACAAGCTGCTCGTGTGTGGTTTTGGACTTTTCCCATGACCATACTCACCCCATGAGGCAAGGGTTTGACGTTGTTTGACCTATGATTTTGCCCATGATGGTGGAGATGTTTAAATAGAGGAAACTGATCCGATGGACAGGTGCGTCTTATATACATAATGAGTTGAGATCATGAGTATATATAATTGATTGACTGTAATCTGCGGGCCACATAGCGAGACAGCCAATCAGTGGTATCCAGAAGTCTGGCTGTAAGGGGATTTACTTTACTTATTTACTAATAGTCACTGTGTTTATCAGCCTTTTGTTTGGTGCCGAGCAGAGATTGAATGAAGGTCTTATCTGAAGTTTTTTTTCCCCTGATATTGTTGAGTTTTTGTTTCACACATGGGAAATTGTACATATTTTATTACATGTACAATAAATAAAGTAACTCTGTTTTCTGTCCTTATTAGTTTTAATTAAATGACGCCAGTTTCGTCAGATATTTGTGAAATAAACCCGGCGTCATCCTTTTAGTAGTTTTTGTATTGCTAGATTTCACTAAAATTTTAATTTTTATTTAATTTGATTGAATTGTCTGTTTTCTAAAAAGATGAACACATTGCCTGTAATGATGTCTGCATAAACATTTGGTTTTAATAAGCGTCACATTGTTTTGTTTTTGTTTTGTTTTCCCTCGTCAGGAAGCAAAGGTCATGGTGGTGCCTTGCCCAAGTGTCCAGCCCATAGAAGAAGCTCTGGAAGACTGCACTCGCAATGTGATCCCAGTCATACTCTATGCCATCAAACAGGACTCCCTCAGCTCAGAACAGGTGGCACAGCTCCGGAAGGTCAAAGAGATCCTCTCCTTTCCCATCTGTTTTGTCCGTTTGCCTGACAGCGTTCCAGCAGCGTCCCCAGAATGTGGCCGCCACACAGAGAAAGAGAAGAGCCCTCTTCACAAGCAGCTACTGTCACTTGGCTTTCTCAATAGCCCGACAGGAAACTGTTCCTGTGGCACCCCAACGCAGATGCCCACACCGGGCTCCAAGCCCCAGAGCATGTTGGGTGAATCTTTCGAAAGACTGCATCGGTTACTGGTGCCGTTTGCTCGCCAGGTGCTTCAAAATCAGCAGGTGGAAGCTGCCAGCCTTCTAAATGGACTTCACTGTCGGTGTCTAGATCTTTTTATCAACCAGGTCAGACAATGATGTTTCCTACTACTGTTCGTCTTTATTCATATGTTTGTATGTATTGCTCTACTGCTTCACAGTAGACAATCACTTGATGATTTGCTTGGTCACAGTGGGGGTCCAAACAGACCTTTGTCCTTTGTGCCTCACTTTCCTGCAGGCCTTTGACATGCAGAGGGACCTGCAGATAACACCACGCAGGCTGGAGTACACCCGCGAGAAAGAGGGTGAACTCTTCAACTCCCTTATGGCCATTGCTAACCGCAAACAGGAAGAGATGAAGGAGATGATAGTGGAGACACTCACCAGCATGAAAGAGCAGTTACTGGAGGATGCTGCCAACCTGGAGTTTACAGGTGAGCAGATAAGCACCGGTGCTAATAGACAGGCGTAGGATCTTTCATACTATAAGGGAAATGCCATCTGGACCTGTTTGTAAATGGTGAAATGCACAAAAGATGCTACACAGATTACATCAAAGTATCTTAGTAATCTGATTGCCTTGTTTGTGTCTAAACAGATTTTCAGATGTGATCAAATAAACTTCTGGCAGATGTTATTTAGCCTTGAAAAAGTATAAGGAAAACCACAACTAATGTTTTTATTGTTAATAGTAATGATGATGATGATGATGATAATAATAATGTTTTGCACCTCACCTCATCTGTAGTCTTTCTGTGTACGTCTGCACACACAATGTGCAAGGTTGCTGTTTGAATGAGCATCGCAGAGGATGTGTTTTAACCTTAGCAGTACTGCGGTTTCCATGTTTGGTGTTTGTGGCTAGCATAGATGAGCTGTTGATTTCTGTGGTTTTTGGTAATTTGACTCTGTGGCTGTTAGATGTCACCAAGCAAGATAAGGTTTTCTGTTTCTGAGGAAAAACTTAAAATATTTAATTGTGACTAATTAACATTAATATATCATTAATAGAGCCCCAGTATTTCTATTTGTGATTTGTATAAATGGAATATGTTTACGTTTCCATCTACAGGAGCCTGTTGTTGGGTTTTTGTTTGTGTGTTTTTTGTTTTTATTTATTTTAATATTTTTTTGAGGAGGGCGTATGGGTGTTGTTCGAGATTAATTTAATCACCCTGATAATATTTTTGGCTGAACACTGGCACACGTGCATGCACGGTGTTCATTAGTTAAATTAATTAATTAGGTAAGTTAAACTCATTATTCCTCTGATTAGATGGTGCCATCCATCCATTTGTTTTTTCCCCAATTATCCAGTTCAGAGTTTCTGGGGGAATGTCCACTTTGTAAGGTATATTATGTTAGGAGCAGATTGGACCCCCTCGCCCCAACTTCGGCATTCAGAGCAGAATTAATCCTTCAATGCAAAAATTCAACAAGGTGCTAAAATGTTCCTCAGAGATTTTGGTCTGTACTGAAGTGATGGCATCACACAGTTGCTGCAGATTTGTTAGCTGTGCATCCATGATGTGAATCCCCCATTCCAAAACACCCCAAAGGTGCTCTATTGAATGAGATCTGGTACTTGTGGAGGCCACTGGAGTACAGTGAAACCAGTTTGAGATGATTTGGACTTTGCAACATGTTGTGCATTCTCTGTAAACAATAGAGATGGTTAAGTGGGAAAATCCCAGCAAGTCAGCAGTTTCTGAAATACTTAAACCAGCTTGACTGACACCCAAAATCAGTCAGGCGAGTTTCAGTTTCACCTTTGTTCACGTTCTGATGCTCCTTTTAAACTTTAGCAGGTCGCCTTGACTGTGTCTGCGTACTTAAATGCATTGGGTTACTGCCATCTGATTGGCTGATTAGAAATTTGTATTGAACAGGTATACATACATGGCCAGTGAGTGTATCATTGTTTACAGCCTACAAAGCCAGACTGTGCATAGTCTTTAGATACTTACATAGATCTAAGCAGATGTAACCAAGCCATCTGTGCTTCACAATCTGCCCCCAAAGTTTGGCACTGTCTGACTCAACATATTCAGAAAGAAAAGGCAGTCATTGGCTGTTGCTTTTGCTCCGGGTATGTTCGAGAAACAACTTCTCTTGGTTATCTGGAAAACATTGAGTAATACTCCGTGCAGGTGTTTTAACACTGAACCATTTCTTTTTCTTTTTTTCCCTTTTTAGTCATCCATTAATCAGGAAATCAGCAACGTGCACTTTTTCCATCCATAACCTTATCATCAGTGTTGCAACATAAATAGATTTTTCTCCTCTGGAGAAAGATAGTAGAGATCATTGTTGAAACTACAGTAAGTCTGACACAATGCTTTGTACACAAAGGAGAAGAAGACCTGTTGGAAGCAGAATTATAACAAAATTATATTGACAAGTTTGCAAACGCTATTGTGCCAATGTCAACCCTTTATTTTAATTACTTCAATTTAAAAAATCCAGCTTGGCTCTGGAGCACTCAGTGTCAGTTCATCAAATTAAAAAAAAATAATTCAAAAATGTATTGAGTTTATCAAGAAATTACAGAGAAGAAAGTTTGGACAGTATATTAACTGAAACTTTCTCTTTCTAAAAAGAAAAAAAAATAATTTGAATTTGGTATGTGGTGTTGTACGTCGGGACTATTGCACTGATGTTGAATTTTTGTATATATATATATATATATATATATATATATATATATATATATATATATATATTTTTTTTTTTTTCATTTTAAAGCTTTAATATCTGTGATTTGGGCTGTTTTTAAACAAGCATGAAGAATTAAGTTCCTTGTTTATGCAGTTTCTACAGGCCTTCAAATCTGCTGCCAGATAATGAACATCAAAATATTTTAAGGACTTCATTCATCGTTCTATTTTAACTTAAACTACACTCTTGAGAGTCCATATTCATAAAATCATAGTATCAGGTAGTTACTATAAAAATGAAGTTTAACTAGTTTTTTAGCTAATAGAATTCAGAACCTTTTTTTCCCGCTCCTACAGCACAATTAATGAGTGATAAATGAAATGTGTGTTAGAGTTTGGAACCTTTTTTTTCACCTTTCATCCAAAAACGTGGGTGTGATAGAAAAGTGTCAATAGTCTTCAGAGTGTTTATTAACATTTCATTAACATTTTTATTAGAAATGGTGTTTTAAAATGTGTTTACATTTATTAATATTAGTGATGATCAGTAAAAGGCAAAATGTATAATATATATAATAATTTTTCAAGAATTTCTTTTTAATGCTGGATGATGATTAAAGTGTATGATCGCTGCTCGTCATCTTTGTTGGCTCAAACCCTGGAGAGTCAATCTGCCTCCAAACAGCATGAAGAGTACCTGTGAGGTAGTTTGCATCCCTCTGGGGGTGATTATTTTTCTTGTAGGAAGCGTTGTTAAGTTTGTTCTTGTGGAGAAACGTGATTTTCAACAAGTAGTCTTCGCAAAAACCGATGCAGTCATATAAAGTTGATCCTCCAGTACACATGTTGAGCATCAAATGAAAATCCAGTGACATCAGTTATTCAATATTTATTTGTCCTTATTGTTTACATGTACCACACGTTAACATGACAAACGGTTTTCTTTTACGTCAAATAGACGTCATCGTGACAACAAATGGAGAGCCTGTTACGTCAAAAGAGATAAAATCCTGCATCAACCAGATCCAGGAGCTGATAGTGGCCAGTTTGAATCAGGCTGTGGCGAATAAGCTCATCAGCTCCGTGGATTATCTGAGGGAGAGCTTTGTAGGAACTCTGGAGCGATGCCTCGACAGTCTGGAGAAGTCCAACTTTGATTCTTCTGTTCACAATATCACTTCTAATCATCTCAAACAGGTGGGTGAGAAATGAGGCTAATGTAACATGTTTGTGTCAAGAAATGTAAGGTGTGAACACTAATCGCATATAAAAATGTCAGAAGTATTTCATTAAAGCTTAAAGGGGAAACTTTACTGAAGGGCCAACAGGAACAATGGTCTTTTCCACTGCAGAAAGAAAGTATCTCCTGTTGGGTTGTGGACTTCTGAGGGCCTCTAAAGAAACAGGAATTAAACCTAAAACCATCACAGTTTTAAAAGCTCATTTTCAGAAGCACAACAAAGATGTGTGACGTCCGGTGTCTCTGGTTTGCTTCTCTCTTCTTTTATATCACTGTTTTTACCCCTCAGCCTTTACTGTTGTTATGTGGGCGAGCGGGGTTAATGCGATGGTGACGTAGGATTTTGAATTTATACCACAGATGTGTATACTAGGATGTGTCTTTTATGTTTTCTCAGTTCAAATGTTTGAAATGTTTTCTATGTTCTATTGTGAATAAAATATGAGTTTGAGATCTGCAAATCATTCTGTTTTTAATATTAATTAAATAATTAATATTAATAATAATATACACAGCACCTCAATTCTTTTGGAATTGGGTTTGTGGTTTTGGTTAAGATGCACTCTTTTGTTGACTTTATCTTTTGTAGAGCGCCCGTCTAACAATTTAACAGTTTAATTCTAATATTCTTGTCTTTGATTGCGTCTGACAGATACAGTTATTCATACTTTGTGCTGTGTTGTTGAACGGTGTCACTGTCAAAGCTGTTGTGCTGTTACATCACCACATTAGGTGAGTGGATGTTACACAGTGGAACAGAGCAGCCTGTTCTGTGAACTTGTGCCTGATTGAGTTCCTGAAGTGGAAAAGTGGTTTTTTCACATGTTATTCGAGATGTTTGGGTTTTTTTGTTTTGTTTTTTACACAAAAGTAGAATAATGAGCCCTTATTAGTCATGCTAGAGGCTTTTTAGACTCACAGATTGTCTTAAAATTTTGGTTTTGTGCTAACTCTTTTCTCACCTGTCACAGCTGTTAAATGCTGCCTATCACGTAGAGGTCACCTTTCATTCTGGATCTTCTGTCACGAGACTCGTTTGGGAGCAAATCAAACAGGTCGGTGTCTCAAACATTCACACAAATCATTTTTAAAGTACACGGACTTCTGATGAGATGGCTATGTTTTTCCCTTTTGATATGAGTCTCTTCGTCTTCCTTGCAGATAATCCACCGGATAACGTTTGTTAACCCTCCTGCCATCACTCCAGAGTGGAAGCGCAAAGTGGCCCAGGATGCCATCGAAAGTCTCAGCGCTGCCAAACTGGCCCGAAGTATCTGCTCGCAGTTCAGGACCCGGCTCAACAGCTCCCACGAGGCTTTCGCGGCATCTCTGCGTCAGGTTAAAACCTTCTCTTTTGCTTTAGCTGCACTTTTTTTTTCCTATTCCTACAAATACTTTCCCCTGTATGATCTTAAATATACGTAAAAAACTGTCAATGAAATGGTGATGATTCAATAAAGGTTGACTACTCACCAGTAACTTTCACTGCAGTCAAAAAAAATGTTGGTGTAAAGTAAGGCACCACCTCCAGGGCAGTGAGGCTGTGAAACTAGAGCTACCGCTGGTGTATAGGGAAAAATCGTGACCACAAAACATCTACACATTGTTGTTTGTTTGTTGAGCAGCGGAGATGAAAGTGCCGTGTGATGCTGTGGTATACCTTATGAGACATTTCCTGGAACTCTCACATATGCAGAGAGGTATTTGGGACGGCTCTAGTATTGTTTGTGTAACATTAGTAGCTGGTTTCACAGGGAGCCAAAAAATGCGAGAGCTGGGAGCAATTCACAGCCGCTTCTTCACCCGAACGCTTTGAAAGCCCGTTCTCTTTAGCAGCTGCAAGACTAAAGGCTGCTAACCGCACAGCTCAAAAATAGACAATTTATTAAATCAGTAAAACTTATTTAAATACCACTTTTCACAGATACAAATCACAATAAAACAAGAAGTAAAATAACAATGTCAAACAATAGAATATAGAACAAAACAACAAATTAGTTATTTAATCAGATTCACTGTTATTATTTTTGTATTTATGCAAATGGCGTGCATGGTGTGGACATCCCTCCATAAAGCCCCCGACAGATGAGTAATGATATTTATCACATGACAGACGGTGTGGGCCACATCAGTGTCTCCATTATCATGCAGTTACACAAATACAATGATTTATTGTGACAGAAGAGGAGGTGATGTTGGGTGAACATAACTAATTGAAAATTAGGTTATTTATGCTTCCGATCCACTTGTCGAGTGCCGTGGAAACCAGCTGACTAAAATAACATCATACGTGTGTCACGTTCCTGTTGGAGCGACCAGAAAAACAAGCAGGACATCGGCGAATAACGGACATTAAAACGCAGGCTTGGTGTGATATTCAGGATTAGTAACACTTGAAAGTCTGATAAGGTATTGTTGTCACCTCACCAGACAGGTGGGCGAGCTGCGTGGACTCCCAGCTTTGTGAATTCAGTAACTCAAGAACACAGCAACGTAGGATTTTCAAATTCATACAAAGGGTGTATCTACTAAAAATCTCAAATAAGTTTGAATCTTGGTGACCTCAACTTCAATGTCAAGATCACAGATCAAGTTTTCTGAAAATCTTGTGAATGCGATAACTCGTGAAGATGTTCAAATTGATGTCATGGTTTTTTACAACGGTGTGTAATGGCCTTTGTGCCTAAAAGAGCACCCGACGATGATACTCGGCACTTTACATGAGCCCCTAAGGTGATTTCACTTACACACTACAGACCTGTAATTTTTCCCATTACAGAGCTGCATCTGGGAATCGGTAGAGTCAGATATTAAACTATCGGCAATTTTTCAGCTTTTTGGTGCAAAATATGGATGATCTCCAGTCTCACCGATTCTCACGTTAAGCAACACGTTACAGCTTGCAGCATCCAAACTTTTCTTTTTTCTTAATTTCTTAAATACAAAGCTCATACTTCACATACATGAGTAAATAAAAACCGAGAAAAATGTGTTCTTTATACAATCAAGCATTTTTTTTAATCCCTCTAATTGTTGTGAATTTTTTCCTGCAGATGTCTTTTAACAATCTCAGCTTGTCTCGTGATTTATTTACGAGACAAGCTGAGATTAGCATAGTTCTGTCTTTAGCTGCAAAGCTGCCTTGTGTTGAATATATGAACAAATCTAGCTTACTCTGTTGTTGTTTTTTAGGGCCCGAGCACTGAGAGTGCGAAGGCCCTATTGTATCTGCTCCGTTTCTTCTTCTTCTTCTTCTTCTTCTTCTTATTATTTTAAATTGTTGTTCATTTTGTTTTCTGGCTCAGAATCGGCCTGTGGGGAACATTGGATAAACAGAAATGTCTTTTCTGGTTGAGCTGATGAAACCCCAATTAACAAAACTGGTTAAAAAATAATTTCATCACAAGCCAGGAGGGGAATTTCCTCTGGAGCTGCCTGAATTCTCTTTGAGTTGGAACCAAAAAAATTTCACAATGCAGGAAAAACCCTGATGTAAACAAATAAGTAATTTAATTTACTTAACCATGTTTGAACTTGCAGTATTTTATTAGTTTGGTAATAGTGAGCTGTTAGTGGTGACCAGACCGTGTAGATTAGAGCTGTTTTACACACAGCACACGTTCTTTAATTTACTGTTGCTCTCTGGTTTAAAAAAAAAAAAAAAAGAGTGAGTCGGTGAGCTCCTCTGCGCTGACCTCTGACAAATGACGTCACATAGCCATAGGGGTCAAAACAGCTGGCCAGGGGTCACTGAGAACGTCAGGGCCAGCGAGTTTTCCATGGTAGTATCTCACGCTTTATTGTAAAAATAACATACAGATGGATTGAGGTTATTGAATCCAAAAACATGTGGTCAGAGCTTTTAATTTAAAATGATGTACAGGATGTGCAAAAAGGGACAAATTTTACATTTTATTTAGTCACAAAACCACAGAAACCATTTATTTAGTTGAATCTACAAAAATGGTAAAGATAACCCAGTTTGACAGACATAAAATAACATTTTGTACTAATAAGATGATTCACCAAGGCTGTTAGTTGAACTTTGGTATATCTCAGCATGGTGTGATGTGGTGTTCTTAAAAGAAACGGAGGAAACTTAAAATGTGTAATGAGCTGCCTGTGCTTATGTTTCTGTAGAGAGCAAAGCGGTCTTTGACTCATGTTAGTGCGACTCTTTTGAGACCAAACTTGTTTTACTATGAGGGAGAACGTTCTTGGGCCAAACAAACATGATGGGTGGCTCAATGAAGCATCCATCAGCTCTGTACATGGACTCTGTTAGTTAAAGGGGGATTTTCAAGAAGCAGTCAGAGCTGTGCTTACATTAAGTTTAAACCTTTAGAGAGGAGCCTCTCTGCTGGCTTTTTTCCCTACAAAAATAACTGGTTAGTAACTTATTTTGGAAAATAAATGTTATTGCTAATGAATGAGATCAGCTCTTTGATATGTCCTAATGCTGGGCATGAGTTGTTACGCCATGTGTTGTGTTTGCAGCTGGAGGAAGGGCACACGGGCCGTCTGGAGCGCACCGAGGACCTGTGGCTGCGTGTGAGGAAGGACCACGCCCCTCGACTGGCCCGCCTGTCTTTGGAGAGCCGTTCTCTGAGGGATGTGCTGCTGCACGGTGAGTCACCACCAAATTCCTCTGTCGTTTCCACAAACAGGCACAGTGCACTCACACGTTTCTGCTAAACTGTGGCTCTGTCAAGTTCTAAATCTGAACTTAACTAATTTAACTCCAAGATGTGTCCCTGCTTGAATGAAGAGTATAAATTTTAGGTCATGGGGGGAAAACACAGGGAGACTTTCCACTCCCAGTAGATGAAACTGTACAGTGAAGGTCACAGTATAATTGAGTGTGAGTACACTACTTAAAAATAGGCAAATCTAATTTAGAAACACAATAAGTGACTGGTTAAAATACTCAGACACTGGCAAAGTTTCAGACTTAGCTTCAAAGCTGCATTTCTAAACACAATCTTATTATCTGCAATTCTTTTCTTTTTTTTCTCCCTTTCTTCTCACAGGCAAGCCCAAGCTCGGGCGGGAGTTGGGTCGGGGTCAGTACGGCGTTGTGTATTTGTGTGACAGCTGGGGAGGACACTACCCATGTGCACTAAAGTCCGTGGTCCCGCCTGACGATAAACACTGGAACGACCTGGCTTTAGAGTTTCACTACACACGGTGAGTTATTAGGAACAAGTGTTTGAACACAGTCGCGTCTTCACACCAAACAGCTGGCTCCAAATGCATCGCAGCTTTACTCGCGCTCAGCAGCTGTGACTAAGAAAGTTTCTCAGGCAGCAGGTGCATTCATCAAGAGCAGAGCTCTGCTTATAGAACATGACAGGCTGCCTGTTTTCAAGGCCAAACTCCACCCAGCTTATAGAAAAGTCATTTTGGCTGTTGAAGCCTTGAAGCTCTTTTGTGTCATGTCAGTGTTTATTTTTAAAGGTGATAGCATGAGTTCGTTAGCACAGTTAATGCTTGTGCGCTATAACCGCCTCAACTCTGAGGAATTCTGGAATCTCCAAAACTTTGCAGAGGCGAATTTATCAAAGGCAAACAAGGTTGACTTCAAGATAACAGTAGTATAAGCAGAAGAAAGTGGACGGCGGGTGAGATGTAAACATTTTATGATTTTTATAGCTAAAATATATTTTTTCCCTCCCCTTTCTTTGGGTGTGTGCGTCTCCTCAGGTCACTGCCCAAACATGAGAGACTGGTCGACCTGCACGGCTCTGTGATTGATTACACCTATGGAGACGGCTCCAGCATATCTGTGCTGCTTATCATGGAGCGGCTGCACCGAGACCTCTACACAGGCTTGAAGGTGACTCGATAAAGCAGCGAATAACAGTGATCTTAGGTCATTGCTTTATAGGAGCAGCTTCGTATTCCTTCTACTCTGCTCTTTACATCCTGTTAAGTCTCCGGTTTCTCTCTCTCTGTTGTTTTTGTCCGTCCCTGCCAGGCTGGTTTATCACTGAAGGAGAGACTGCAGATTGCTCTGGATGTGGTGGAGGGGATCCGTTTCCTCCATGGTCAGGGTCTCCTGCACAGAGACATAAAGCTAAAAAATGTTCTGGTAAGTTCAGATCAGCTGTCAGTTAGACCGGTTATAGTCTGTGACTGTGTAGCTCTATCAGAACACTATATTATCAAAGTGGCCCACGTTCATAAAATAAATGGCACAGTTGATCTGAAATGACACCTTTCCAAGCACAGAAGAAAATGCACTCCATAGGTTCAGCATCATACAATTACAATAATCTCTACATCGATTACTCACCTGTGATCTGAGTCACAAATATAAACAGTCTGATTACACTAATAAAATGCAAACAGCTGTATGTCTGTTTCCACTGAGGTTTGCAGGTTTGCAAAAGACCACCTGGATGTTCTCCACACATTCTGGCTAAAGGTTTTACAGACGGGTGCAAAAATGGAGAAAAGTAAATGTAAATCTCAGGTTGCGTTGTTTGTGGGAATCCACAAACCGTCTGGACAGTAGTATGTTCAAGTGTTAGTGCAACAACAGGTCAGCAGCTTTTGGAAAATGCACTCTTACATCTGCTTGGGAAGATTCCCTCCTGTCTGCAAAAGAGGATGTGATCCAGTCTCTTAATGCTATAATGTTGAAGTGGGTCAGAGATGATCCTTCCTCTATTCTTTGTGGAAATCTGTAATCTCAGAGGTTGTGAATATGGAAGAACGTGATCAGTGGAACGTCTGTTTGATTTATACGTCTGATTTATAATCTGGAATTGAATAGATGACACGGATGATCGCCACCTTTTTGGTCTAAAGTACGTAGACTGGATTTATGGACTAGTTGTTGTATTTCACTATATAAAACGGGCCCTGTGCAAGTGCAGAGTATTGTCTCATTGCATTACTGATGTCACAGCTTCAGTTTAACAGCATCACTGTAGCGTTGTTTGATAGTTTTTTGTAGTTTGTTCTTTTATTTTTCTCAAATTTAATAAACAGAATTGTGAGAAAAATGAACAGAACTTCATCCCGGCTCTGAAGTCTGTATTCAATGAGGAAACAGTTAATTCAGTGCACAAAATTAAATTATCAGAGTGGTTGTAGAGATGCTGTGGCATGGTCTGCCCAGGGTTAAATCAGGAAATCTCATAAATATTGGACAGCTTTGCAGGGAGAAACTTTCCTAAATTTGTCCTTTGTGTTGTGTTCGTTCTACAAGGAGCATCTGGTGGAGGTTGTTGCTGCTGAATGAGGTTCCACAAGTTAGTAAAATCAAGAGTTTTCTTAGTTTTTGCAGCCTTCACATTAAATGCATGTGATAATAAAAGTGTTCAACAGATGCAAGTTCAGTTTGATTGTTATTAGTGTAGTTTGATTTAACTTTGTTAATAGCTGTAGCCAACATTAGAACTACAGTTTCCAATCTTTATTTTAAACATTCAAGTAACAAGTGTTAATGCACATTAAAAAAAAATGAATAAACATGAAATCAAAGAAAGCTTCGAAAAATAAGTTGACCCCTTTTTGTTTGGAAAAGCGTAGGAGGAATCACATGCTTGTTAATGCCTGCTCCTGTCTAGCAGATCTTGTTTGTATACCTGTTTTGATTATACAATTGAAAATATACACGCATGCTTATAAATAAATATAAAATTACAGACTGCAGCACAATAGCTATGCATGCGTCCTACAGCTGGACTCTTACAACAAGCCATCTGTGTGCACGAATGCTCTCAGGTGACTGTAAACTCGGCCTTCGCAGAAAGATCAGACCACATTTTTATGAGCGAAAATTTAATTACTGCAGTATTTTCTACTTGATTAGATAACCATCTCTTTGCTTTTTCTAGTTGGACAAACAAAATCGGGCAAAGATCACCGACCTGGGCTTCTGTAAACCAGAAGCCATGATGTCTGGCAGCATAGTAGGAACTCCCATCCACATGGCTCCAGAGCTGTTTACAGGTATGATGATGGGGCAGTGCATTAAAAAAGAAACCTTGCCATTTTACTCACTGAAGAAGACAGCAGAGTTATAAGAGCAGGAAGTCATAACTGCAGCTTGTTTTGTGTGTCAGGTTTTAACTTCACTGTGGCTCGTCTCCCGACAGGAAAATATGACAACTCTGTCGACGTCTACGCCTTTGGGATCCTGTTCTGGTACCTGTGCACCGGTTCAGTGAAACTTCCAGAGGCTTTTGAGAAATGTTCCAGCAAGGATCAGCTCTGGAACAACGTTAAAAAAGGTAAACGGCCCTAACACCTTAGAATCACATGAGCCTAGGTGGTGGACTTGGACTCATTTAATAACTTTGAATCTTGGAGAATACAAATCTTAGTTTAGTTTGCGAATTTGGGAGAGAGTTTTTTTTTAATAATCCCAAAACAAAATGTACACTACAGTGCCAAAAGTATTCACTCACACATCCAAATCATTGAATTCAGGTATTCTAGTTACTTCAACAACCACAGGTGTATAAAATCAGGCACGTAGGCATGCAGACTTCTTCTACAAAGTTAGTGAAGGAATGGGTCACTCTCAGGAGCTTAGTGAATTCCAGCGTGGTGCCATGATAGGACGCCACCTATGCAACAAGTCCAGCTGTTTCCTCACTACTAAATATTTCACAGTCAGCTGTTAGTGGTATTATAACAAAGTAGAAGCAATTGGGAATGACAGCAACTCGGCCATAAAGTGGTAGGTAGGGATGGGTATCGTTTAGGTTTTATCCGATACCGGTGCCAAACCGGTACTTTTGAAACGGTGCCGGTGCTTAAAGAATGGAGAACACAAAATTGGTCCAAAAACCTCTCATGTTCAGCTGTTTTTTTTTTTTTGTAAAAAGATAACAATGTTAGCCTTTTCTGCAGCTATGGGGCATATATGGTATCACTCTTGGCTGGAAGCAGTGCTTAAACAATGGAAAAAACAAACTTTGTCCAAAAACCTCTCATGTTTAACTGTTTTCCACTTTTTCTTTGGTCATTTTAGCCTTTTTGGCCAGGGTGAAGGGAGTATCTGCCATCAAACAAGAAGACAGCCGCATGTGGCTATGATGATGTTTGCTAGTTCACCTTACATGCATTAATGTAATAACGTGGTTAGCCTACTCAACGTAAATTACACACGGGCAACATTATGCTACTCACGCAGAGAAGAACAGCTTCTGCTCATCCGTCATCATTTCTGCTACACTGGATGGGGTTGGGGCCAGGATTCTAATCTTCGGGTTTTTGGGGGATGTTTTTAATCTAAAGTGTATCACAGCTCAGGAAAAATAAAGCACCGAAATGTGTGCTGCTTTTCGGTCTGGTTATTACCGTTTATGACAGAACCGGTACCCATCCCTAGTGGTAGGTCATGTAAGGAAGTGTAACTGTCACTGCTGAACACACAGATAATCTGTTGATTGTCAAACAGGGTGAATATTTGAGGAAATCTTTGGATCGCTCGTGTTTCGGCCAGAGACTCACTTGTATCCATGTTGTCCTCCATCAGGTTCCAGACCAGAGCGCGTGCCTACTTTTGACGAAGAGTGTTGGCAGCTGATGGAGGCCTGCTGGAACGGGGACCCCTCCCAGAGACCCCTTCTTGGTATTGTTGAGCCGAGCCTGCAAAGTATTATGAAGCGGCTCTGCAACTGCAACTCACAGCAGAAAAGCAGCAGTCTGGAGGACTCAAACTGAATACACTCCAGACAAACTAACACGTGTGTGTGTGATAGAGATACTGTTTGGAAAAGTATTTTTGTTGTATTTATGAAGAATGGAACTGAACGGAGAATTTCGGAAAACCAGGCATCATTTACAAAAACAAAAAAAGATGTCCAAGTTGACCCCCCTGTTCACACTTGTTGCATTTATATTATTTATGAGATGTTGACCAGAAGTTTGCAAATATGTGTTTTATTGATTGTGTGTAATTGATTTGTATACAAACTCTACTATTTGCTTGTTGCTGCACTGCTAATTGCTACTTTGTCATAGAAATGTTACTAGGTTCAAAGTGTTTTAAAAAGTAGTCCATTCCCAGTATTATGAAAAAAATATAAAATTAATTTTAGATTGTATTTAAACTGAACATGTCTGTCTATACAAGCACATCTTTTTTTAAATAAAATTATCTGTTACAACCAATCAATCGTGTTGCAGATTCATTTTTAAGTCAATTTTAGGAAACAAGTTTTTAAGAAGTTTTTAGTAGAAATGGACTTTTGGGGACATTTTCTTGCGGCAGTAAATCCTCATGCTGATGCAAAGGCAAAGGCTAATCACCAACCATCCAGTATTGAAAGGCTGTTTTACAACTGATTGTTAAATATTCTTATTGTTTTTTTAATGTAACACTTTTTTTTCTTTCTTGCATTTGAGGACTTTTCTCAGGGAAAATTATAATTCAAATGTTTAATAAGCAGTGCTTTTCGAAGATATTGAGTTTGTGCATTCATTTCAGAAGCAGCTGGAGCTCCAGACAGAAAGCAGGTAAAGAGCATTAGCACCATCTAGTGGGCTACAGGCTTGAGTTGTAATATTGAGAGACAAGTTTGGAAAGTTATGGGTGACTCGTGACACAAAGCTCATACAGTACATGATAAGAAAACAACCCAAATTCATCCAGCTCCATTTAAAAGTCCTAACCTAGTCTCTCAGAAAAGTTCCCTAATATATTATAAATAATAAACAGATTAAAATATCTGAGTGATGAATCACCAATAACTGCAATCATACTTTCCATCAATTTTGTTTTTAGAATGATTATTTTAGCCTTTATTGGACAGAGGTCCGTCAAACCCAGGCCAATTGTGGTCACCTGTGCAAACAAATGATCTATAAAAACACCTTTTATGTCTGTTTTGTGGTAGTTACAATCTTAAGTTAACCTGCTTGTCATCAGACCATGGTTCACGACCAGATCAGGATATCCGGTGTTATATTTTTATTTCGGTATAAACTTGACTATGCGTCTGTTTTTAAATACATAAACACAAATCTGGCTTTTTTTTTTTGGTGTCTTGTTTTAAACCATAATCAAACATTTTTCTTGTGTGTGGTGATTTTATAGCAACAGACCTGAACTTTAAAGCATGAACTTAAAAACAAAAATGAAAGGAATGAATGACTGTGTTCCCAGCACTCAGTTTTTTCTGTCTGGCAGCTCATCTCTGAGAGTGGCCTAGCAATGACGCCACTGTTAACCCTGCAATCCAAAGGTTAGAAAAAAAAACCAGTTTTTTAAAAATGAAAAATGTAGTTACAGTTAAAAGGTTTACCAGTGAAATAGCAGTTCACATGTCTAGCTTAGCTTAGCATAAAAAGCAAAAATAAAACAACATGACTCCCAACAGGCCACATGAGGACCTGGGACTGTTGTGGAGGCCCTTTCTAATAAGGGTGCGGCCCTCCATGACAGTCCCAGCTCCTCATGTGGCCCTTTAGGAAAAACTAGTCGCCCACCACTGCCATGGCTTTTCTCAGCTGCCTCTGGACTGCTGCAGGTGGAGGTTAAAGTCCCCACTAAACACTTAATATATAAAGTAAAACTATTGTTTTTACAATTTGTCATTTTAATGTTAGAAAAAACACGGAGATAACATCTGTTTCAATAATCACAGCTGTCAGGCTGAGCTCCATTACCATTTTTATCTAAAATAACAGTTTCCTGGCTGTGGATGACTCATTTTTCTAGCTCTCAAGACATAAAAGCACACTTTTCCAAATTCCAAAAAGATTCCAGTGATGTTCATTTATAAGAACACAACAATACTCTAATTTCTAAAGTTAAAGTGTGTAAGTGTGATCAACTCTTTTTTTCTTTTTAGAGAATATAACCCATGCGTGACAGCTGCAAACAGCTGTACTGAAGGACTATCAAACTAACACATCTGAAACGCAGCGTTACCTGAACTGGCTCCAATAAACAGGCCGAAACGACGGGAATGGTAGAAAACAGTTTAATCAGTACAAACAGGAGCGGCAGAGTGAAAGACAATCCTCTGTTTGGACACCAGTGTTATAACACCATGACTGACGTGGTAGTGTTGGCATGAAATTTATACATTAAACTCATATGGTTGGTAAAAAATGGCTTCACATCAATCTCAGTAGTTACTCATAAGAGACTTTTTTTTCTCTCAGGTATCAAGAGTATTTCCTAAAACCAAGGTCTGAACGTGTGTACATATTTACTAACATTTAACAATATGTTCTCAATTCATTTACAGGCCACTCTGTACAGTAAAAATGAATTACAGCTCAAATTTGCATGTATTTAATTACTTTACAAAAGACACAAGCTTCGCTGCTAGTCTATAAAATACAGCTGTTTAGTCACTGAACTCAGATGTGTGCGTCCCTCGGATAAAACAATGAAAAATTCCCACGTCCGTAAAAAAAAAAAAGATGTGCTCTCAGTGGCTTAAAAAAAGTGTATCAAAAGTCCTTTGAGTCTTTACTTTTTAAGGTCTGCACATACAGGTTTGTTCCCACCTGTGGCCTCTGGAAACACCCTTCAGTAATCAGTAGCTTACATGGAGAATCCAGGCAGATGCAGTCAGTCTTAGTGAGCAGCTCACGGTCCACGAACACGCAAAGAGCCTCTGAGGACGACCCGCACTCGAGCGTGTTGCGTCTCTTGGATATTTTCAGGCCTGTAAAACCTCAACAGCCTGAGTCTGAAGTCATCGAACGTCAGACGGGCAGAGACGCCAACAGCTCCAGTGACCAGAGAGACGGCACAAAACACAGCAGTAGATGAAAATGGAAAATTTCCCTGAATGTTTGCAAGTGTACAACTAAATGAGCCTGAAAGTATGACTTCTTTTTATTATCTGTCATCAAAACGATATAAAAATCCTGGAAAAATAAACAAAGTTGGAAAAAAATATGGACCACCAGCCAATCAGGACAGTAAATCAAAAAAAAGTGCATTTCTTCAAGTATGTAAACAAAACCATTTCTTTAAAGGGAGAGTGAGGCTTGTTGTGTGAGGGTGTGGGCGGGGTGGTGGCGCAGGGACTCCTGAAGTTTTGGCACACGTGTATGAACTCGCACGCACACATAAACTCCTTCAGATGACGAGAGGGGAAGGGGGAATTCCTTCTTTCCACAGTTTATCAAGGGGGAAATCCAGTGCTTCCTGTTTGCAGTCACTCTATGACCTGCAAAGACACACCCCTCCGTCAGCAAGGTCACATGGAGGTGTTGCAGTGGCTGCTGGGAAAACAGGGTGGGTACGATGAAGATGAATCAGAGGATGATGGGATGGAGAGACAAGTGTTGGAAACGAATGCAATAAATTAAAAAAAGGAAATAAAAATGACAATGAAACACACACACACAGACAGATACACAAACAGATGACAGGGGTGACCGAAAAAATGATGCACCAATCTGAAGACAGTGATCCTGATTGTTTCTGAATGAGGATCAGAGCTTCATGGGATAAAACTAAAGAATAAAAATCTGAGATTTTTGGAAAGAGAAAAAGGGGGTAAAGAAGGCTGGTTAGTAAACTGGAATTCACACTGCTGTGAATAATGACTGCATTTCAAAATCTTTAAAGTACCTTTTAATGAATACAAAAGTGTTTACGTCTCAACCAGCCGTGGGCCACTGGTTTTATACAGTTTCATAGTAAAAGATTTCCTCTCTTCTTGCTGGATCTCCAGGTTTTTGTCTACATGATCACAAATAATTTCTGTGCCTTTTTTCAAATACTTTTAATGTGCAAATTTGACGATCTGTCTCAATCCTCTTTGCAATGAGCCTTCTCCTAACTGAAAAGCTTTTCTAGCATCCGTCGGTATCAAATCTTTGGCCTGATTTGTTCTCCTACTAGAACAAGAGTAAGGTCACTTTTAATTTTTCTTAACAGCTGCTAAAAAAGACTTAATAAAATCCTATGGATAGGTGTGCAGGATCTTTAACTATCACTATGTTTACATTTATGGCACTAAAGCTTTCATTACCCTGTGAAAATCGTCACCTATCACTGCGTTTACAGTTAAACTGACTTCATGATCAGTGACACTGAGACGGCATTTAACAAGCAGTTTTATAAATGTGGTATTTTTGGCTTGTTGTTCCAGAAATCTCAAACTGTGTGTAAAAACCACACTTAAGAGTACTGTGTATGAGTCTTGAGCCCCACTCTTATTTCTGTATATGTTGTATATGTTCTGTATATGGATGACTGAGAACCTTCACAGACATATTCTGTATATGTTTTTAGACAATAGCTGCGGCGATTTATTGAAACACGCAAACATAAATGTAAATATAGCAAAAACAGAGTTTGTACAGTTTTTAACGTGTTTCGAAGTCAATATTTGCTACGATCTCCTTTATTCTTCAGTCTGAACTCTCTCTCTTCTGGCCATAACTAAGACCTCGAGAAAGTCTGCAGAACTCAAAGTAAAATATAAATGGGACTCAAGACATTTGCGCAGTATTATTCACATGTTGCACATGCACATGTTGTCTTTGCTTTATTCTGTACTAGTAAGATGTGTTTGCGTGAAGCACTAAGCTGCCTTAAAACAATGACAGAAAGCTGCCGATGTCCAGAACAGAGAAAAGGAGCGATGGCAGTAAAACTCACATTTAAAATAGAAAAGTTCTAAACTGCTCCTTTAAACACGATGGCCACAGAAATTTATTACATATATAATATAGTGATTATTCCAAAAATATATTGATCTTTAAGGTCAGTGCCTATAGTGATAATATTTTAGACCTAAGTGAACTCTTTGAGCCCACACTGACTTTCACTGTGTACAGGATATCAGGAATGGTGCTGTCTTCATTTGGTTTCACGTTAACATTTAAGCGGTTCGAGTGGAAACGACACAGACTACCAGGAATGAAAACGACCACTGATGGCAGCAAGACTCATAATTTGACACAGACAGCTGAACGAAACACTGAACGACTCCAGCAACAAACAGCGGACACACACGTAGGCGACGACACTGATGCGTTTGCATGAGTGAGTTTCCCTTTTCTCAGAATCTGATGCTGGTTTTCACCTGTATCGACTTCCTGATACTCACTCTGATCCCGATGAGTCGCCGTCCACTGTCCCCGCCTTGATGCTCAGGGCGACCCCGTTCAGCTGGTCAGGCAAGCTGCGTTTAGCCGAGGCCGCTCGACTTTCACTAGAGGAAGATCCATGAGGGGACGCCGTACCCGGAGCGTTTTCGCACAGTTCATTGTTGATGCGGTTGAAGCTGTTCCTCTCCACGATGGGAGAGAGCTGCTTCTTCTTTAGGATCCCTGGACAGGGGTAAGATTTGGTTTGTGTCAGAGGTTTAGCTTATTTATTTAATAATGGTCAAGCTAAAGCTCTGAGGTTTGGATGAGCTTACCTTTGTGAGGGTGGGCGCTGAAGTTCGGCAGACTAGGCAGCAGCACCGTCACGCTTTCCTTTGTTCTGTCGTCTGATAATAACCGGGGGTCGCGGACGATTGGCTCCTGATTGGCCAGCCCTTCCATCTTCGCTCTGTCTCCACCCGAGAGCTCGCTGTCACTCACTGTGGCAGCGTACTCTCCGGGCCAGTACAGCTTATTCAGACCATTGTCTGGAAAACAAAAACACACAGAGAGTGAGCTCAGCTCCTCTGATGGGTTGATGTTCCTGCTTTACAAACATGTATTCTTGGTCCTTGTAGGTGAACATACACAAATTTAAAGATCATGAAGTAAGAATCCAATTTTCTTGTACTGGATTCTTATTATACATGTACACAAATACACACAAATTATACACTTTTCTTTCTGGAACAATGTCCTTTGGACAGATGAGACCGGAGTGGAGATGTTTGGTCATAATGCATATCACCATGTTTGAAATCCAAACACAGCACATCAGCCCAAACACCTCAGACCAACTGTCAACCATGGTGGGGGAAGGGTGGTGATTTGGGCTTGTTTTTCACGCATGGGACCTGAGCAGTCACCGAGTTGCTCATGAATTCCTCTCCTCTGTCCGACAGCTAAAGCTCGACTGAACACGTGAACATGCAAAAGAACAACAACGCCGAGCAAAAAAGAAAATAAAGTAAGGTGTTGCACCGATTCAGACCTCAACGCGACTGAAATCCTGTGTGTGACCATAAGAGAGCTGTGTGTAAATGAATGCCTGCAAAGCTCAATGAATAGAAGCAACATGGTAAAGACGACTGAGGCAAAACTCCTCGACAATAATGTGAGACTGAACGTCACACAGAAAACTATTACGTCAAGCTGCTGAATCGTGGCGTGCATTTCGCCTTAGGTAAATAAATACTGACCCATTGTGTCGTGTCATGGTTTTTTGATAATCACAGCTTGTATCGACCTCATTTTAAGACCTGCTAAGGACTACGTGACTTTTTTATATTCCTTCTAAGACTTTAGAACAGGGGAGGTGGTACAGCCTGTCCTCCATGCAGTTCATAAGTGCACTTTCTTTTCACTCTGACTGTTTGACTGCTTTTCAGAAAGCAAACCATTTTGTGGTGTGACTTTAGTGTAAAGGCAATGCATGTGAACAGGTTCAGGTGAGCACCTTGACTGAGTGGTTGGGGTCTCTTGGCGACATTGGATGCCAGATTTTCCCAGCATTCCTCTGGCGGGAGGGGGCCCTCCTCGTCCTCGCTGTCAGAGGAGTGAGTGGAAGCGTAGGAGCCGCTCTGGTCGTCCTCCAGAGACAAGTCGCTGTCCGAGTCGCTGTCGTGATCTAAACATTGACGGGTTAGCGTCAGTGAAAAACGAATCCAGTGACTCCATCAGTGCAAAAGTGGGAAAGTGAAAAACAGATTTGAGGAAAATGAGCACGCTACCGTCCAAGTGCTCCTTGGTTTCATGGAAGAGTGACGTGTGGTCATTGAGAGCGATGTGTGCCTGACTGTTACTCAACCCGTCGTCACTGAGAAGATGGAAACAGTTCAGTTCACTTACTCAGTCCGTCACTCAGCACACGCATAGTAGTTTTTTATTAAGTGGTTTCCTCACCGGAGGACAAATGGCACGTAGCTCTGCTGGCTCTTCCCGCTCTGCATGGTGCCGTTCAGCGACACGCTGGATTCGCCGAAGGGGAGGTGGTACAACCTCCCGTCCATGTAGTTCGTGTTGCATTTATAGCTCTGGAGTTGGAGGCAAGAGGCAGGCAGAGAAACATGTTATAAAAATACGATGCAGAGTTATTTCAGATGTAAAGAACATAACAGGGAGTTTATTGTTCCTGCAATTTTTTTGTACAGATGCTAAGAAACAAACTTGGATCAGAGAGAAAAAACTTATTTTCTTTTAAACAAACGATCGCCTAATTGTGAAATTTATTCTCTAAATAATATTTAAACTGGTCTGTCATGTGAACTTGTCTCTGTTTAGTCATTTGAAGGATACATCACACTCTAAAAGACTCTAAGTGAAGACAACCAGTAAAGGACTTATTTATAAAAGAGATTTTCCCAATTACAAGAAATGTTCTGCTGATCCAAGTCGGATTTTTTCAGAATTTTGTAACCTTGCAGCTTCTTAATGAAAACATTTCCACCCTTTCTCCAATAAGCCACCGGATCTATCTCTAAATCTACAATTGAAGAAGGTCTGTCACTAATCGACTGTACAGCCACACTGGAGTATCAAAGAGAGGCCTGGCAAGAGGATCTCATGCAGAAATCACAGCTCCAGAGCACATGCACACATAATCAGTTCGTGCCAGACGTAACAGTTCAGGATATGGCACAGATTCCCCTCCGAACTCAGATCGTCTATTTCCTTCCTGATCAGTGCTCACAAACACCGGCCTCTCTGTCTCTGTTTTTGGAGCGCCGAGCACAACATTATCCTTACAAGAAACGTCATATTGAAACTGATTTTCATCCTTCTGCCTGAAAATCAGTTTCAATATGACTGATTTTCAGGCACAAGGATAAGTCTTTTTGCTAAGAATATCCATTCAATATCTGAGTGAGTATTTGTCTGTGGATTACATGCCACGCTCCAGTTTACCTGCTTGTTTCCAGCAACAGTTTTACGGTGGAAGTAGCGCTTTTTGGCACAGATGAATGAGATTTATTTTACTTGTTTAGTAGAGTCAGTCATTTAAGGTGGAGAATAAATCCTCCTTTTTTAAATGTCAAAAAAAGCTCAAAGCTCAGTCTGTTGGGAACAGATGGTGCAGTATCAACAGCATAACTACGTATCCCAGAGGTGTCAAACCGAATGAAATGTTTTCTCGCCGCTTGTTACGAGGGACTCACGGAGGCCTTGGATTTGATCATGTGATCGGGTCGCTTGCGGCTGCAGCAGTATTTCATAGCGTTCCTTGCTTCTTTATTGAAGACAATACGGAAGAAGAAAACAAAGGGACCCTGGAGTTGGACGACAGGAAAAGGTTAAAGGTTAGTAAAAAGGCACAACTGAGCCTTTCAAGCAGTTTCAGGGTGAACCGATGGGCTCACCTGCACACAGTTGAAACCAGCGAACAGGTAGTGGAAGATGATCATGTCGCTGTTGACGGAGAGGAGTGCGAGAAAACACGTGACTGAAACCAGGAAGAGGACACAGCCTGCGGTCTTCAGGCCAGAGCTGCAGCGAGAGGAAGCACAAAGAGGAGTTAGCGAGGAAGGACTTCTGGAGTGACCAGTGACCTGACTCGGAAACCAACAACAAGAGTTCAATGCAACACACGGAAAAACAGAGCAGCACATGAATCTGAGGATAAAACAGCAACAAAAACAGCAACGATAAGCAAGCCTGAGATGACCATATTGGGGGAATCCCCTCTCTATGACATCATACAGATCCAAGAGTTGAAAAAAACTGTCTGAAACTGAGTGCTTAGAGTGGCCTGGGTCAGGGGATTATTGCAGAAAATATTAAAAAAAAGAACACGCACAGACCGCAGCTCCCCCCGAAGAGCAAGGCCTAGACTAAAGATTTGATGTTTTATGATGTTTATATTACAACATGCTGATGTCAGCCTGGTTTCTTTTCTTTTTGGAAATACCCAATAATGACATCTGCACTGGTTTCATAGTCCCTGGGTCCCCGACCCTGGTTCTGCTGGAGGTTTCTTCCTGTTAAAAGGGAGTTTTTCCTCTCACTGTCGCCAAGTGCTTGCTGATTGTTGGGATTTTCCCTCTACTACTTGTTGGGTATTTTCCTTAAATTTACAGAGGCTTGAGGTGACTGGCATTGTGAACTGTATAAATAAAACTGAATTGAATTGTGTTGCTAAACATAGTGACTGCCTATGTGCAAAACATTTTGCTGTCTAAATAACAAACTGACATCCTCTAATCAGGCAGGAAGTAAACGGCGCTGGAGCCGGGACACTCACACACGAGACTCTTTCTTCTCGATGCTGTGGTGTCTCAGCGAGCAGGAGGCTCTGGACGACAGGATGTACAGAAAGATGTTCATCTGTGGATACACAACACACCAGTATGTCACTACTTGCAACACAGCAGGAGTTTGTGACAAAACTACAGTAAAGTGAAGGTCTGCAGTGCAGCATGTTAGAAGAATAAACAATAATTAATGTAGCGTGAAAATGCTATGCACGCTGCTGAGGTGACAGCTTTACCTCCGTCTCTTTATATCTTTTAGTAAAACTACAAGATATTCATGTGCGATTGGATGGATGGATGCAGGTACTCACCGACACCACTATGGCGATGGGTCCTGCAAAGCTCCAGATCAGGGTATCGTACATAGACAACCAACAGAAATCAGGGTTTCCATAGCCTTCGGGGTCCAAACCCACTGCCAAACCTGGAGTTGACCCCAGAAAAAATAGACAGTGTGAAAAGTTTGTTTAATTTTTGCCTTGATTCACTTTTTACTGAAACTATTTTATCTCCAGAGGATGATGTCACAGTGAAAGTTACTAAAGCTGAATAAATAATGACTTCTCATAGTGTGGCTGGGTATATAGACACGTTCTGTGGGTTTATAATCTGTACAGGAACGAACTTAATTGGCTATTCAACGAAACTAATTTAACTGTAAGACTGTTGATAATGACCAACATGTACATCTGATATTCAGACCCCTGGTTTGATCCTGGGAAGAAACACAAATCTCTTTAGTTGTTGTGGTCCTGGGTCAGGTTTGTCGCATTAAATTAGTTAAACTTCTGGGATATTGATCTGGTCAGTTAAGTAGCAGAGAGTTGTTTCAGTTTCAGCTGCTTTGGTTTTAATGAAGTGAATAACAGGTGGACTAGAGGGGCAACAATGAGACTCCAGGAGGCAGGCAGTTATTCTAGGAGAGCTGGAGAGGGCCTTAAAAGGTCCTTAACCCATCAGCCAGACTGGTATCTGCTCCAGTGTGCAAAGAGGAAGAGGATGAGCAGTGGCAGAGCTCCAAAATGACCTCCAACAGGACACTGGTGTGAATGTCTCTGCCCAAACAATCAGAAACAGACTTCATGAGGGTGGCCTGAGGGTCTGACATCCTCTAGTGGGCAGTGCCTGCCCGGATGAGGAGAGAGTGTGTGCACAACCATTCCCTGTTTGGAGGTTGTGTTGTTGCCTCTCCAGCACACTCGTTGTCACTTTTATTTCCACCAGAACAGCTGAAATGGACTCACAGTGATTGATGCCTCCTAACTGAACAGATTGATATCCCTGAAGTTTAACTGACTTTGTGTCATACTGTGATGATCGAGTGTTCCCGTCTTTCTTTAGCAGTGTAGATTTATAGAAAATCCTTCTGCAAAATAAAAATGTTGGGAAAAGCTAAAAGATTTAAAAAATGACTCGATTCAAAGAAATGTTGAATGGATCAGTGCGGAAAGACTTTAAAAATAGCCAACAGCTGACGGCCGGCCAGTAATAATATAATTGTGATTATCTAAAAAAAATCTGATCAAGAAAGGTGACCCTGTAAAAAAACACCTTCCTCAAACCTTTTGCGATGTCTTCAGATCACAGAGCAGATATAATGAAAAAGATAATTCAAATGTAATTGGTTTGTTATTTTTATTATCCACTCAGCTTTATTTTAAAAAAATAATTTGCTTTTCAACTTCTTTGTGATTGTGTTTGAGACGTGTCTGATTCTTTTCCTCATTTCCGCTCCCGCTGTCACGAAAGACGTTATAAAGGTTTAAGATCCTCGTTATTCCACTCAACACACAAGCTGGGTGGAGTGGTTTTCCTTTGTAGAGTGGGTTTTTTAATTCGAGGTTCACACCTGTGATAAAGGCAGGAACTCCCCAGCCAATCAGGTAGTAGAATCTCATGGGTCCATAATTGATGTCTCTGACTTCGCTGATCATGCGGTAAACATGCAGCCCCTCCAGGAAGAGCCAGGAGAAAGTGCAGAGGTAGAAGAAATGCAGCAGGATGGCGATGACTGTGCACACAAACTGCAGAGCGAATACAGAATGATTAAAACTTTGGGAGCTCTCAGGGCCGGAGGGAAGAGGCGAGAGAGACGAGAACCAAAGTGCTTACCGGGTTGTCGGCCTGGTTGATGCCAAGGATGAAGATGAGCTCTGAGAGGAAGAGAGCGGTGGCTCCATTGTTGATTATGCTCGTCTTGTTGCACTGCATGGCTCTCAGGCAGAGCAGGAAGATCGCGGTGAGGAAGAGGAAGCCCAGCGTCACACCGGCTGTGCTCCACGTCAGGATTTTGATGGGCAGGATCTCTCCGTTCTGGTGCGTTTAGAATGAGAAAATGCGACGTTACAGTGAGGAGCAACTCTGATTCTGATCACATGAGAAGCGTGAGTGTCACTCGCCTCTCTCCTGGAGATATCCATGAGAACCGCGAAACTCGTCATGTGGTAACACTGGCAGCTGATGTGGGTGCTGTTTCTGAAAACCACCTCGCAGCCTTTCGCCGACCAGCCGCCGTGACCAGCTCTGACACACAAACACAAACGTGAGCACAGCACAACCTCGCCCGGGCGCCCCCATTCACTTACAGCTGCACTCACAGTATGGTGTGGTTCCAAAAGACACAGATGGGTTTGGAGCGCTCCTCGGTGGCGACCAACCGGAACTGCACGGTGATGGGTTTGTCCAGCGCGTGCTGCAGCAGCGCGTCGTTGTCGTGCACAGTGATGCTGACCACCGGGGTGTTGATGACAGGACGCTTTGGGACACTGAGGCAAAAATACATGAAAGAAGAAATAAAGTTTCTTTTTTCTCTCCTCTGCCAGGAAAGGAAATGAAAACGACTAAAAGCAGCAGCAGATTAGCCTCTCTATACTTTCTACACTCTGAAAAAAGTCAGAATAAGTTTTATTACCGCAGACTTCTCTTATCTGGATCATAGCTCTCGGGCAGCAGTGAGGCCAGGCTGTGGAAGATGATCACGCTGGCGACGGCGTCCTGCTGGCTGTCATCGGGGTGGCGTTTCTTCCTGTTGGCCGAGCGGTTCCTCAGCGAGGACTCTGGGAAGACGTCCAGGTGTCTGTGGCCCTTCGTTTCCACAGGTGGTTGGAAGACTGAGTCTGGGAGGGTGACAGCCGTCTCCAGATCCGCAGGACGAGGGCCCCTCAGGGACTGATACCGCGGCAGTTTGGCGCCGGCGAAATTCATCTTTTTCAAACGGTCCACGGAGATGACTGCAAAAACCAGCACACAGGGAAGGTCAGAGAACGCTGCTTCAAAACGGGCTTTGGCGTTTTTAAGTTCAAACAGTTAATCTGACAGAAACGAATCTGATAACTTTCTCATTTTAGATAAAAAAAAAAGAGGACGTCTGAATTTAGGGCTTTTGTTCAGTTCATTTTAATTTCCTCACATTTTATAAACCATGTGATTTATCTGTGCAATAAGAAGTTTAATGGAAATAAAAGGACATAATCTGCTAAAACCTGCAACACAGAAGAAGGCGAAAGATGCTTTCCCTGTGACTGAACTGATAATGTTCAAAATCTTTATAGAAAAATCATCAACACAGCCTGTTTTTAATCTGTAAGTATGAGAACCATACTAAGTGTTTGTTTTTAAAAATAAAGTTTGACCCTATTTTATTAAAACAGTTTTCGTCCACGCAGCAAACTGATCAGGTATTGAACTCCACCTTTATTTGATCTCGACTACACATGACTGCTCTGATTGGGGTTAGCACCACTGCCGGTTTCTTCAGGGCAAATTCTGCTTTAACAGCTGTGACGTGCACTTTAAACGGTCTTTACTGTGCCTGATACGAACTCTTACACAGATAGCTCAAAAAACCTCACAGCATGCAAGTGGGGAGTCATGTGTGAAGCATTTCCAGCAGTTAAAGGTGTTTGAAGTGCTCCTGTTGCGTGCAGCATGTGTCCTGATCACGGCAATGACATTATTATTTATATAGCAAAATTTCATTACGTGTAAACTCGATGTGCTTAACATAACAGACAAAAACATGCACACAGTGATTAAATGTAAGCTGGGGAGAGGAAAAAGGGTTCGAGTTTGTTCTTGAATGTAGACGCAGCTGTGACTGACCTCAGGTCAGCAGCAGCTGGTTGCAAAGAACAGAAGCACAGTAACTGAAACCCTGAGCACGTTTAGATCAAATTCTGGGAACATTTAAAAGAGTTGCACTCGTTGACCTGAGAGATATAGCAGGGAGGGGTACCAAACATAAGGCCCCGGGGCCAAAATCAGCCGACAAAAGACTCCAATCTGGCCCACTTGACAGCTTTGGAACAAGTAGATTTTGGACTTTTAACTATGTTTTCATTACTTTTTCCTGCTTTGACCTCCCTACAGCCATTGAACCATTCCTATTACATCAAACTAACAGACATCTACTATAAAAACTACTATAAAAATATGTCCACAGCAATTAAAAACATTTCACTGTGAAATAACAAAAACTTCTTGTTTTATACTTACAGGACAGTCTGGGCAGTGAGCAACCAGAACCTTTTCTGTAATGTTTCCACATTTTTTTCTTACAATTTATGATTTCTTTCATTTACTGCTGCTGGGTTTTTTTTTGTTATACAGGAAAACTGAGATGCACTGTTGAAATTGCACTTCTTTTTCTAATAATAACATATATCAGGGAGTAAGTGTGCACTTCTTTATATCGATAGAAAGAGGCCCATGTAGCAGGGTTATGGGGACTGAGCGAGTCACAGACGTACTAGGGGGGTCAAACCATCGGTGGCTTTATAAACTAATAGAAGGATTTTAAAGGTAATTCTGTGGTTAACTGGGCATGAATGAAGTGACTTCAGTACTGGGGTAGTATTAGTCTGATGATCTGAACAGTCCTGCAAATACAGCACTACAGTAAACAAACCTGATTGATATGAAAGCATGGACTAATATCTCACAGATAAAGATTGAGATAAGAATTTTCTTTTAATATATTCTTTGATATATTTTTTAAGTGGAGTTCATTTGTGATGACAGCTGTGACAGATAAGCTGAAAACTTTGGGCACTAAATATTGCAAACCTATGTTTGGTGTGACAATGGTGAAGGGGCTGAGGTAAGTCTTCCTCATGTTCTGCGCCAGCGTGTTTGCATATTCCTCGTAGTGGCGCAGGAGTGCCGCCGTACCGCCCTCCGTGTGCTGGATCAGCTCCCAGTGCTGCCGTGTGTCTGGAGACAGGATGGCGCTGCCCACTCGGACCAGATTCTGTCAGAAAACAGCGAGAGTTCAGCGTGACAGGATGTCAGAGCAGAGAGTGAAATGAAGTGTGATGTACTCCCTGCAGATACAACATGACAGGCTGTGATGTCCAGCCAGGCAGGACTGGCCTCCTGTTTCCAGTTTTGTGTACTGAAACAGCCACAACAGAGCTCTGTTCTTGCTCTCCGTCTGCACGAGTGTTAGAAGTGACGTGGTTGTTCACCTCTGTGAAGTGGACGTCCTGTGTGGCGGTGAGGTTGAAGCCCTGCTGGCTGCTTTCATGACGCAGCAGACTCTGCGTGAGCCGGTAGGCCACTTTCACGTCGCTGCCATAGAACTTCTCCGTGTGCAGCGTGGCGTTGGCCAACATCGCCGCCGTCTGCTGAATGCGCCCAGACTCGAGGAGCGAGGCGTTACGGAAAAACTTTTCAGACTGAAGAAGAAAATAAATAAATCAATTTTCACAAGAAATCCCAAAGACAAGTGTTAGTAACACAGAGATGAGATTTAAAGTGTAAATGTCTGCAGGTCAAACGAGATTAAAACTGAAGCAACACCTTTGTTGCCATGCATGCTTCATTACTAGTGCCCGAGATGAGGTGGAGTGCCTGTCTCACTGGTGCAGAATAACAAGTTTTTCAAGAAGAAAAAAATATGAACATTAAGCCTTTAATTATCAGTGGGACGTGTGGAGAGGGTCACAGACTTCTCCTGGGGCGTAAACACCACAAAGGTGTTTAAAATAATAAAGAGATTCACTTGAATTCCACTGAATTCAATTCTATTCCAAGCCCAGAGAAGTGGAAGTGTTGCATCAGGAATCGAACATAAAATCGGCACCAAATCAAATAGTGGATCTGCCCACTGGGGTGAGCGATTAGGAAATAAGTGGCTGAACGTACATTCATTGATTTTTCCCAGAGGATGAATCTGAGGTTTTAATGATCCTTTGATCTTTTCCTGTATTTTGTGACGTGTCATTGCAGCACTTATCTGTTATCCCAGGAAGTAACTGACTTTTCCTGTAGCACCCCTGGGAAGTAGATTGTGAACACTCCTGCTCTCAAAAGCATCAACCATACTGACTTTAGCAATCGCCTGATTTATCCTTTAGTGAGATTTTGTGTGAAATATTTTGAGAAACATTAAATAAATCCGGTCCAACCTCTGATGGGATTAATCACATTAGCTTTGATTTATAACCAAACAACTGCAGCCTCAGCTGGACTTTATTAAGCGCCGTTAATCTGCACAACACATACGCACATATTTAACAGTGTACCTAACGAAGAACAGTTTTTTTGGGACTATCGCTTTAAGCCAGTGATGCTCAGAGCAGCACCGCAGAGCAGCAGACGCTCATGAAAACATTTTATTTCTCCTCACAAATGAGGATGATGTTGTAGAAGCTGGAAACTGACTTTAAAATTTAAAATAGTGACAGAGAGAAGCTACACACCAAAGCTTTCAGCTTGCTGAAGGTAACGGAGGTGCAGTTGAAGAGATTAGGAGGCAGCCAGCCCTTATGCTCGTCACAGTGTCGAATCGCTGTGCCTGGGAAGGAGGAGAGGGAGCGTTATCGCATGAGGAAAAGGCTGCAGCTGAGAGAGAGCTTGAGGCAAGTTTCATATAGTGCCATTATTATATGGTAATTTGATGAGCTGCCAAAAAAACATCATACCGAGAGTTCCCTTGGGACAGGGAACCGCTGCAGGGAGACCAAACTTAGTCCTGGGCCACCATATCCCAGCCTCGATGGCCTGAGGGCAGCTGTCATATATTACTAAGAGAGATGGAACAGGAAGGAGATGATGAGGATAAAATTAGAACAATATCTAATGTATTTGTACCTATAATGAAAAAAAGGGACTTGATGCGAAGCTGTAATTAACGTGTTCTGACCTTCACAGCCGTTAGGGGTAACCTCAGCAAACGGGTTGTCACAGTGGTCGCACTGACGTCCGATGACGCCGGGTTTGCACTGACACTGGCCGCTCTCTCGGTCACACGCTCTGGAGAAAGAGCCGACCGGGTAGCAGTCACACAGCAGGCAGGTGTCGCTGTCTTCAGGCCGGTAATGATTGTCCTGCAAATGAGAATTCTTCCTTAGTGCCACGGCAAGCTCAAACCGCACACTGAAACCGCACGCTGAAACTGCACGCTCAAACTGCACGCTCAAACTGCACGCTCAAACTGCACGCTCAAACCGCACGCTCAAAAGCATCTGACTGCCAGCACACAAGTTGTTCTCCCACCTGGATTTTTTCTAGCCAGAGAAAAAGGTGGAAAACGACACTACAAACCTTCAGCACACAAAATAAATCTTTAATTGTCCCTCAGTGCAATGCAAAGCAAACACAGCTGTAAAAATAGATCAGCGCTGAATGTTGGAAGATGTATATTACGACTGTTTATGAAAACAGCTTCTTCCTTAATATTAAGCCAGTCTGCTACACGTGTGCAAGAAACCAAGTTTGGACACAGATTCAGAGGTTTCACATGTTCCTGTGAGGGCCACGTTTGTGCAGCTCTTTCTTCATTTCTCAGGAAAGACTTCCCATAAAGCAGCAGACGTCTGATGGATGTCTACAGATTTCTAATGTGTGTTTAGAAAGCATAATTATAGGTGTACAATAATGTGCTTTAACTATATAAAGCTCAAAGCTTGCAAAATAAAGTTTAAACTGTGGGTTATTTTTCAATTTGCACACAGTATAAAAACTGCAGCAAGATTTTAGGAGTCACTTGAGAAAGGATCATGCTGAAAACAAAATTCATCAGTTTAGACTTGAGAAAAAGAGTTGCTGATGCTCAAAAAGCAGCAGATGGCTATACAAAGTTATCACAGTGATTCCAAGTGTCAAGAACTGGAGTGAGAAGTATCATCAAGATCAAGAAAGAGAGCCAAAGAGTACAGAACGAGTCTGGCAGAGGAAGGAAGGGAAATACTTCAAAGACTCTGGAAAGAAAACTAGTGAGAGATGAGTCTAAAGAACATGGAACAACTGCCAAGACACGAGTGAATGACTTATCCAAGTTGGGAATTATAGTGTTAAAGCAGACTGTCACTAGAACCCTGCAGGAGTGAACTGAACGTATCAGACCAAGAAAAACTCCACTTCTGCAGAAAAGACATCTTCAAGCCAGACTGAAGTAATGAGAATATAACATGAAACTAGAGCTCCTTGACCACAGAGACACTGCTTATGTTTGGCAAAAGGAGGGAGAGGCGTACAACCCAAAGATCAGTGTCCCCACAGTGAAACACAATGGAGGGCGTATCATGCTGTGGGGATACTTCAGTGCATTTGGAACCTGGAAGGTGAATCATGAAGGAAAGATGATTTGTGAAGGTTTGGGGTCTGGGTCGTCATGATGTCTTGCAACGTGACAAAGACTCAAAACATACGTTGCTCCCGGTGAAGAACTACCATCAGAAGACCAAAGTGAGCATTACTCATTGGCCTGCACAAAGACCTGATTTTAATCTAACTGAAAATCTGTGGGTTAACTGAAGAAGACCATCAAATCTGGAAGAGATTGAGAAGAGATTGAGAAGAGGCTGAGAGATTTGCTAACGAAGAATGGGCTGGGATTGTGTGAAAGTTGTTAAAAAATGCACATCTTGTATTTATTTGAGTGGACATGATGTGCGCTTTATTACAGGTGAATAAATCGGGGATGCTAGCTCACCTTGCAGCGACACTCTCCGCTCGTCTTGTTGCAATCAGAATCAAAACCCTTGTCTGTCTGACAGCTGCAGGGGCCGCAGGTCTTGTGACCCCACCAGCCTCTGGGACACGGCAGGTCGGTCCTGTGGAGACAGACATTACAGGTCATTTGTCCTGTCTGCAGTGCAGGAGGAAGAACACTGCAGTGTTTTTTATTATTGTTATCATTTGGAAAATCAGTGCAGTGAAGAGGAAACAGAGACACACAGCAAAGGGTTGGATTCAAACCCGGCCAGCTGGATTTAGCTGAGTTAAAACCAGCCCTGCAGTGTTTTACATAAATGTGGAAGGCTATACTTTTTCTCGCAGTAATTGCCAAAGTAGTTGTTGGGACAGTCACAGGTGTAACCCCGAGAGGAGCTCGGCTTCCTGGTGCACGCCGACTCGTGTTCACAGGGGTTCAGCGAGCACACGTCAGTGCAGTTGGAGCCATAATAACCTGCAAAAAAATAAAGCAGGTGGGGACTTTCAGTAAATTGCAGTGGCTCATGGTAAAAACAATAAACAACAATTTTTAAAAATGATTATTCATTTGAACTAAAGATTAAAGACAGAAACAGAATGATAAAAAGGCAAAAAACATGTTACATTCGTGGGTTTGTGATCATGTGACGAGACTGACCATTGATGCACTTGCATGAGTGGCTGTCCCAGTCGTTGCTGCAGTAGCTGTTCGACGGACAGGGATTGGAGCTGCAGGGATCGGGCACACTGCAGCCCTGCTCCACGTTCACTTTCCTCGCCTGAGAGAGACTCACAGCCCCGCCAACACGCAGACCCTGCAGGGAAACAATCATACATGCAAGCAAAGGGGTGAAGCACGATGTCTTTAAACTACACAAACAGCTGTTCACACAAATTCAAATAAAGCTTAATTTGAACCAAAACGTTAAAACATCAAACTGAACTGCTCTCCTTCACGATCACAAACGCAGACATGAATGTGGTCTGCAGAGAGGACAAACCTGTATGCAGCCGCGGAAACCATGCTGAATTTTCCCATCAGGCTTTGCCAAACCACCTACGCTCACAGTCTTCAATTTGGAGTCCTGCAGCTTTCCATCCACATCCATGCTGGCCTGAAAAGGAACACGGCAGTGACTTCATGGCTAAAAGCTACAAGAGTTTCATTTATAATCGCAGCTAGAATTTAATAACTCACCAGGTAGAGTCCGTGATCTAAAGATAAAACAGCCTTATGGTAGCTTGCCGCTCCCCCTGTTATGCTGATATCCAGCTGCAGATGATGCCAGTCTCCGTCGTTCACCAGCACCTCCTCCACACGGGAGAGAGTGGAGTCTTCCCCCCTGTGCAGCCCCATCAACACACTCCCACCACGCAGCTACAAAGACGACAGCAGGAGGGAGACGGACACAGGATGAAAAACTGACCGCAAAGAAACTGCACTGCAGAAGATAACAACCTTTGAACAGCCTCCAGTTCAAAAGATCATCCCTTGTGTTGCAGCACATCATAGGTGTGCAGGGCTGGAAATAGACTGAGTTATGTAACATCAAAGAGGCGCCAGTCGAGACAAGCTAAAAAAAAAAGAACTAAAGTTAGAATAAAGTTGAAAATGTCCCGTGTTTTGGGACATGTTTTCTCTTAACATCAGCGACTGCACATCTGCAAGCTTCTTTGCAACCCATCATCACCCCAGCTCCTCCTCTCCTATTAAATGGCATAT
The DNA here is from genome assembly GCF_963576455.1 of Neolamprologus multifasciatus. Classification (NCBI taxonomy): domain Eukaryota; kingdom Metazoa; phylum Chordata; class Actinopteri; order Cichliformes; family Cichlidae; genus Neolamprologus; species Neolamprologus multifasciatus. The sequence goes on along the minus strand of NC_140443.1, from coordinate 20,237,053 downwards.
CTGCTTCGGTCCTGACAGGATGCGCGTTTCAGATATGTGGCTCTCACCTGCAGTGTGAGGTTGTGCTGCAGGCCAGAGGAGATGTGAAGCAGCGTGCTGCTGGCTTGGCGTGTGCGGAACATGAGCTCCACATGCCAGGGGACGGAGGCCGCCACCGTGGCGAGGTTATTCCACTGCAACAGGCTGTTACCCAGGAAACGCAGTGGGTTGGCCATAACTACAGAAAAAGAGGGCAGACACGAAAACGGATGACAAAAATCACATGACATACTTCATGGTAAAGAGAGCGAGTGGCTGAAAGGCAGAAGGGGTGATGCTGAAAATGAGGAGGGAGAATTTCACAGTAGCTGACAGAGGGAGCCATTACTGTCAGAAAGGAAGCTCTCTGCAGCTTTTCTTCAGATTTTAGCCAAAACTGACTGAACAACCGTCACTCTTTGAGGTACGAAAAGAGACGTAAGAGACCTTTCTCTACAGATCTGCTTTCTGAACTACAGCTTTTTAGAAATTCTAGAAATGCTTCCATGGAACAGATAAGATGACTCTGACGTTATCTCTTTTCAACTCTGATTACATTTTTTGCTTTTTTGATCATTTTCTTTTTTTTCATTTCAACTTCCAACACGCACTGAATGAGAAGTTTCCTCGGTCCCTTAAGACGCTGAGAAAAGTGACACAGAAGGACACTCTGCTTTATGTGGAGCAGTTTCCTCGTCATTAAGCTGTCTCTGCGTGAAGTGAAGTGAAGCACCTGAGTCACCCAGGCCCTGAGGATTGATTATCGATGACAAATAAACCTGACACACTGTGGCTGCATGAGTGAGATACAGAGAGAGAATCTCCAGTTAGATTTCAATCATTTAGATTCAAAATAATATATAAAAAAAACCTTCATTCAACACCTGGTTACCTTTGGCAGTCGTCATTTATGAATCCATATTTTGTGCATCGAGCTGAAAGCTAAGAAATATATCTTTCTATTGATTTTGTCTGGTGAATGTCAGAGAATAATGAAAAATGCAATTTGCTGAAGGGTGAAAGGGACGGATAGCTTCACAAACATCAAGGCACTAAAAACTCCTTTGTTTAAAGTATGCTGAAATTTCACATTATTACACTAAAGTCTGCCCCACTTCCACACTCTCATCCTCACTTTTCCTTCACACGTGTCTGTTCTTCACAGCACACCTGTCAGCGCAACTCAGGAACTTGCAATCCTCACTTGTTCTGCATGAAAGAAACACACCAATAAATAACCCGACCCAACTTCTTGTAAAAACAAAGGTGCTTTTTGAACATTTTTTTTTACTGCCATCTCTTTTAAAGCTCGTTTCTCTTCGGCTGTCTCTTCTCAAATTCCTTTAAACCATAAATCAGCGCAGACAACAGCTGCAGGAGATCGAGTGAAACATAAAGAGACGCTGGACAGAAATATAAGCTACATACTGTATATATCTTCAAAGGTTAAAAAACATTAGTATTAAACTGGTTCAACATCATGTAAACCAGAGAAAATTCAACATCAAGCAGATTACATTTAAAGTTCGGTCCTAAATCGGGCGTTTAAGCTGCTGTAATGAGATCACTGCACCCAGAAAGCAGCTATCAGTGTGCAGCAAAACACTCCAGACTGCTCAGGGTTTTTTCTTTGTTTGTTGGCTTTTTCAGGCATTAGCTGCCGCCTCCACACTCACGTTACAAGTTCACAGACCTCCATCACAGCTGCAGACAAATTCATATCTACTATTATCTTATGTCTGAGTGTCTCCCCCTCCCTGATGCCTCGCTCTTTTCCACTTGACTCACTCACCTCTTTCACAGTTTCGTCCTCCAAACCCAAGTGGGCAATCACAGCTGAAGGAGCCCCACAGGTTCACACAGGTTCCTCCATTCAGGCACGGGTTATTGTTGCAGAAGTGTCTCTTGGCAGAGCATCCTTGAAGGGCAGGAAAATAAGAGGGTAATACACCCGTTTGATCTATCGTAGCTCATTATTTCATCAGTAGAAAAGAGTCAGATGGTAATAAACTATTCATAGCAGGTACAACAATCATTTCCCACTGACTCTACCTTCCCCGCTGCTCTCATTATAGTCACTGCTGTTTCCTCTGCCAGGTTTTCCTCACTTGGCTGATCTAACAGTGTGCACTGTTTGACTGCAAAGCAGAGCCAGGTTTAAGAGCTGAACTAAAGGACAGCGAGCTTAAAAACAATGCATACCTGGCAGAGTGCCATTGTTAGCGATGAAGCTGGCCATGTCTATGTGCTGGTTGTCGATACGCAGGTTCTTCATGCAGCCCACAAACTGCTGGTTACGAACAGGAAAATCTTCTGGGAGTTTAGGGACTCCTCCGAGGAGCAAGGGGCCCGTCAGATCCAGAGACCTGACGACACAGAACCGTGAACATACATGCACCCAGAGTATCACTTTGCCTAAACCAAACACATTATCAACAGTAATGTGGGGGGTATGGGGAGAGAGGTGATGAAATATTCATTACAGGCACGGTCTTGCTGTGTTATTTTCCCTTGGGAGATAAAAAAAGGAAAAAAAAGGATAAACATTGCAGTAAATGAAGAAACCAAAGCTTAGCTAACACCCCGCAGATGTGGAACCTCATTTCAAAACAAGTTTACTCGAACTACTGAGGTGAAGGCAAAGACAGTAATAAAGTAAATGGCTGAGATCAATACAGAAGTAAAGAGAGACTACACAAAGCAAAGGAAAAGAGGGTTAGTTACGGTTTATCTCTCGATCTCAACAGAACAGCTCTTTTCTCTGGTGTGCCTGTTGCAAACTTACTTTTTGGACCCTGATTGGCTGCCCTGAGCAGAGCACGTGTAGTTTCCAATCATGTGCCCAAACCTCAGGGCCACAGAGGTGTCGCAGTTGTCCACCGTCACTACGACAACCTTCTGGTCTGAGGGGCCCTGCGGGAGGCCGGCCTGGTTTAAGATTGGCTGTAGAACGAAACAAACGCGTGATAAATTAAGGGGCACTTTCTCCATAAGGTGTGGATTTAACTAAGAATAGTTTTATTTCACATTTTCATCCATGTTCACAGGGATTTGGAATTTTGCCATTTTTGTATTGCATGTCAGATATAAATGAGAATTACCAACAAAATCATGAACCACAGAAAAAGAAAAAAACAGTATTACCATGTTGCTATTTTTTAAGGTTGAGGTATTTTTGATCACTCAGCATTCATAAATAGCCTCAGAAATGTGTTATTATGAAAATACTTCATTATTGTGCTCCATTTGCTAAAAGATTAATAAAACAAAACAAAAAGTTCTGCGTGTCTCATCTGGAGCGAAGCTGTTTGTAGCTTTATGAGCCAGATTAAAGATTCAAACTTTGAAAGTGGAAAACAACAGGCAAATAAATGATCTTTGGCATCGCACTCAGTTCAGTTCCCATTCAGCATCAGCTCGCTGCCGTCGAGCATTTTAATAATTCAGATCATAGCAGCTCGAGGTAAAGGCAACGGCTGGCAAGCAAACACACATGCACGCATGCATGCACACACACATGGGGGAGATGGGCTTGCTCTCTGCAGGACATCGCCCGGTCGACAAAGGATCTTTTCATTGTCTGAGAAATCAATGGGGGGGGGGGAGTAAGAAAAGGAGGAGGAAGGCTGGAGAGAGAGAATTATGATGCTGTCAATAAAGGTTGCGACCTCTTTTCAAACTGCCCGGTTTCTCCGGGGTCACGTCAAGCTTCTAATAACCCTAAGTGTAGGTTCAAGCTGGTGTCACGAGCTGAGAGCAGAGCAGTGACCACCCTCACGCACAGCAGACCAGTTTGGCTGTCTGCAGGCGAGGACGGGCCGCTGAGCAGTCAGCTGGTCAGACAGGATTTAGCAGGAATTATCTAGTCTCATGTGCAGCGATAGTAAGAAAAAACTGGCTTATTATTGATGTCTTCGAAACACACATTAGGTTTCTGTTTTCGCTGTCTGAAAAACGGATTCCTCCATGAGGTTAAATTAAAACACATCCCCTCTGGATGAGCCTCAGGAATGATAATTTCCTGACTGTTATGACTTCCTTTGTCGCTGACGTCTGATCTCTTAATTTAAAAGCTCTGATGAAAGAAACCCAGCTAGAGATATGCTGCAGATTTTCAGCAGCTCAATCCTAGCAAGACTATTAAGAAAAAAAAACAGTATAGAAAGTATGAAGTAATGACAGATAATTTTAGCTGAAGGCACTGCAGCAATTTAACTCATCTCACATGATTTTCATCGAGCGGATTGCATTAAATCTGTAACAGAGAGGCGACAGTTTGTTAAATTTTCCCTTTTGTGTCTTGTGATTGCAGTGTGCACAGTGCTGGTGATATGAACAGCACCAATAATAACCCAATAACGTATCTGGCTGTATAATTGGTCTTTTCACAAGACCTCACCTGAAATGCTTCACAATGCAAAGAGGATCACGTAGGTGGATTTTCAGGTTTTGATCCAAGTTAAACACTAACGACTCTTCAGAAGCTCAAAACATACAGAAAGGATGGTTTATAGAAAAGGTGGTAAAACAATAGTGGGCAGGTGAGGGCTTACTGATATAATGCTATATAATGCAGAAAAGATTAAACATGAGGTTTTTCTATGAGTTAGCAGTAGACTCTGTACTGAACTCATGCAATCTACGTTGACTCATAAACATCAGGACCTTTGCAAAGAAGTCAAAGTATTCAAAAACACAAAGATCATAGAAATGCTTTTAAAGTAGTGGTTTGTTTTTCAGAACCGTATTCCACTTTGAATAAAAAGGGTGAAAAAATATGTATGGGTACATGAAAACAGCAGTGCACCATCAGTGTCCGATTTATTAAACAAACCAGTAACTGAAAAACACTTCAATGCTGTTTTTGCTACAAAAGAACTCATCCACTCATAGCAGTACACCAGAGCACCCCCGGGGGTGCCTGCACCCAATCTGAGACACTAAAATTCCCAGATTATCCCTTTAAGCCTTTCTGCTTCCAGCTGTGGAAGATCCACCGGAGGGACTGAGCACACTCAAGTTTATTAAAGAAATCTAAAGTGCTGCTGTTTTTTTGAACATGAAGGCTTCTTCAGGAGGTTTTGAGAGTGAGTCAGAAACAACTTCTTTATAGCAGGTTATCTTTCTTAAATTATTATTAGACCTATATGTATTATTAGGGAACATTTGTAATATATTGTATTATTTAATCTTGGTGCTGTAGCTGTGGAGATGAAATAGTCCAAAGCTTTGTGCAATAGAAAAATACCTTTTCTGATTCTGAAAGTAAAGCATAAACCTGCACATACATCAAAAAAGATGCATAAAACACTTGAATATAATTTAAAATGCAGGGTACCTAACTGCATGAACAGATCTGCAGACCTCATAGGGGCTCAAACTGAGGCGGTAAATGGTGAGAACTGTCAGAAAGGATGCTTAGGCCATTATGTCTGGCCCTGACAGCACACAGCTCATTCAGATTCATCATGGGTGCACTAATTATTTTGCTGGAACGACCATCGCCACAAATGCCCATCTATCCTCCAGACTGACTCGCTTGAAACCTACAGAGTCAAATATGAAGATGAATCCATTTTGTGCATGTCCTGAAAGTGTTATTTCCCAGAAAAGCACAACGGGCCCTGTTATTGAGCACCTTTCCCACAGGAAGTCACAATACGCTCAGCGGTGAATGGAAAAAGGAGAGTCTGATGGTGGCTTTTGCCTTGCAGTTTTTCCTCCTTGAGACCAATTTGTTACAAATTTGTTGATGATGAAACAAGCAAACATGTTGTCTGAATTGCCAAAGGTGAAATCACCCGACATGCTCTTTTCCACGGTTTTCCCTTCGCTGTGAAAGCTCTGAAACAGGCAGCGCTCCAGCTTGGACGCTCCTTTCACTGACCTCTGCTGTCATCAGTCACGGCTATTGACTCTCCAATAATGACTGTCTGTCAGCGCGTCTTTCTGCCGCACAAAACACGTCCTGTCAGAGCTGATCGGAGCGCACATATTTGCTCTGCTCCGCTTAAAACGCTGCTCTCACAAGCCGCTACAGGGGATTATGGGAATATGAGTTCCCTGTCATAGAGGGTGACGGGGGTGGCGCAGGAGGAGCCTGGCAGCGAGCAACACAAATATGGGATCTAAGATTGACTAGTAAAACCATAGCAACAAGAGGGGTTGGCCCTGAAGCGCGGCGTCCTCGTTCAAAGCCCGAGTCAATACTTCACTTTGCCTTTCTTTACACTCCTTTCGCTCCTCTCTTGCTCTGCCTTTCTGTCCTCGCTGGGCAAGAGAGAGAGGGGCACCTTCCCCGGGGCAGCATCATTCACTGCCCATGGTCCCAAAGGAAGCAGAGGCAAACACAAAGGCAGCGGTCATTGCCATTCTCCACAGTCCCCCGCCATCCTGAAAGCCACATTTCAATCTAAAAATGCCCCCCCCCCCTTCCTCCCTCACTCACCCTGCCCCACCCCCCTGTGGACAGGGACGGGTCAGAGAGGGCCACCGTGGGATACCTCCTGAGGGAGGAGCCATGTTTCTACCTCAGCGACTCACAGGATGTGGAATATGAGAGGATTAGTTCAGCTAGAGCTTGAGCTGAATCCTGCACACTTCTGGGATATTCAGCCCCTGAAAATATGGGGCAATGAATATTCTCAGCTGCCAAACAGAGAAGTCTGACTGCTCTGCGTTAGTTTGATATTATGTGGCTTACATTCATTGTTATAAACAAGGTGGGAAAATGAGAACAACACCTCAAAGAGGTGCACCACAAACCACAGCCTTGAAATCATCATAGAGTTGTTGAATGAACACACTGAACAACCTTAGTGACGGCAGGATTACTCTTCTCCTTAATGAAGTGGCCACTGTGCCGAACACATACGGCTCAATGAGTTCAATGTTCATTATTTGTTTAAGTTGTTTTAACTACTTCCCTTTAAGGCCACCCTCCCTGTAAGCCAGCTTTCTTCTGATTGGCTGCCCCTCATAAACATAATGTTCAAACAGCAGCAGGTGGGTGGGGCTTCCACAGCCAGAGCCATGTGCTCAAAGCATGATTTAGACTTCTGTGGGAAAGCTACACTGTAGTAGTGACAATCTAACCGGAAACCCTTTTAACCCTATCCCATAACCTTCCACGCCACTCAGGTGTTGCGGACTGCGCCGACTCTACACATAGCAAAAGTTCTCTACATCCACGTCAGGTTACGCGAAAGGATCGGGTGTACCCATATGGAAAAGATGTATATAAATCTTATAAAGTTTGTATCTGTCTTGTGTGAAACTTGTATGAAAAGCATACAAGAGTGAAAACAGATATAAGATCCCTTGAAAAATTATATAATGAAACTTGTATGTTTTGGATACTTACTAAAACAATATAATGAGAAAGTAATGAGAAAGTGGCCACTTTCATGAGAAAATCATATATGTTTTTACTATTTCTTTTTCATATGGGTAGGGTTAAAAGAGTTTCCAGTTAAGACGTAGCTTATGATGTCTATTTCACTCAGAAGTATAAATAAGGCTTCATTTGGCTGTATTGGGAATTTCTACCCAATTTAAAAATAAATTGAAAAAAAGAATCAGAGCTGTTGAAGTTTTTGTTATCGATTTGATTAATGAGACAAAAATGTTTGTAGGCGAAGAATCAACAAGTTTCCATCCAAAAGTTAACAAGATGTGCCCCCCCCCCTTTTTTTTATCAGTACAACTGGCTAAAATCTAACATGGCCGTGTTATTATACGCATTGAACAGAAGATATGCACTGCGGGGGTGTTGCCTGGCAACATCTTTATGATGCAAAGTGACTTCCTCAATAGACTAAAATGTGACATCCTGCGTTGTTGGTCCTGGGTGGGAAAGTACTGACACAACAGCTCCATAAGTTCTTCCACTGATTGAGTTGTTGTGAGATTCTTACAGAGAAATGTACCAGTCAGACATATTAGGCCCAATCTGAGCATGTCTGGAAAAAACATGGGCCTCCCCACTCATTCTTTCACCGCCCCTCCTCTCTCGTCTGTCGCTCTCCCTCCATCAGTGTCTGCTTGGCATGCTGGCTCTCTTCCAGATCATCAGCCTGTCAGCAACGACTCTTTAGTCTGACGGCGCAGCAGAACAGCCAACTTACACAGCTCACAGCTTCCTGTCTGGAAACCGGTTTACATCCACTACAGTCAGCCCTCTATGAACGCCTTGAAGGCCGCTGAGGAAGAGCGTCAGCTGCCAGTTATCGCTGCTGCCAGCCAGGCTGGAGCACTGCAGTCTGTCAACTGCAGAGTATCAGGATTTCTCTCCAGATGTCGTCACTAACTCGGCCTGGCTGGATTTAACCACCTGGTATACACTTTCCTATCCCCGAGCTCCTTCCAGTTTTCCTTAATGGTTTTATGAATTTTTACTTCAACCTTTTCCTATCTTTTCGAGATCATGAGTTTGTTTCTGCCTAAACATAAGTGTAAGAGAAAAGAAGAGCAAACACAAGAAAGCACCGATTTCCACCTTTTCCTGTTTCAGTGACTGATTTAGGTTTTTGCACTTGAGTGCCAACTGAACAAACCCAAGAGACCTTTGCTTTTACAAAGGGGGCATCAAATAGAAAGTCTAGTTACAATGCTTAATGATGTTTTTGTATTCTGAAAAGCAGTTTTTGAATATACACTGCAGCACTGTACTTTTCTAAACATGGGGGGTATATTTGTCTGACTCAGTCAGAACATATGCTAAATGTTCCTTAACCTTGAAGGTGAATTATACACACATCACATGACCACATAACATAACCAGGCAACAATCTCATGCTGTGGTCTACATATGATAAAGGACGTCAGATGATTTCCTGACCTGAACCTCTCAGCATTGTCTGGAGCTGATGTGTGAAAACGGCTGAGCTGGGTTTCGATGCACAGCATAAATTTAGAGTGACCGACCCCAACTGGTCACTGCTTTTCATGTTTAACCGAAGCCATTTCAAATATTTAATGTCTAAAGTAAATAATTTTACACAAGAAAAATCTCAGTCAAAAAGAAAGGGCTTAACTATTTTGGCACATTTTAAACAAAACAAATGTGTTAAATAGTTTGTCCTGATCCTGGCAAGTAAGCACTTTTGGACATAGACAAGCACAGTTGGGCATGAGCCTCTGCAGGGTTGGTGTGGATGATTAGGGGGAAAAAATCATGAATGAAACTAAGTTGAATGAGCGATTTGAGTGGAAAAAAACGGAATAGTGTATTTTCTCTATGGTTTTGTGACGTTCCTCCTGCTATCTGCATGAAAGTACCGGCCTACTCTTAATGATTAACTGACATGTGAGCTAGTGCAGCTCACTCGGGCCTTCCAGGCTATAAAAGCTGGCCATCTCTTCCTTTCCACCTGCCACCATCCTCTTTTATATCTGAATTTTGTTAGTTTACTTGCAATAAATTATATTTATTTAAGTGACAGCTTGCTAATGTGTTTACCTTTCTTTCAAGAAAATTCCCCTCAGATCCATTCGTTTCGTTACTGATTAAACCAAACTGTGAGAAGTGAGTGTAAACTTCTGAAACAAGGTTATGCCCGGGAAAGTGTGAGGACCACTGCTTTGAACCATAGACGCAAAATTAAGAGTTCACACAAACCTTGTTGTAGTAGTGAACTTCCACCGTGTGCCACTGGCCATCGCTGATACCTCCGAGGATGTAGGGGGAAACTGTAGTCTTGGTTTCACCTGGAGAACAATGAGGTGAATGACTGCACAGATTCAAGGATAATGAGAATTAAAAAGGTATTTTCTGAACACCACCATGATGAAGAACTTCTCTACCTGCGGAAAAGGTGAGCTGTATCTGCTCGTTGATAATTTCCATTGCGATGAAGTCATGCTTTTCATTGAAGCGGCCGTTATAAAGTAACAAACCATTGGGCTCTTTGGTGGCAAACCTGAAAAAAAGAGAAAACACGGTATAATCCGGTTTCAATCTCCTGTCTCTTTTACTCAACCCCAAAATTAAAGTTAGAAATCTGTTGTTTTGCATTTAGCAAAATTTGCCTACACAGCTTAAACTTAACTGTTTGTTACTTTACAACAATGATTGTGGTTATTGTATTATATTATATTTTCATCTCATACACCTGCAGACATTTGGGTTCAAAAAGGAGTTCATGTTAAACTCAATGAATGCAAGGTGCTAAGGTCCTGCAAAGAAAGGGCTGCAAAACAAGCTCAAATCATCACCCTTCCACCACCGTGCTTCAGAGTTGGTATGAGGTGTTTATGCTCATCCTTTTCAGGGCTTTTGTAGTTTATTCAGACACAGCTTTTGAAACCTAAACTGTGCTGTCAAGTTCTTTCAGAGAAAAGAGGTTTTCTCCTGGCAGCCCTTCTAAACAAATCATACCTGTTCATTTGTTTTTTTGTACCTGTACTATCAGGAACTTTAATATTTAACATCAAACTGGGGTTTGCAGAGTCTGAAATGTATCTCTTGGTTTCTTATTTGCAGTTTCTTCACAGTCTGACTTTGAGGTGAATTTGTTGGGGCATCCACTACTGGCAACTTTCTTAATTTTTTTTTCACTTGTGTATAATCATTAAGAATGATGGACTTCTTATTATTTAAAAATGGTCTTGTAACATGTGGCGGAGGTGTGGTCTCTGGCTCAGCTGCAGGGGAGGGGCGGCACAGTGAGCTCAAGGGGCGGTGCCAGGCAGGTGAGTGACACTGACAAGGTCTCTACTCCTTTTAGTAACGCTGGAGTGAAGAGGACACCTCCTTCAGAAGGTTTGCACAAGAGAGAGCTGCAGTCAGAAGTGTGTGCCAAACCAAAAAAGATTGCTGTGGGTCGAGCAACAAAAACAAAATGCTCAGTACAGTTTGTGTGTGTGTGTGTGTCTGTGTAGGTTCTTCTACAAAACTCTTCCCAGATTCATGGGAACCAACAATTGCTTCTCTAAGATTATTACCAATGTCCCTTCCTCCTTGGCATTGTGCTAACACATTCCAGACCTCTATAAAGACGCCTGTTTATAGAAGTCTTTACACTTGCTGATGATCAATTAATCATATACATTTGATTCACACCACCTGGCTCCAACTTATGCTTGTACTTCATATGGAAATAGTAAAAGTGTGCTTAGTTTTGTACAGTCCTTTTCCCCATGACTGTAAGTGTATGTGCAGATTAATGTGTTATGGAAATAAAGTCCAAAAAATGTGTCTCCAACCAAAAATTACTGTATTTTTTAAAGTATTGTGGTCATCAGGAATTTTGTTTGCATGGAATTTGCTTTTTATGTTACAGCCTTCAAACATAAGGATACCAAACAACACGACGTCTAACAGAAAAAGCAAACGCAGGGTGCCGTGATTGTATTTGCTGCTAAAAGAGAAAAGAAGGAGGGCAGGGGTCTGGTTTGACCCATTTAAAAAGATTCATACTACCCCGTCTGAATCACCTTGCTTTCTTTCACTAAGGAGGGAAACAGCCAGTAACGCAGTGTGATGTGCAGCTTGCTGGCACGAAGATGAGCTCAAGAATTCTTTACATTTTTTTTTTACAACTATCATTAAACAGATAATATGGTTAATCATGTGCATAAGGCCAAGACAAAACAAAAGGAGAGGAAAAAGTACTATTTGAAGCACAGACAGTCAAGGAATCAGCGTGCCACGAATAGAAGCAGAGCCACATTAAATGACACACTGCAACACTGAGACAGAAAACTAGGGCAATGTCAAAGCAGCAGAGTGGGGGGAAAACACTACTGCAACTAAGGAAGATGCACAACGTAAAACAACTCAGAGTAATGACAACAGCAGCTTTCTCATAAAAGGAGTCAATGCTGTAGCATAGACAGCTGCCACTATATCCACAGCCTGGTTGCTCAGATTTAAATTTGCGTCTTGATGGTGCATCGAGAGAGGAGAGAGAGAGAGGGATAGTCCTCGCATATTAATGCACCTTTCAAAACATATGGACACACAGTTTACAGCCCAGGTGCAAAGAGCTGATGATGCTTTGTCTATGTGTGATCAAAGCATGTGGTTTAAAAATAACATGCCTTTACCTGTCAGCTGCAGTCTGTGGTCGTAAATCTGATCCTGTGGAAATGGGTCACTGAGATATTTAAAAGTGTGCCATGACAAACTAGATCTGGTGCTAACTACCACATTCATTCATTATCCACCCCACAGGGGAACCAACAATGGGCAAATCTGCCAGCTGAGAAGAATGTGTGACTTTCTGGCATCTGAATTTTCAGGTTGTTTTACTCGATTGATATCCGGCTTAAATTTTCCTCGAAAGAGCTAATTAAATATTTCTTTGAGAAAGGTCACGCTCAGACTTCTCCATTACCAAAATGAAGCTGTAGCCTCCCACTAAGCTATGTCTCTACAGCAAGGATTTCATTCATACATCCAAATATCCATACATGAACAGCCCCCGCCAGTCTTCAGGGATTCAGGGGCTACTGTATATGATGCTGTTTGTGCCGTGTTCTCCAGCTGAAGAGCAGCCAGAGGGCATGGCACCACTGACCTGCTTACTGAGAGATAAGATAATCACGACCGCAGAGAAAAGAGGATGCCGATGCTCCGGCTGATAATGACGGTGGAGCGAGTACAGACAGTGCCGTCACACTCCTTCTAAACATGCAGTGAAAAATAGAGAATGTCAAGGAGAGTTATTATCTCCGCTCTGGAGCCTCTTCAGCGGTCCTTCGTCTTTGACGTATCGATTTAAAAGGCTGCTCTACAATGCCCCCCTGAGCCCTCTGAACTATGAGGGTAATCAGCCAGAACTAAATACTGACTCCACGGGCATCACTGCGTGTCACATTAGGCACCCATCAGTAAAAATAACAACCAGACTCCCCTTATGTGGGGAACCATGTCACGCTATGATAACATGCTGTGATACAGAGGACGTGTGAAGTCAGGAGGAAAAGAAATGATCCCCTTATTGATGTTACAGCCTAGGGTTGGGTAAAATACTTTAGTCTTTTTGAGCTTTAGTTTAATCTTCCCACACATACATACTGATTTAATGATTTAATAGTTTTATAACCTCAATGTTTTTCTTTCTTTTTTTGTTTGACACTTGTTCACTAAACAACTTATCAACCAATCACATGGCAGCAACTGACTGCATCTAGCAATGTAGACTTGATCAAGACGACCTGCTGAAGGTCAAACTGAGCATCAGAAGGATGAAGAAAGTGGATTTAAGAGACTTTGATGACTATGCTACATGGTTGTTGGTGCCAGATCGGCTGGTCTGAGTATTTCAGAAACTGCTGATCTGCTGGGATTTTCAGAAACACAACCATCTCTAGAGTTTGCAGAGAATGGTCTGAAAAGTAGAAAATATCCAGTGAGAGTCAGTTCTCTGGGTGAAAATGTCTTGTTGATGCCAGAGGTCAGAGAGGAATAGCCAAACTGTGTCGAGCTGATAGGAGTAGTAACAGTAACTCAAATAACTACTCATTACAGGTCTGCAGAAGAGCATCTCAGAATGCACAACACGCTGAAGCTTGAAGTAGATGGGCTACAGCAGCAGAAGACCACACTGGGTACAACTTCTGTCAGCAGGAAACAAAGGCTACAATTAACATGGTCTCACTAATATGTCATGGGAGATCAAACCTGTTCAGTTCCAATGGGAAGGTGACAAGGTGACAACACCTGCCTAGGACCCGCCCTCTATCTTGTACCAAGCTTCTCACTGGGAGACTCCCAGAATAGGTGACAGCGCACACCATACAGACACGACAAAAAACGTTGTGGTGGTCAGACATACTGTGTCCTGGGAGGACAGACTAGTTCTTATGAAACAGAAGAAAGCTGAGAACCAATATCTGCTTGATGAGGTCCTTGCTGAAGTATTGCACGTCTCATTTACCATCCAACTCAACAGCTGTGGTTTTCTGCTTTACTATGTCCTCAAGAAAGTTTGCATTTAAGCTTCAAAAACTGAAGAAAGCAGGTGGGCAGCTGAGACCAGTTGCTTGATGACAACCCTTCTGCAGGGTCGGTGTTTCACCCCATAGCATCTACCACAACCTGTATGCCTTCTGAGACACCTGCTGAATCTGATGAAGGGTTCCCAGCAAAGTGAGCCCTGTAACCATCTAGCCACCAGACTACTACAAGGCCTTTACATCCCGTTGCTTCAGCAGTTTCTGCTTGGACCAAAGGATGTCTGATGTTTCCTTAATCCTGTAAAAAACGTTTACATTATTTTTGCTCGCTTCTCCCTTCAGGGGTCACCACAGCAAATCATCTGCCTCCATCTCACTCTGTCAAATATCATTTACAACCCTTTTCAGCACTACTTTGACTTTAATGTGAATTAGTAAATGGTATAAACTGTGACCTCTATATTATTTTTCACTTACAGACAATATTAAAAAGATTAATATAAAGTAGAAGTCCCCAAAAATCTTTAGCTTGAGTTTTTAAGCAATTTATTTAAATCTTATTCGCTCTGAGCCAAATACACTTTTTGTAATATTGTTGAAATCTCAGCCACCTAAAATTAGTCGTCACACTGAGTGAGTGAACAACAACACACCCTGAGCCATTTTTCATGACAGAAGCTCTGCAAGAAACCCAATCGGTGCAGGCTCAGGTAACACAGCCACTTGTTGACCTCACCAGCTTTAAGCTCTCAGTATTGGCACAGCAGCTACTTCACAGCTTCTCTCACATGCACATGAAATACAGATGGCTTTGAAAACTGGTCTGAGCAGTTCTCCATCAGAAAAGATTGTCATCTGAACCTCACTTAAAGACATGGACCGGTCCAGAAAGCGCAAAGGGAGGATATCATTTCCACTAACAGCCATTGTGAGCTGAGCACAATGTCAGGACATACTCCCTGTGAAACCATCCCACAGGTGATACTTGTTGTCACTTGTTGTGACATATATCAAACACAACGAACAGCTTTTATCATTGATTTAGTTTCATAACACGGAGGATCCATGCAAAGACATCAGGTCCTGCTGTCTTTGCATGTGTTCACTATCTGCTCTCCTCTAAAGCACCTCCCCCCCTTCATTATCCTCCTTAAAATAATCAGAACACATTTAAAGATTCTGGTTTAATTTTGAATTCTGCTAAAGTTGCACAAAAAATGCACCTATATGATAAAATACCTTTAAGGAGGATATGCCACAAGGAAAGAAAAAGAATGCATTCACAGATACTACAGAGCATTTCTGAGGTAAAACTATAAGTGTTATTATCTACAGAAGGACTGTCGTGATAGGAAATAAAAGCTGAAAAGATGTAGAAGAAAAACTTAACAGAGCTTCATGAAATATACATGAGAGGTTTGTAGCTTAGCTTTTTCTTTTTGTATAAAAAAAATAAAGTGAACCTTGGGCTCAAATCATTCCTATTTTTGCTAAATGCTAATTTTAGTTTGAGGTATCGCCTCTAGCTCTAAGAGAAAGCGCCAGTGATAGCACTGACATTACTTACGCTGTTAAATTCAGGGAAAAGTTTAAAGGAACAAAAAGAGGCTGCTTTTGAGTTCTAACTTTATGTTAGATGACAGAAAATGTGCATATTTGTTCCTGCTATTTGAATAGATATAGATGAAACAGATGAATAGATAATGCTACACTCGTTAACAGATGGATATGGGTTGCTTTGTTCTTCTCACCAACAGCTCACCAGGCTCACTGATTTAGATTTATATCTTATTTGTGCAATAAAAATATTGTAGATACACACATCCCCCTGTCTAATGCGTCATGGCTCAGTCTAGAGTAGATATTTTTCCTTGCAACAATAGAAAAATTGTGGGTTGCTTGGTGTTTGCAAGTAATTATTGCAACTAATAGTGTTGACCAAGTGATTGCCCTGAGGTTGACGGTAGTTGCAAGTCAATTATACAGCTCGAGCAAGGGGAGGCAACCAGTCTACATACAATTACAATCAGTCTCTGACAAATATGAGAAGGTTTGCAAATAATTGCTGCCTTCCTTTTAAACCCAGACAGATCGCCAACACGTTGCAATAAATCTGAGTCAGTCTGTGCAAATGAGGGCAACTTGTCTGTAACTTATCTGCAATGTGTCGGTAAGATGACTTTACTCAAATGGTTCTATTCTGATTATACTCCTACTGAAATTTTTCATGTGACGTTTCTCACATGTGCAAAACTCAGGAGTTGTCCGCCATAGTGGATGTGTAACAACTGCTGGTTGCTAGGAGAACATGTATATGGGGAGTGGTTCCTGGAAGTTGGTGGCTCTTCTTGAATCCAATTGGTTGCAAAGAGTTTGCATCTTTGTCTGGATATATTAACTGCTAGCTGAGGGGTAGTGCAGCATGATAAACTATGATGCGGACCATAAATTCAGAAGGTTCATCCTCAAAGTAAAAGCTGCGCTTCAGCACTGCAGCTAACATGTTTCAAAGGGTGCAAACCATTTCTGGTTTGTGCTGCACGTTTTCACAGTTTCAGTACCAGTTGAGGAGCCCGATCCATCACTTTCATTCCAATTACAATAGCAACCAAAGCAATTAGAAGAAAGTTTCTGCCAAAAACAGACGGCAAAAACCTTGACTACATGTAAATGACATTTTACATTTTCATTTAGAAATGTTGACTCTTCTAAGAATTCAAGGACTTCTTTCCAACAATAGGGAGAGAAAACCAGGAACTGTGAATAAAAAAACACATTTTAAAGGGTGATTAAATCTAAGTAATGCTGCCACACATTTTCCAGTCTCTCCCAGTCTTTGTCCTGGTGAGGGAGACTGTGCTAAAATAGGACAGCTGCTGACTCACAGCTCACAGTGACCAGTGACACTGACTGTAATAAGATCAGACTAACTCTTGGCAGTTGGATTAGCATCCCCATGTTATGCAGGGCTCCTCTCCAAAACCATAGCTTCTTCAGGTCACCTTCCTTCTAACATTTACTTGTCATGCTGCACGCCTGTGCAGAGCACACAGGCCAAACAGAAAGTATGTTTGAGCAGTGATTGTGTATTCACAGCACAGATACTATACTCTAAAGTTAAAGTGGCTCTACAGGAGATGGCTGTTGTTCAGTGAGCCCATTACTGCTATTAAACACCATTATGGTTACATAAATGTGAGGTGGCAGAGCACACTCCTGCGGGGGTGAGGGTTTGTGAGTGAGCATGCAAACACAGGGTGTGGGAGTCGATGAAGAGTGAATCACAGAGCTATGGTGCAGAACAGGTGGCGCAGGTGAGCTGCAGCTGGTTGCAGGGAGAAGGAGGAGGAGCAGCTTACGTGAGCGAGAGGGTGAAGTGAAAACGCTGGCGGAGGCCCTTAAAGGTCAGGAAGGAGTGCGGGGGAAAGTTTCGTGTGGTCATCTCACAGTACGGCTTCTCGTAGCCTCCCGGTAGACACTCGCACTTAAAGCCGCCGACCAGCAGGTTCACACAGGTGCCTCCGTTCTTGCAGACCCCCGGCGCACAGCGGCCTGAGCGAGACGACAGCTCGCAGCGTTCTCCTGGAGGTGGATAGAAGAAAGGAAGGGGAGCGAAATGAGAATTCATATCACTTGTGATAAGGCAGGCATACCATCTGGGACGCGGCAGTGCTATATGCTATTTTCTGTCACTGCAACTCTCCTATATGTGCCGTTACACAAGAGTAACACCTCATATCAGCTCATAAATACCTCTTAGACAGAAACAGAGACGATGAAAAATAAATTAGAAACACTGTTTACAGAGTGTATCAGAGGAAATCATGCACACTGGCTTCTCTTTGATAGTGCCTGCAGTTTCAGGCTGTCTCTTTCCTCTGTATCACACCCAGCATGACTCCCTCTGCTCCCTCTGGGAATAAGGCTGCAGTTTGTACTGAATTATATTCAGCAGAATGACACGATGGCTGAAAGCAGCGAGCTGGAAGTGCATTCAGACTCTGAAGCTTTCAAACGATATGATTGCACTTTCTGCTGCAGACTGAGGAGGCTCCTGATGATTACTCCCTGCTTTTTCCACACCTTTCAGACACTTGACGAGTTCATCACTTGAAATCAAAAAAGGGCTTGTCTCCTACCTTTCCTCTAAAAAAAATATCATTTTTAGAACTCCATCGAGAATTAGCTATTTTGATCCATTAGGGTTCGGTAAAGTTTCATAGTGGGTTGGGCAAACTATCGGGCTGGAAACAAGACATTTACTAATCAATAAACAGATAAACAGAAAATGAGCGAACAGCAATGTTGGTAATCAAATAAATCAGTATTTTTCCAAAGAAAAAATAAAAGACAGTAAATATTCTTGTTGATGTTTTGTCTGCATAGAGGACTTTTTTTTAGCACCTCCAAGTTAATCAGTTTTGTTAAATAGGGTTTCATTAGACATAAGAGGCATTTTGTGATTAACAAACTATCAGGAAAAACAGTTAAATGTGTAGAATAATGCTAAAAACTGCACATGGACTGAGATCCTGTTTACGCATGTAGTCACTGGAAGCGAAGGTCCATTCAGAGCCAGGAAAAACCCTGCAGTTCTTGGATTAACTGAGAGTTCAATCAGTGATGATAGAATTGTTAGTTGCAGTCCCAGATCCACAGAGATGAACTGTGAGAGGTTAGAGGTCACATGAGGCCAGTAAAGGAAGACTGTGATCAATGTGAAGGGAAGGACCAGGGTAGCCGTGGGACAGCGACAGATGGTGTACTGTGACTCCATGAATGAGTCTTCATCCTTCTCTGCAGCGCTGTCCGTCTCACATGTGCCATTTGTCTCGGTCTTGGGGACGGGAGGCTGCACCGGTTGCTGAGGCAAGACTGCTCGCTCTCCCACGGGCGAACAGGAATTTGTGTCAAAGCCACTAAGCCAGCAGTGTGGAAGACTTCCGCTGCGTGCAGCACTACTGTAACACTGGCACACACACACAGCTCACATCTTCATCCAACAGCACTGATACACAGGCCTTTCATTTACTCCTTCACTATTAATCACTCCATTCACAGTCCACAGAAAGCACGTTTTTTTGTTTTATTGCCGTTGTTGGAAAACATCCGTTCAGTCTCAATAAATTCAGGAACTGCCAGTCGAGACTTCCTGATAATGACTCTGAACGTTTATTGATTAACAGAAAAGATTATATAAACACAAAAGCAGAGACACGGTCAGAATGCAGAGATTAATGCCGAGAAACAACATTTTTGGGCCCATTTGTAGCCGATATATATATATATATATATATACACTATACACTCTCACAGCACAGTTTTCACAGAAAACCATCGACATAGTATTCATTCCTTTATTCATAAATTCTTATTAATAATCACTAATAAGACGTTTTCCTCAAATGAGAGGAAATTGGCCAGGAACAACCCGGGAACCACCCAGTCTGCCATGAACCGCTTTTTTAGCATCCCAGCTGGGGATCAGGGCCCACCGAAGGGTTGCAGAATAAAAATGTGATGGTTAATGGGGCAGTTAAAAGATAAACTGCTGCTTTAACTCTGAGTTGTGGGATAAAATGAACATTAAATGGAAAAATGAGTAAAATATCGCAAAACTGGACAACAGTGTATTTTCTCTCCATCGTGAACACTTTCTAAGTGCGCTCTTTCCTGAAGTGGCATAAAGTCAAAATCTGTCAGTGCTCTGTTCCAGATGGAGTGAAGCCTAACAGTGGCTCCAACCTGTCATCCTGCAAATATTAGCTGTCCTCTTCTTACTGATGCTTCCTGAGAACAATCAGCCACTGATGGCCAGCCAGCTGTAAAATAAAACCTTCCTGTTACACTGCTGGCAACCTTGTTATTAATTCAGCAACTTGCTGTTTAGGCAATAGAGCACTTTTGTTTCTTTAAGCAATCGCTGTGGACGAACACACTGAAGCTGAAGCTGAAGAAAAGTCCCAGTAACATCAAAGTTTTCTTTACTGTGGAAAAACACATTAGTCAGAACATTTTGGTAGCAATTTGTAGAGATCATGCTCACTGATCTGAGGTAAAATGCTTCTCAGTGTTTGCCGGCTCCCTGCGGAGATGCCTGCACCACAGGTGCTGCAAATGGCAGCTTTGTGTTGCCAGGTGAGCGGCGCAGCAGGGCGGGGACGGGCTCACAATCCCAATTCCACACAATGTCTTGATCAATAATTCAGACACATCTCCTGTGCTCTGTTTACGCACCTCTATAAGTCCATCCAGTGCCCTCACTCTCTGTTTGCTGCCGGCATGAATCATTAAGCAGCAAATTGAACAGACACCTCAGAGATCGCGCTTTAATTTAGACAGGAGGAACCACTGGGCTCCTTCATTTTCTACTTTTTGTGAGTACATCTAAATATATACATTATACAGTCTTTATATATTATTAGCAAGCCCTGTAGATAAGCTTTTCTGCTAATAACCATAATTAAACTTTATAGCTAAAAATAAGGCAGACGTCACTTTTGGCATCATCAAACTGTAAAAGTGAACTAAAAGCTTCAAAGCAAATAACATCATGGAATATAAAATAGGATATTAACACCTCTGCCTACACAAATAGCAAAATGATTCATGTTTTTCTCTGATAATTTCTCTGCAAAATGGGTTCATAGTATTTTTAGATAATCATAAATCCCACATGATCGTCACACTGAGAGAGAAACAAAAAAAAAAAACCTAAATGTACCCCTGAAAATCAAAACATGACAAAATAACCTAATAATTATTTGGTATTATTTGGACAACACCTACTCCTTATGGCTCACACTCTCAGCACATTAAAACAACATTCAGCTGCACTTTATCTGAGGCCAATTAGCAATAAAAAATGCATGTTTTGTCTATCGCTTTGTTGTGTTTGATGAAGCAGGGTGAGTATGACGGCAGGGATGCTGTAAATACATTAAAAAAAAAACATATCTGGTCGTAGTGCAGCTCTCCACCATCCATCTGTGCAAACCGTTCCTAGAGGGGACGTTTCCTCAGAGATCTTAGAGATGGGTGTTTCTGAGCTGCTAGGTAACAGAAGAGCATCAGCGCTCCTCCTCAGTGAAACAGAGCGGGTGGGTGGATCCCTCCGGACGCACCGAAAAACGCAGAGTAACCGGGAGTAAAATCCACTATCACAGAACAAACAAGGATCCTGTCTGTAACAGAAAGGAGGTCAGGGCGAGAATATGCAAAGTGTTCAGCTAAAGCGAGCAACCACTCGGGAATAATGAGATAAAGTGATCGATAGCCCAACTGATACATGACCTCTGGCTGTATCTGTCATCTGGGTACACAAGCGCGCACGCACACACACGCAACACAAACATACCTATAACACAGAGATAAGATCACTAAGCATCTCTCTCTCCGTTCATTTTCTATCATCTCAAAATTTTCTTTAATTAATAAATAATTAAGGCAAATACGAGGGAAAAATTAGGGACACAGAATGAGGCAAATGTGACTTGTTCACATAAATAAATTTCCTCATCACTAGTCAAATCATCTGTTGCATGCATTAAGACCACACATGCTCTGTGAGTTTTTAATGTCCTGGATCTTTTTACATAAAACAGTTAATCCCTGAAATTGAAGTTGAGGTGTTTACAGGTGTTTAGTGCACCTCTCTACACCACTGACTGCTAAATAAAGACAAAGGGCACACAGTGAGGTAGACGCGAGGTAGTCAGTTCAGGGAATCCATATCGACTGATGCCCCAAGCTAAAGTCTTTAGAAAAAGTGAGGCTGTTGCATCTTGCAAATGCTGTGATTAAAAAAAAACAACACACACACACACACACACACACACACACACACACACACACACACACACACACACACACACACACACACGTGTCTGGTAACATTTTTATTCATGCCATCTCTCAGAAGAAAATTGTAGTGGCTTGCAGTGTGTCTGGCAGGAGTTCATGGCGATTTGTAAATGTGAGTGTGAATATTTTTGTTGCAAACCATGTCTGCACATTAAAAGCCCACAAATGTATTCTCAATGACTGTACGAATTAGCAGAGGAAAAAAAAAAATCTCATCATCACAGGGAGGTGGAGGTCAGTAGTTATCTGCTGAATGATCAACACAAACACATCCAGGATTCCTACGAGAAGTCACGTTCACGCAGAGAGCTCGAAAAGAGGAGCATCCTTCCTGCCGTGTGTTTTAAGACGACCATGTGTGAGAGCAAAAGCAGGACAACAGTCTTGTTGTTCGTCATCTACAGAATGAATTGGAGGAGCCAAATCATTTACTCCGTGTTTCTGAAAAACAGCTACGATGATGGCTGTTATACATTTTTGTTTCTTTTTCTTTTTTCATTTTCTGTCCTGCTACCATCTGGTGACGCCTACAGTCCAACAGTTGCCCAGCACGCACGCACACGCACCATTAACACATAAACCTTGCACAGATTGTCCATCCACCTTTCTTTACACACAAAATCACAGCTATACAGCACTTAGCCACCCACCTGAAAGAGACAGAGTGAGCAATTTAGAGCGCGCGCGCATACACACACACACGCACACACACACACTCTCACTGAGCCCCATCGAAGTGTCGAGAGTGATGAACTGAGGAACGGCAGCTGGAGTTGTACATCAGAGGAGAATACGTCATGTATAACCGTGTTTAAATGACCTTGTTTGATCAAACCGATTAAGTGAGACATCTTAAACTGTAAACCGCTGCATCATATTCAGGTAACGCTCTGCATCGGGGTCTAAACCTCATCAAGTGATGCAAATGAATCTAGCTAACTGTGGACAAAAATACGCCCACTTCACCCACTCGCACATTCACTCCCTCTCTGCTGATTCACGTTAAAAGCACCTGCAGTACAGCTCCAACACCCACAACTGTGCAAGAATATGTAAGTGCCACTCAACCTGGACTCGGAGCGACCCAGCCCACACACTCAAATGCCGACACTATTTGAGTCTTTGTGAGCAGCTCCAGGTGAAAAAAAAATCTTTCATTGCCTGATGAGGAACAAAGGAAGCAACGCTATTAATGAGAGCACAAAAACAACAGCGGGGTTTTCAGCAATTCTTCAGTTCAGCTTTTTAAACTAGAGGCCTTTTCAAGCAGATCTTAGTCAATGTAATCATCTTCGGATTATTCAGGAAGTGAAGTGCTCCTTCACCAGTTCTTCAGTTTTGATTTCACAGCTGCTACACATCTGCACATAAACTAATCAGCTCCAAAACAACTGTCTCTTATTTAAGTATCATCCCTTCAGTAAGTACAGAATAAATATGTAATGTGCACTCTTTATTTTACACCCTTTTATGGAATATGTATGAGATATATCAACACTTAATAAAAGATTTATAGTCGTTTTAAGCTGTTGTAAGGGCATTTTCTGCTTCAGCATGCAAAATAGAGAATAAACTAAAAAAGTAAAAATAAATAAAATAAAATATGCCTTCATAATATTTTGAATTGTTGGGTTTTTAATAATGCTATTTATTAACAGCATGCCTTACATCACACAGATTTATTGAATGTATTTCTGAATAAATCAAAATTTAAGGTGTTGTAGATGCATAAACACCATGAAGGGAACATATTTAGCCTTTTGGTAGGTGGTTGCTAGGCAACATAATAAAGCTATAATATCTGATATAGAGAAAAACTTTCAGAGGCCTAAGATGCAGTTGTGTGCTAAGTTTAATTAGCAGGCAAACAA
The DNA here is from genome assembly GCF_963576455.1 of Neolamprologus multifasciatus. NCBI lineage: Eukaryota > Metazoa > Chordata > Actinopteri > Cichliformes > Cichlidae > Neolamprologus > Neolamprologus multifasciatus. The sequence goes on along the minus strand of NC_140443.1, from coordinate 20,213,399 downwards.
ACAAAAACATATAATCTAAAAAAAAGAAGCTAGTTAGCATAAGCAGGTGACATTCTCCATCTTTTATATACAGTCTATATCTTACACTTACACTTAGCTTCTGACTGTGAATATTAATTATTGACATATAAAGTGCAAATATATAGATATGTATATATTATTCCGTGTTATAAACAAGCTAAGATGAAAAGAGGGTGTTAAAATGCTCCTCTGTAATCATAAATATACGATCATGGGGGCTTCAAAGACAAGATGAAACTTTAAATCACATTAAAAAGTCAGTATTTGACCCACTTAACCTCTCAACAAAAAGATAACTACCCTAATATTCAAACTGTATTAATTAGCATATTTAAACTCTCACTCTCTTTAAACTCCTTTTCAACTTCCCCCTTTTCCCCTTAACTATAAACCGAATGAGCGGACCCTCTTTAACCCTTTGAAGACGTGAATAATTTTTAGAGCAATGAATGAATTACAATTCCTGCAACTGCTTCACCATTCTGCTGCCAACAGTGATAAATTAATCCTTCATTATCACTGGAAATGGAAGCTTCTGTCCTCTCCGTCTCGACATTGTGTGCGCTCTGTGATGCTTTTTTGTTAAGCCGTGGGGTATTTCACAGCTAGGGGACACGCTCCATCTGTAGCCATGTATATTTAATAATTTCCTCCTCTTGTTCCACTCAGGGCTCTGGTGGTCTTGTTTTTTTTGTTTTTTGTTTTAAAAACACAGTAAACAACTTTTTTTAAATGTCCCCAGTCCCCGAAAAAACACATGAGAGAGCAAACAGAGCTGTTTTATCATCACTTTTCCTGTTCCTTGGATCTTAGCTTTGAGACCCCGTCCACTGCTGAGCCCATGAGTGTAGGTGTGAATGTCTATAACTATACAGTTTATTCAGTGGCTGTGACACAAATACACAAACAAAGAAGGAGAAAAAGTATTCTGATATTTATGGATCTTGTTCCGGTAAGTAAGTCAGAGGTCACACAGATGTATAGCAGTTAATCAGCTCGTGTTTTTTTCCGCTTACTTCTGCTGTGACTTACTGCATGAGGATAAATCAAATAAGTCATCACTCAGCTTGTGTCTGCCGAGCGGGTTATTAGTGAAGTGGACGGTCTGTGGGTATAAAGAGCTGAAAAGGGGAGTGAAAGGGACAGATGTAGACATTAAAGCCCCCGTGGGAGTTTGTGAAGAGACAAGCAGACATGTGAACAGCTTGGCAGAAACTGGTCCGCTTCACTTTCTAGTGGCACTAAACACTTGAAGACAGGTGCTTTTCAGCAGGAATTCATGGAGCTTGAAAGTGACAGTTTGCTAAAACCTCATTTCTGCACACAGCAGAATGGTGCAAAACCTTGCAACTGAAGTTTAGAGGAGGGTTTTTAATACAATATTTTAGGTTTTAACTTTTTATTTCACTTCGGGGTTACTGGGCGCTGACATAGAGCGAGAGGTGGGGTACACCCTGGACAGGTCGCCAGTCTATCCCAGGGCAAACACCGTCCACAATTATACTCGTATTAATCTTTATGTGATATAAAAATGCCATAACACAACTTCATTGTACAGCAGCACGATGCTTTTACCTTCCCTAGTGAGCCAACAAGAATGCCTGTTGACGATTTAGTACCTCAAAACAGACCTACTTCAACAACCTCCAACAAAGCACAGTACTTTGCAAACTATGCCAGAAAATCGTTGCAACTAAAGGTGAAACCAACAAACTGTTTTCCCCACTTTTGTTAAATTCAAACACTGTCAAATTGTAACCCAAGGACGCATTACACAAGAGTAGCAAAGGAAAAAAAAAGAATGGTGGTCTTTGTCTCTCTATGTTAGCCTTGTGATGGATCAGGCCCATGAGTTAGATACTAGTTAAGAAAACACCACATGTGGAAGAAGGCAAAGAGACCGAAAGCTGACAGCTTTTCTTTTCATATGTCTATTAACATGAATGCAAAATAACTGGGTCAATTATTGAATTGAGTTGTGTCTAAGAGTGTGCTTATTGTGTTCAGTGAAGTCTCTCACCTGTGTAGTCCTCAAAGCACTCGCAGGTATAGCCTCCCTCTCTGCTGCGGCACACGCCATGAGGTCCACACGGTTTAGAGTAGCACAGGTCGATCTCAGTCTCGCAGTAGTCCCCCGTGAAGCCGGTGGGACAGCGGCAGCGCAGCCCAGCGATGGGGTGGATGGGTCTGAACAGGATGGTATCGGATGCAACAAAGGGCGCCAGGCTGTCAAACTTCAGCACCGACACACACTTCATGTAGTTCTCACACGGCTCGCGCAGGCAGATGTTGTCATCAAAGGGAAGAACCTCCTGGGAGGAAATCTGAGCGAGAAGACTGCGGTTCAAATACAATCTCTCTTGGAGCTCCTCCGAGCCGAAAAACTCCCCAGGCTCAGCCCCTCTCCCCGGCCCGTCGCCTCCGTGACCGAGCCCACCAGGACGCTGGTGTCCCTCCCCAAACACGGGCACAGCCACCGACAAGCTGACGTTGAGGATGCGAGCGCTGACGTCTGTGTCATCTTGGATGTTGAAGATCACAACGTCTTCAGGGGCAGCGGACAGGACCCGGGCCACGCCGTCCAAGAACTGAGACAGCAGCAGGGACAGGAAATGTTCCTGGGAGGTGTTGGCCAATCGCAACGTGATGCTGTTGGACAGCATTTCATCTGTGATGATGGTGACTTGGAGAATGCACTGAGCTGAGACTGAGTGGACACCATCTGAGAAACAGAGGAGAAAAAGAAAAACGTTTAAAAAATGGCAATTTTGGAACTTCTCTTAGCAGAAACCAAGTGCCAACCTCCAGGACTGAAAAAACGAATGAGTCTCCATAGACTTCAGTTTTAAAATGACAAACTTAAAGGTATCAAAAATCACATTTACAGCCTGGTAGACAAACAGGTTTGGCCTCTTTAGAGTAGTGATGAACTTCTGTATTTGGGCCTGAAGTTATGCATTATAAAGACTGCTGTGTGACAGGTGGCTGCCGACTTGATCACTACCTGCTATTCTGATCTTCTGAATTTTACCCCTGGAGCATACTCGTGGTGATTTCCTGGAAAATATTATGTCTTACCGTGCAGTTAACTGAGCTAATAACCCACCCAAGAAGTCTGGGCTCCATTTGTTTTCCCAGTGAGTGAAATACGTGCATTATTTTTGTTTAAATGTAAGCTGCACTAACAATCAGATATCTGTGTCTGCAGGATGCATACATACAGCCTACGGATGCAGCTTACTAACGAACACAGCACTCCACCTTCTCATCCAAATATGGTTGTTTGCTGCTCTAAAGAAAACATGTCGACGGCCAAAACGCTGTACTCAGTGCTTCAAAATGGTAGCCAATAGTAGAGCGATGGGGACGATTGCGAAGTGCTGGTGTGTGGGTTGGATGAAGAAGGCTGAATGTACTCCAGGTTTTATGTCACGCTGTCACAAAAATCTTTAAAAGATGAAAAACAACGACGCATTAGTCGATCTGCGCCTCTCAGCTTACCGGCCTTCCCAATCACACAAATGTCAAAGCACACGTCACTAAAAAATCCACTTTGATTTAGGAACTAATACACTTCGAAGAAGCTAGATGCAGTCGGTTACTCAGGGGAAAGTAAACGCTGTATTTGTTCGGGGACTATTTTCAGACATGAGTTAACAGTTGGTGCTGCAACATTTGAAAAAAGCAGGCCTGTATACATAGGAGTGACTCAGACGTGCCAGTGTTCACAGTCATATAGGAATGTAGTGCAATGTTGCACACATTGTTGACACACACACACACATACATTTGATTTGGGGGGGTTGAGGAAAAATTTGCCGCGCCATCATAATGTAATCGAAATAACAGGATGTTTTTATCCTCCAAAGTATATTATAATAATCTAAACTTGAGTCTCGCCAACACACGGAGCAGCTGTAACATCAGGACATGGAGGTGAATGGTGGTGGCTTTACACAGCTGTTCCACACAGTGTAGCAGCATCTTTCCTAATGCTCAGGATGGTGGTATAAAGCAAAGACAGTAGCCACAATAATGTACAAATTGGAGTTTTGATAAATATTATAATAATAACACCTTTTTACTTGTTCTTGGCTCAGACGGGTGTTTTTCTTGTTTTGTGCCAGAGTAGATAAGAAATGAATGCCAGGCCTAAGAGAGAACAAGTGTATGTTTTCTTTCAATACATTCCAACTTTCTAATCAGCAATTTCACGCCTGTATTCACAGCTCACTCTTTGCTTTCTTTGTCCGGAAGCAGAGATGCTACTTCATTATACATGACATGCTGAAAGCCTCGAGTCTCAAATTCACCACTTTCAGCAATTCTCAGCTCAGCGGATCTCTTGTTTTTAAAACCAGATCCTGGTAGCGTTTAATTATCAGTACACTTCAAATGTTCAGCTCTGAATCCAGTGTTGTTTTACTCCTGCTGTTGTACATGATGTCTTGACTGTACACTGCATGAATTTGTGTGTTAGGTCTTTACTAAAGAGTCCACTTTCTAATGTAGACATTATGTTGCATCATATCAGGCCAACATTTGCACTGACTTATGACTTTGCTGAGCTGATATTTTTGGGTTATTTTCCCCCCACTGTGAGCCCATTTACAATAAAGTAAAAATGCTCATCAGCAAGTATGAGCTGGAAGTCGAACAGTACAGAGATGGAGCACTGCTCACTGAGGAGTAAAATTATAATAAAAACAGCCTTGATGTGAGTAAGGAGCACACAGGGAAGTCCAGTGCGTGGCTAACAAGCACAAAACCTTTTTTTTTGGTCTGTTACAGCTTCAATGTTGCTCTAAATCCAGTCGATAGAAACAGTCTAACACAAATGTACTTCCTAACCTGGATCTTTGGCTTTCTGCCCAGTGACAAAGGGCCAAAGCCAGCATACAGTTACACAACAAACAGTTTGCACTGCATTGTTAAAAACCTAATTCATTTCTCCTAAATGTTCTCCTAACATTTAGGACCAGTTTAAATGTACATGGCACATCTCTTGCTTTATCGTCATCATAAATATAAATTGCCAAAACACTTTGACAATGTTCAAACCCTTTAAGCTGTACAAACATTCTCTTTTCCCCTTTTTATGCCAACAAATTATTTAAAAATGCTCAAAAATCAACAGCAGCAGTGAAAGAAGCATGTACAATCATTTCTATTCTAGGCATTTATAGCAAAATGTCAGAATAAGGCTGATGCAAAAGTTCATGTGTCTTAATTAATCCTAAGTGGCTTTTGCTGAAAAGCCACTATTGCAGCCACCGTAATCACAGAATAACACCATAATCTGTATTTGATTATTTTGAACCAGTCTATTTAAAGACTGAAACATTATTATTTTCCAAGAGGAAGCTTACATCAATCCGCCTTTAAAAAGCTACACAGGCTTACTTTGAGGTCACGGCGAGAGACCACTATCATTTTGTCTATCTAGCCG